>NC_044913.1:52963309-53313933 GCF_001633185.2 Quercus lobata
TCATCTGCGAACAAGAAGAAAAGATTGAAAAAAAAAAAAAAAATAGAAGGAAAGAAGAAAAGATTGAAAAGAATGTAGGAAAAAATAAAAAATAAAAAACAAACAAACAAACCAACCTACCTGTTAGTACTATTACATTTCTTTTTCTTTTTTTCTTTTTTTTTTATTTTTTATTTTTTTATTTTAGTGTGCAATCTATATATATATATATATATATATATATATATAAAACTGAAGCCTCTGCTGGCACCACAATTTTCCACGTCAGCACAATATTTAAAAAATAAAAAATAAACAATACGTCAGCACAATATTTAAAAAAATAAAAATAAAAACATTATAACACCTCAAAACCCTAGCAACCTTACCTTCAAAACCCTAACAACCTTACCCCTCTCTCAAGTTAAGAAATATAAAGCCACAGTTTCTGCAAACTCTCTCTCTCCAAACGTAAATATCAAATTCAACCCCTTTAATTTCTCTTTATATTTTTTAGGCTTCTATAGAGTTATTGTGAGTTATGCTGATTTTGTTTTTTTTTTTTTTGTATGTATAGATGGTCATAATACTCCGGTATTCCAAGAAAAGTTTGTGTTTTCGTTAATTGAAGGCCTTAGAGAGATAAGTATTGCAATTTGGAACAGCAATACAAAAGACGATTTCGTTGGTAGCAGAAAGTAATTACTTTGTCTCATATTTTTGTTTTTTGAATTGATTTTGTGTGCTTTTTAGACCCTTTTGGATCAATTTTGTTAATTGGGTGTTTTTTTTTTTTTTATAGGGTCCAATTGGAGAAGGTTCTTTCAAAGGGTTACGATAACCGCACTTGGTATCTGTATACTAATAGTGGGGGGTAAGTGCTATAAATTACTAACCCTTTTAAGTGTATAATCTGTTTCTAAAATTATCTATAATATTTTGTCCTCCGAAAATTTTATCTCTTTAATTTTATTATATTGTGTTTCTTAAGTTATAGACAGATTTTCTTTGTTTCTTATTTTCAATAATAAATCATTTTATTGCAATACCGGTAATTGTTTGAGAAATCCAATATGTTCATATCTCTATAGAATAGAGAATAGTAGAAGCCAATTTTATTACAACTACTTAAATTGAGTTGACTTAATTCCGTACAATTACAAAGTATAGCATGAAAGATAATGAAATTAATTGTTGTAATTTTTATTTTCTTTCCATGTTTTGAATTTCCATGTTTTTATTGTTGATGAGAAATTAAAGCTCAGTTGCACAATATTTGTAAATTCTTCAGAAGGCTACTTTAAATAGTAAGTCAATGTGTCTCTTAAATTTGGGTATTAATTAGAATTATTTTCAAATGATTGTACCAATAAAAGTGAATGTGTATAAATTTTGTTTAATTATCCCGTGCATCGCACGGGTTAGCGACTAGTTATCTTAATATTTGAATAACCACGCCCTATAGTTGATCATTTACACGTCCATACAATTAAACTTAGGCTGTGTTTGGTTGCTGGAAATCGTTTTCCGGAAAATACATATTTTCCGGAAATGCTAATTTCCGGAAAAGGAAAATGTTTCCATGTGTTTGGTTGCATTTCAAAAAATTTTCCGGAAAATATTTTCTGGTGTTTGGAAAAGAAGAAGGAAAACACAAATCCAGAAAAAATCATCAACGATCTCGCGATCAACGGCGACGGCGACGGCGCGAGATCGCGATCAACGGCGACGGCGCGATCTCGCGATCGACGCTTCGTGAGATCGCGTCGTCGATCGCGATCAACGGTGCGGGCAAGATCGCGATCTCGCGATCGACGCTTCGCGAGATCGCGATCGACGCTTCGCGAGATCGCGCCGTCGATCGCGATCTCGGTCGAAGGCGAGATCGCGATCAACTGCGCGATCTCGCGACGGCGCGATCTTCGCGGCGCTCTGGGTGTGAGGTTCGATCGCTGTTTGGGGTGCGTTTGAATCGACTTCAAACGCTCATTCGCCGGATCGTTCGCCGGATCAGAGCACTGGGTGTGAGGTAGATTGTTTTTTTTTTGTTCTTTCTTTCAAGCTCGCGTGTTGTGTTTTCTGTTTTTTCTCTCCCTCTCTCTGCGTTTTGCAAGCCACGGAAATCAATTGAAGTGAAAATGAAGGCAGATTTTCATTTCCGTGGTCAAGGCTTCAAATTTCGGTCAACAGGAAATTCATTTCCGGAAAATAATATTTTCCGTCACAGCTAAACGCTCCATTTTCCGGAAATTGATTTCCGGAATTCATTTGAAGTCGAAACAAACGCACCCTTAAATGCATTTGGACAGAATCATTTATACATCAAAACATAAAACAGTGGAATAGGATAGAGTTACGGATTCCTAGTGTACTATTCATTGGCTTAAAAGTCTAGTGCACCCTAATCTAAGTATATTATTCATTGACTTCATTATACTTTTTGGTATTATTTATGGGTCTCACTATACTATTTTCAGTTAATTTTTTACCTTTATTTAAAGTATTTTCAGCAAAAAATTTTCAATTTTAGCAAATAAACGGTTCACAAAAATAATGTAGATAAATCTAAAAAGTAGCTGAAATAGTACAATAAGATCTATAAATAGTAACAAATAGTAGTAAAAATAAGCTAAATAGTAAAAAAAACTGATTTTTTAAGCGTACCAAATGCAACCTTAATCTATATATATAAAACCGAAACTTTTGAAGCAACCACAATTTTCCACGTCAGCACAATATTTAAATTAAATTAAATTTTTCACCTCATCACTGTTTTGAATCTTTTAATTAAATCTTCAAATTTTTTTAACCTTTTAAAAGTTTTAATATTTTGAATTTTAACATTTAAAAGGTAACTCATATTTCTCTAATATTTCTATGTTGTGTAGACATATTTTTTTTTGTTTATTATATTTCTCCATTGTGTAGTCACATAATTTTTGTTTTGTTTTAATAAATTCTTGGCTCAAAATCTTCTAATTGTTTGGTTTACATATGAATTTTTAAGTTCATTTTTTGCAATACATTTAATTGTCTGGCCAATTTCAATAGTAGAAAAGCTATAATCATGGTTTCCCTTCTTTCTATTGTATTTCTCTATTGCATAATTATATATATATATATATATATATTGCTTTATTTCAATACTTTTGAAGCTTTGAATCTTCTGATTTAAAAAAAATAATAAAAATTTGGCCGTTTGGAAGTTTTAACATCATAACTTTTGGGTTTTATATTTTCTATTATCAGAAATTATCTAGAAGATTTCAATGAACATCCATGGATTATTCTTTTTGAGGGTAACCCATCTTTATCTTATATTTCTATTCCTAACTTTTTTTTCCTATATTTTTTCTTTAATTGTCTGTGTTTACGTCTATTTTGTTTTTCTTATTTTTACTTTCATAGTGTATGTACATGTTGTGTATGTTCTGGGTACTTAGGCAAAAATCTATAAAGACTAAAGATGCTTTTTTTTTTTTTTTTTTTTTAATAAATCCTGTGTTTTTCATGACTTTAGTGAGTCATACTCTTAATGATCGAAATGGTTTTGTTTGACGTGGATTTTGTTCATATTGGTTTCAAAGTTTATTTCTTTGGCTTATATTATAGATTGTAATATATTTATTCATCAAACTGTTTAGTTGAGTTTGTTTTCGAAATTGTTTTCAGTGTTGGACATTTTCTTGAAGCATGTTGGTATCATATATTAAAATACTGTTAAGTTAATGATAATAATAATAATAATAATATAGTTTAATAAATGTCTAAAACGTATAGCTGTTAACAAATGTTTTAGCTATATGATTTTATTTTTCAAATTCAATTTTGGTGTTGTAGTAAAATAAACAAAGATTAAATTATATATTGTACTCAATATATTTTCCGTGTATCACACGGATTAGCGACTAGTATAAATGTATATTATAAACCTATTTACAAGGAATACGCGTGTTTGTGTATATATATATATATATATATATTCTTTCATATATCTGTAGTGGGACCCTAAACAAAAATTTTGTCAGTGCCACGTGTTATTGAACATTTTCTTTATGCACGTGAGTGACGAAGATCACCCTCCCACTATATTGACTTGGCGTATCCTGAGCAAGGGCACTATAGTAAATTTGAAAATTTGAACTCCCTAGACTTTCACACATTCGGCCTTAGATTTTTAGACAATAAATTTCAAATTTGACGACTAAATCACAACGTCTTGTTCAACACGTAACCCAGCTAGCTAAACGCCCACCAACAACATCTGAACTCCATCACTTATTATATATAGCATACCTCACACCTCCATATTTTCTCATTCACAAACACAATCAATCTACTTCTTCTCAAAAAAAATCTACTTCTTTCAAAGAACACAAAATTTTCTCTGCCTTTTTCTTTGAAGAAAGAAAGTTCAACAATCCCAACAACTTAATTCTGGGCTATTTTCAAAGATGGGTTTTGGAAAGACTAGCACTATTTTGATAATGATCGTTGTAATCTTGGTGGCCATTTCGTACCATTCTGGGGTTGAGGCAACCAGGCTGTTAAATGAGGATTTTGCTAGTGGTAATCAACATCAGACATACTCAGCAATTTATGAGAAGGCAAAGTTCACCATGGAGTTTTGGCTTCAAAAGTTGCCATCAGGTCCTAGTCCCAGTGGCCCTGGTCATTAATTCATTGAATTTATGACATTCCCAATTATACAACTACAAGCATATAGTATATTATACACTGATTTATAGGAGACAAATGTAAATGAAAGGAATAATTCTTTGATTCTAATTATTTTTGTCAGCAGCTTAATTAAGCTACTTGTATTGAGGGTTGTATTTTTTGCAATTGCACTAAATAAAAGTTCTAATTATCCAAAAGCAGTTCTTTGACGGTGGGTACCATTTGAATTTTAATGAATTAAGATATATGATCATCTTGATTTTGGAAAATATATTGTTTGCTACGTCAATATCTTATTCTGGAAACCATAATTGGCGTTGTCTTTCTTGGCGTTCTAGTTTGAATGTAAGCTCAGAAATCAAATTGTAAAAGAAATAGTAAAATATTGACGTTCACGCATGATTAAAATGTCCATAAATATGTGTGCTATTTTACAGAATCCACATCTTGTTAATATCCCACAGTTAACCATAAATGAGCCCTGTCATGCATGGTTGTAACTTGTAATGGTTAAACGTACTGTTAATGTGCTATTGAACCACAAATTTTAAAAGGTTTACCGATAGAGAAATGTTATAGATGCATATATTTAGTTTCACAATTTTTTCACAATAGTTGAGTTGGTAAAATTGTTCTTGTTTTTCATTTGGAGTCACTACCGACTGATATTTTTTTTATTTACCAATAACAACAATTACCACCTCAGTAATTGTAGAATTTTTTGTATCTCTAAATTTATTATTACTCATATATATGTAGGGATAGCAATGAGGTGGGGCGGGGCTAAAGGATGGGGTCTTTGCCTCCGCCCTGCGTAGTTTTTTCTTGCCTCATTCCTGACCTTTGGGGCCGTGCGAAGTCTAACCCACCCTATAAAACTCTACTTCTTGTTAATTTGCTTCACAATTATTATAATTTTAAAAAAAATATAAAACCTGTTTCATTAATAAAAATATATTTGAAATTACAACGAAATTTATCTCATCAAATCAAACTTATTTTTAACAAAATCTAAATAATATTATGCATGTGTTTAAAAAGATAATATCACAAAAGAAAAAAAAAAATCTCATAGTATAACAGATAACAAAATAGAGATAGAGAGATATGTTTGATAGAATAAAATAAGCTAAATTGATATGTTTGTTCGAATTGTAGAGTTTTAGGGGATAAGAAATTTACAATTATAACATTTATTAACGTGGAATAAGGTGGGGAAGGGGCAAAGCAGGGTAGGGAAAACCCACGCTAGATGAAGTAGAGAGAGACAAATCAAGCGGAGCAGGACAAAATTGTCATTCCCACTCATATGTTATCTAATCTTGTGCCATTTAAATTACAATTCACCATACTTGGAAAGCAACGTTTTTTTCCCAACAAAAACACATTAAAAAGCCATTTTGTACATAATTATAGGCCCAAAAAAAAAAAATGCCAATGAACTCTAACTGGATTGGTATCTTCTCTCCATATATATAAGCGTTAAATGGAGGGTAAAATCATAGTTCAATACTTATTGGATATGCGTGTAACCTTCTCAATAATTTTTCTTTTTCTTTTTCTCTTAAAAGAATACAGTATCAACTTACACTTTCAGATCTTGTAACAATACACATTACACAGTCAATGCAAAATTTTCAACCTATAAATAGTTTAGCATGAAAACCCAAAATATGTTTTGAGGTTTACACTATTTACTACGCTGACACTTGACACAAAACTTGAAAATCCAAGATTTACCTTTGACATAGGCAACTCCATGTGCCACATGAAGGACACTTGTTAATTAATTCAAACTTTATGGCCGTGGACAAATTCAAAACCTTGGAAAACATATGTACCCCCCCTTAGGCAGCAAAACGTGGCCTTGATTAGTCTTTCAGTCTGCCTAACTAGTTTACAACGCCCTAGTCAATACGCAAACCCTAAAAGCCAAATAACATCATGAGTCCAAGCACTTGGCACAATTTTATCACTATAAAGCTTCACTCCATACTTTCTCATTCACATACACAAAACACCAAAAAACTTACTTTTTTCGGAATTCATATTCTTCTAACTTTTCTGCAAATTATAGCTATGAACTTCAGCAACATTGTCATCATTTTTGTCATTTCAATGGCTCTCTTGAGCCACAGCGGTGTCGAGGCAACCAGGCTGTTGGGTGAGGATTTTGGTAGTGCTAATCATCTTGAGACATACTCATCGTTCTATGAGAAGGCAAAGAATTCCATGGCGTGTTTGCTGGAACGATTGCCATCTGGACCTAGCCCTAGAGGCTCCGGACATTAGTTCATGCATGGAAGCTGTAAACAAGGTTACACTTATACCAATAAAACAAAGAACAAGTATATATATACTGTTAAATAAAAGAGATTTACAATGGTGTGTGATTTTCAATATACGGAGTAAGAATTATACAAATCTAATGTAACTGAAAATAAACATCTTTGATTATATACTTCAAAGGTGATAAGTGATCACAATTTGCAAATTGTAACACTGTTGTGCATTTTTTTGATTCATTTCTCTTACATTTTATACTTTTGATGCTTCTATATATATTTGCATGTGTAAGATAATATACGTGGACACAATTTTTGTGCCACAACTCTGATGTGTTTGACTGCAAATTATGAAAAAAGTGAGTTTAAATTTTTTGTCCCATTTTTCTTGCTTTACTTTATACTATACTCATTTAATTTAAATCTAATTTTCAGTATTTTATTATTATTTTAGTTTCATAAAATAAATAAAAAACCTAAACCATACCCATCAGCCACCACCATTGCCGCCATTGCTACTACCCACCTTTGCTGATGTCACCAATAGTCAACCACCAGCTTCGGTGACTAGCTATCACCACTGGCCACCACTTCACCAGTCATAGCCACCACTTTCTCCGGATCCACACATCACATGAAACCCAAGCCACTCCCACTGCCCCTCTCAATCCCACCAAACACCATAACTCCACCATAAAAAATAAATAAATAAATAAATAAAAACACATAAAAAACCCATCAAGGTCAGTCACAACCATGCAGCTGCCATTACAACCACATGGATCCGAAGCGCCACCACAACCACAAGACATCACTCCTCTCTCTCTCTCTCAAAGCTCAACCACCAAGCAACAACAACTATAGTCAGCAAAAATCCAACCAAAATAAATCTGAGAGAAGGAGTTAATGAGAGAATTCGAGGGTGAGAAGAAATCTAAATGTTGTTTGGTTAGAGCTCAGAAAAAAAAAAAAAAAAATATATATATATATATACACATATATACATACGTTTTTTGGAAATTTCTTTAATATTGATGAGTTACCGGTGATTGTGGGGGTGGTGATGATGTTTGTAGTGGCAGCAGAGTTTGGTGGTGCTGTTGAGATGTGTGAGGATTTTTATTTTTATTATTTAAGATAAGTGAAATAAGAAAAAACATAAAATAAAGTGTTAATTAAATTGGTGGACACATGGTAGATTTCTATTTGTGGAACATAAAGTAGTACAAAGAAAATGATACAGATGATTTGGACTCAAAAAAAGAGTGATAGATCTATATGAAAGTGATAGACAACTGCTTAACATTTGTCATGTTAGAGTTGTAATAAAAGTTGAGGTGTTAAAAGAATTTTGTGCGTTACAATCTCTAGGTGGAAATCGGCATGCTTTTAGCTGTGTTCACCCTCACTGCTGTCATATATGAATACGAAGAAGAGATTGAAAAAAAATATATATAAAATAAAATAAAATAAAGAAACAAACAAACCAACTGACGTGCATTTTTTTTTTTGGGCATGCAATGATATTTATATTTAAATAACCATGTCCTAAAGTTCATCCCGTAAAAGTCGAATTAAACTCGAATGCATTTTGCATAATTATTTAGAGTTAAATTTGTTGTACACGCATTATTTTACACGCACCCCAAAAGCCTTGAAAATCGTAGCTTCAAAGTTCAAAATCACGATTCCGGTTATTTTTAGAGGTATTTGTAAAATAGTTTGTATATATAATAAACATTACTCATGTTTTATACGTATATACATGAAATGGTGGAATGGGATAAAGTGACGGATTCAACCTCGTACGTTATGTCTCTTTTTATCGATTTATATAAAAACCATGAAAAGTCCCAATCCTTTAACTGTCAGCTTCTCAGTTCTCCCATCTTTTAACTAAGCGGTATGCTTCACTGGTCAAACTGAACTTGAGGAAGGCTGCTTGGCCAATAAAATTCTTTTTATTTTTAAAAGATATATGTATATATATATATATATATATATTTATACATATTTCATTTGAAGTGTTAAAGATATATTAGTCTATTAGTATAGGCTCAAGCCTAATTCTACTTTGTGTACAAGCCAAGTCTCCTACTTGTACTAGAAGTTTATTAGTCTAAAGTTTAGTCTACTCTATATATATATATATATATATACATGAGATGGGTTCAAGTTACATCTGGTGTAACTCTTTAGAGTTACACCTTTTTTAAACCATCGAATTTAAGTAAATCCAACAGTTAAAAAAAAAATTTCATTATTACAATATTTTTATTAAAATCTCATTAATTATCCTCATTTATTATCTTTTAAACCTATCTCCCAACCAAAAAAATAAAAACGTCTTTATCTCTCCCTCTCTACGTTTGGTGTTCAAACTGTTAGTCTCTCTGTTTCTCTCTCTCTCTCTCTCTCTCTCTCCTCCATTCCTCCTCCACCACCATTGTTCCACCTCCACAGGTTGCCGGCAAAAAAAAAAAAAAAAAAAAAAAAAAAAAAGCCGAATTGTTTTTATTTGTGAGTACTCTCTTTCTATTTTCCTTTCTTTTCTGTTGTGAGTGCATTTTTTTTTTATCTGGTCTGACTCTCTCCAGAACTCTACGTTTCTTTTCTGGTATGTTCTTTTCTGGTCTTACATTTTTCTTTGGTGATGGTTGTTTTTTTTTTTTTTCAAATACTCTGGATAGTTGAATAATTTTGGTAGCTTATGCTGAATCATTCATTTATTTAAGTAGTCTATTGGTTGGTTGTTAGTGCTTCGTTTTCTATTACTTGATTCATTCATTTTTCTTTGGTGATGGTTTTTTTTTTTTTTTTTTTAAAAAAAAAAAAAGCGTTCTATGTGTATGATCAAATGCCGCTTAGAAGTTCTTATCTTTCTTTTCCTATACTAATTTTGTATTCCATATGGGTTTTCTACATGTTTTTATGTAGTGCTCTAATGAAGCTATGCTTCTCTAATTGGGTTTACAGGTCCTTTATCCGCAATTGGATCCATACTCACAGGAATTGACTACATAGGTCTAGGCCATGTAATGGTGTTTGCTAATGGGGGATTACTCCCAAGCTTTGGAAGAATTATCAAGAGAGCAATAAGGTTGGAGACACAAAAAGGCAGTCACGGGGTTGCAATTGCATATGTTGATGTGGTTAGCACAATCATCTTTCAACATTTGAGTTTAACACTTGTGCTAGGCACCCCTAAAATATTGCAGAAGAGATTCAGTGCAAAGGGGCTGTTATAAAGCAAATGTTCCTCAAAAGTATGCCAGGAGATGAGAGGATTCCTATAGTGCTCATGGATAATGATTTCCCCCCTCTTTTATAGAAAGAACAAATAAAATAAGATTTGAATTTTTCCTTTGATTGTCCATTTACTTGGCATCGTTATGATTCAAACATATTTCACATTTTGAGAGGAAAAAAAAAAAAAATGGACTTCAATGAACAACCTTTTTCTCCTATTAGCTGCCAATCTTATTGAGCAGGTATGAAATCGAAATGTTTCTCCTGGAAAATTAAGTACCCCATTGATGTTACCATATGATGAATGTAAGGCTATGAACATTGTTGATTTGTTATACTTTAATTTCTTGTAATGACTTTCTATGATTGTCAAACAACTTTTTGTGGTGGTGATTGTGTCTAGTTCCATGCTAATCCTCAGCACTTTTTTTTTTATTTTTTTTTTAAATCAAGATGAATTTCATTGAAACACAATAGAACCACTATAAACCAAGTCTATGTTTGCCTGAGGCAGGGGGTAACACTATAGCATATGAGCTATGACAAATTGATACAACCTTTTAAAAAAATTTTGAAGAAAACAATCCACAACTGTTCCTCCTAGCCATGGGGATTCTAATCAATCAATAATCTAATATTTCATTTCCTCTAAATCACAACATATTATGATTTGTATTGACTAATCCAAAAAGATTCAATCTAAAACTGAACTGTTTCCACAACAAGACAACCAATAAGAAAGGTTGTTACTTATGCCAAAAAAAATAAAACTATCTATTTGTATACAATATCAAGGGTAAAGCCAACTATAAGAGTTGCTATAGCATCAATCTATTTGTTTACTACCATTAGTACCATGGCTACCAAAATCAGCTACAGCTTTAGCTGCACGATTCAATGTGTCTGAAACCCAAAGTGCTCCTTTGGCAAAGTAAGTGATGTTGACTACAGCATGACCAGCTGCAACAGCTGCTTTTCTTGTAACCATTGCCGCTACTACAGCTGCTGTCCCAGTAATTGTGCAGCTGACTTGGTGATTTCTGAAACATGGAATTTTTTGTCCACAGACTTAACAGTTTCCATGCCAACATGAATTTTATCAGTGAGTCCAATTCTATCGCTAAGCTCAGCAATCTTGGCTGTTGCAGTAGCTGAGACTCCATGGTACTCATCAAAAGCTTTGGCCTTGATTAATGCGTCTTTGCCTAGAACATATCCCTCGGCTAGCATTGTTTTGACAACTTCCTAAGCTACTGTTACAGCTTCTTCGGAGGTGGAGAGACATTGTCCTGTGTGAATAACCTGCTAAAGTGTTAGCTCAAACAGAAAAATAAAGTTAAAAATGCAAATTCAAACAATAAATTGTATATGTATTTAAAGAATATTTACTTCATAATCTGGCATTATGGATAATATACCTGCAATATGAAAATTTTATAACTCAATGAATAAACTATCTTGGAACTCCATGACCAGACATTATCTTGCATTTCCTAACATAAGAGGATTCAGAGGCAGTGCAGTGCAGCTATACTAATGCAGTGCAGTAAAGTGCAGTAAACAGAACAGTGCAGAACCACTAACTTAAAGCAGCTATACTACCTGTTATTTAGAACCATAAACAAAGATAGATCATCCCTAAGAAATTGTTATTAAAAAAGCAAACACAAAAAGCTGCAGGTACCCCCTCAAAACAAGAGGTGAGCAGTAGAAAATCGAAAAAAATGAGGCATATGTCCTTAAATAACAGTATTCCAACATAGGTCCTTAAAAACACACTGTTAATGACATTAAATTGAAGCAAAAACAGTATTCCAACATAGGTCCTTAAAAAAACAAAACAAAAAACCAAATAAAACTATTTCATCATAATTAACAACATAGGTCCTTAAACATAGTTCCTTCAGCTACTTGGACTCAATATATATATATATATTAATTCCACCAAGGAATGCTCATTTTGTGATTCTCTTCAGCCACATGTATCTAAAGTAGAACAAAAAAAGGTATAAGTAAATTTGAAACATGAGATATATATTATTACAATAAAAAATTCTTTAAAAAAAAAAAAACTCGAAAAGTGTAATGAAAAAACTCACTTTATGCTAAATCATCAATATCATTGTCATCAACCTCTGTAAACACCACTCCCACTGCAACCCCGTAACTGCCTTTTCGTGTCTCCAACCTTACTGCTCTCTTGATAATTCTTCCAAAGCTTGGGAGTAATCCCCATTAGCAAACACCATCACATGGCCTAGACCTATGTAGTCAATTCCTGTGAGTATGGATCCAATTGCTGATAAAGGACCTGTAAACCCAATTAGAGCAGCATAGCTTCATTAGAGACACTACATAAAAACATGTAGAAAACCCATATGGAATACAACATTAGTATAGGAAAAGAAAGATAAGAACTTCAAAGCGGCATTTGATCATACACATAGAACACATTTTTTTTTTTAATAAAAAAAAACAACCATCACCAAAGAAAAATGAATGAATCAAGTAATAGAAAACGAATCACTAACAACCAACCAATAGACCAATAAATAGACTACTTAAATAAATGAATGATTTAGCATAAGCTACCAAAATTATTCAACTATCTAGCTCAAGTTGCTCTATTCAATATGGTCGAATATATTGGAACTAGCATAAATTAAACAAAATATATACTGTATATGATGACAGTCAACAGTTAGTACCAGAAAAACAAAACTGCAAAGCCTATGAAAAGCTTAGGCACTTCAACTATAGATTAGATGCTAGAGTCTTTGAAAAAAAAAAACAACCATCACCAAAGAAAAATGTAAGACCAAAAAAGAACATACCAGAAAAGAAACGTAGAGTTCTAGAGAGAGTCAGACCAGAAAAGAAAGGAAAAAAAAAAACAGAGCACTCACGACAGAAAAGAAAGGAAAAATAGAAAAAGAGTACTCACAAATAGAAACAGTTCGGCTTCTTTTTTTTTTTTTTTTTTTTTCGGACAACCTGTGGAGGTGGAACAATGGTGGAGGAGCAATGGAGGAGGGGATAGAGAGAGAGAAACGTAGGTTTAGAATGTAGAGACAGAGACAAACGGAGAGACTAACGGCTTGAACACCAAACGTTGGGAGAGAGTCAGACGTTTTCTTTTGTTGGGTTTAGAGATAGGTTTAGAATGTAATAAATGAGGGTAATTAATGAGATTTTAATAAAAATATTTATAATAATGAAGATTATTTTTTAATCGTTGGATCTATTTAAATCCAATGGCAGGTGTAACTTGAACCCATCTCTATATACATATTATGATTCATTATAACACAGGATTTGTATTACACTATAATATATTATTGATGTAACCCTTTAGGATTTCCTTCGTGAATGTAGGCTGTTAGGCTGAACCACGTAACCCTCATGTGTTATTGTGTTTTATACTTTATACTTTTATTTCCACATCTATACTAGCATATTCAACATGGTGTATCAATGTTAATATTTAACATGGTATCAGAGCCACCTTCCTGTGGCCATAGTTTTCTATCATTGCGGTATATTTAAGAGCAATCTTTGTCTTTCTCGGTGTTTTTTTCGCTGCATTCATCTTCTTTGGCTTCCTAATGTTGTCGTCAAAACTCTCCGGTACAGTCATGCCACTGTTAAAAGTCGCATCAATACTGCAAGACCATTATTTTCCTTAAACTACCGTCACAAAGCCAAATTTCATTCAAGAGATCTTCTTTTCTCAACCTTATCAAATCTCAAGATTTCATCAAGCTTCCATCTTGAATTTGAGAGGGGGTGTTAAAGATATATTAGCCTATTAGCATAAGCCCAAACTACTTTATGTGCAAGCCAAGTCTCTTACTTGTACTAGAAGTCTATTAGTCTAGGGTTTAGTCTACTATATATACATATGTTATGATTTATTGTAACACAGGATTTATATTACACTATAATATATTATTGATGTAACCCTTTAAGGTTTCCTTCGTGGATGTAGGCCATTAGACTGAACCACGTAACCTTTGTGTGTTATTGTGTTTTATATTTTATACTTTCGCTCCGCATCTATACTAACATATTCAATATGGTGTATCAATGCTAATATTTAACATGAAGAATATTAGAAATATAGGTGTCGCAATGCTTTCATTTTTTTTTTAGAAGAAAAAGAAATTTATAAATTTCATCATCAGGAGTTAGAGAGCCTTAATTATTACATTTGTACCTATAAAAATTAAGGTTTTCTTTAGTTTTTATTATTGTTTTTTTTTTTTTTTTATTTCTATATGTTTAGTATGTAAAATAATATTTGAAATTAATTAAGTTTTTACTAGTTTCATAATGTTTAAAATTATTAGAATACTTTTCCTCAAAAAAATTTTTTTTTATTAGAATACTATAATTGTGTATTCTCTAAATTATTTAACAAAAAAAATATTATTTAAAAATATTTAAAAGAATATCATTTTTTATCAAAAAAATTTCAAAGATAGTTCACACACTTTACAAAAAAAATAAAAAATAAAAAATTTATTTTGATTATTTAAAGAATAACTTAAGCGTAAATTTTTTTTTTTTTATTTTTTTATTATACATGAGAAAACATCGTATGCTAAATTCTGTTATAAACATTTTCAATATATATATATATATACACACACAAAATATATCATTCTTTATATTTATTTATTCTTTATATATTTTGCTGGGCCCCTAAACAAAATCTGTCTATGCCACGTCTTATTATACGCACATTTTCTTTATTCACCAAAATTACTAATATTACCCTCAAACTAAATCGACTCACTTAATTTTTTAAGGGCAACTTAGTAAATTTGAATGTTGAACTCTATACAATATACTTTGTAGTTTTTAGACTTTGAAAAATTCGGTCTTGGTTATTTGGTAATAAATTTCAAACTCTACGACTAATTCACACTTCTTGGTCAACACGTAAGTCCCCTAAACGCCCACCAACTATAAAACGAGTCCAAGAAAACACATGTAAACTTCATCACTTATTTTATATATATAGCATACCTCACACCTCCATATTTTCTCATTCAGAAACACAATCTTTCAAAGAATAAATAATTTTCTCTGCTATTTTCTTTGAAGAAAAACAGTTCAAAATCACAGCAACTTAATTAGAAGCTACTTTCAAAGATGGGTTTTGGAAAGACTAGCGCTATTTTGATGATGATTGTTGTAATCTTGGTGGCCATTTCGTGCCATTCTGGGGTTGAGGCAACCAGGGTTTTAAAGGAGGATTTTGCTAGTGGTAATCAACATCAGACATACTCAGCAATTTACGAGAAGGCAAAGTACACCATGGATCTTTGGCTTCAAAAGTTGCCATCAGGATCTAGTCCTAGTGGCCCCGGTCACTAGTTCATTGAATTTATGAAATGCTTATACAACTACAAGCATATAGTACATACACTGACTTATAGGAGAGAAAAATTCTTTGATTCTTATTATTTCTGTCAGCAGCTTAAGCTGCTTTTATTGACGGCTGTATTTCTTGCAATTTTCATTTAATAAATGTTATAATTCATGCATCAAAGAAAAGTTCTTTCTTTTATAGACTTTAATTTATTTATGTTTGCTTTGTCTTTTTTTCTTATTCTGCCGACCATAACTGTTGCATCTTTGTTGGTGTTCTCGTTTGAATGAAAACACAAAAATCAAGTTTTAAAAGAAATGGTAGGAGATTGATGTACATGCATGGGTAATTCGGGTCGGTTTGTAAAAATGTGAATGAAAAGTTTGACTGGAGAGTGGAGAACTATACCAGTGTCCATATATATGTGCTATTGAACAAATCCATTTCCTGTTAATATCCCGTAGCTGATGATAAATAAGCCCCGACATGCAAGGTTGTAATGTTTATACCATGTTTTAATGCGCTAGTGAACCAAAACTTTTAACAGGTTTACCTATATATTGTCCAATCTTCTGCCATTTAAAATCACAATTCACCAAACTTGGGATGTGATTTTTTTTTTTTTTCCCAACAAAAAGACTTAAAAGAACAGTGTACATAATATAATAAAAAAACTGCCGATGAGATATAACTAAATTATTGTTGCTTTCTCTTATCTTACAAGTGTGAGATCATGGGTTAAAGTATTATTGGATGCATATATATATATATATATATATATATCCTTATAAATAAATAAATAAAGCAAAAAACTATCGGACACTGTCAGTCAAATGCAACATTTTCAACCCATAGATATGTCAGCACGGAAACCCAAAATATATTTTGATGTTTACACTATTTACTCAGTTGATGACTCACGACACAGTCGGCATGAAAAACCAAGATTTTGCTATTGACATAAGCAAATTCGTGTGCCATGAAGAAGAGAACTTAATTAATTAATACCAAGACTTACCTATTGACACATTCAAAAGTTTAGAAATCCAAATGTATACCCCATTTTCCCTTAGGCAGCAAAACGTGGCCTTGAAAATAATCCTTCAGTCTGCATGACTCCATTGGAACGCCGTAGTCAATACCAAATCCCTAAAAGCCCACATAGCATGATGAGATCAAGAAGACTTAGCACAATTTTATCACTATAAAAGCTTCACTTCATACTTTCTCATAAACATATACACAAAGCACCAAAAACCTACCTTTTAAGAATTCATAATATTCCTCCAACTTTTGGGGCAATTTTAAAGATGAATTTCTGCACCCTATTGATCATTTTTGTCATTTCATTGGCTATCTTGAGCCACACTAGTGTCAATGCAACAAGGTTGTTGTGTGAGGATTTTGTTAGTGCTAATCACCTCGATAGATACTCGTCGGTCTACGAGAAGGCAAAGAACTCTATGGCATCTTGGCTGGAACAATTACCATCTGGACCAAGCCATGGTGGCAATGGCCACTAGTTTATTGAAGTTGTTGTTAGGTTCTAAGACTTTAGGAACTAAATGTATTAGAACTTTATTTTGTATATGTTGATAAACCATGATCAAAACAATGAATCTAGGTTTAGGCTTGCTCAAAGTTTGTTTAAGTGTAAGTTTGAATTGAGTGTTTTACAAGAATTTACTGTGTAAAACTGTAAGGCTCGATCGATCGAAAACAAGGCTTGATCAATCAAGAATCTTAGATTAAAAAATTCTACAGAAATTTCAAATGTAGCCCAAGCCCATATGACGTTTAGGGTTAAGTATTTCACTCCTAGTATAAAAAGAAAAACCCTAACTACGTTTTAGAGGTCTTTATTGAGTTGCGTGTTAAGTCTTTTGTGAGATTTGAGAGGTTTGTACCTTCAAACACGCACATAGAGCTATCAAGATTAAGATTCACATCAAGAACTTGATAGTTGTTTTAGTTGCTACATAAAGAACATTCAAGAAACAACAAAACCTTTGAGTGGAGTCTCAAAGTCACAAGTAGGAGAACTTGTTGTTGCTACAGATCCAAGAAAGAAGTAGTCTATGAATTTGGAGCTAGCCAATGGCAGACTACATTAGAAAGGGTTAGAGCACAGTATATATCAAGAAATTGACAAACAATATGATGCATGTAATGAATGCACATATGATGCATGCTCTAATGCATAAAATTTGTTCAATTTTCAAATTTCACCAACAATTGACCCAAACTAAAGAGTTTTAACCAAAAATCCCAAAATTTGAAAAATCCATTTTTCAAAAAACCAATCAAATTGATCAATTAAACACTATATCAGCTAGAAAACATGTAATAATGTACTAATTAACCAAAATCACAAGTCAATTTTAACCAATTGAGTCCAACTGAACAAAAACCCTAATTTTGAAAAATTTCGAGCCCTAGATTTTCAATTCTTCTCAAAACACAAAATTAATCATCTTAATGCATGGGAATCATGATAACAACATCTAGGAACAAAAACCCCTTGATCAAACTTGATTAAAAACAACCAAAACAATAAAACTCCCAATTTTTCTTTGTTCAAAATGTTGAGAAAAAAATCCATGAAAATGCAAGAGGAAAAGCCTTGAAGATTTTGACTAGGAAAATGGCAAAAGTTGGATTGTGTGGATCAATTGAGAAAAGGAAGGAAAAGATAAGAAAAAGTTTTTAAGAAAATGAAGAGCATGTGTTGAGGAATTCTTTTTTATTTTTCTTTCTTTTCGAATTTTGATCAATCGGGTACCGATTTAGCAAGGAAGAGAGCTCCATAAAATTTCCTTTAAGTTTTTGATCGGTTGAAAATTAGCTTCGATTGATTGAAATATGAATAAATCATATTCGTTTGATTGAAAACCAATCGAGCCAACCCGAGAGCAGTGATTAAAAATCAAGAAATTTTCGATCGGTCGAAAAACACATTCGATCGATCAAAATTTTGGAAATTTGAATTTTTGAAAAACTGCAGAAGATTATGCAGAAACAACTCAACCCAAGTAATTTTATGAATGAAATGCATGAGAATGAGTTTAAATGTTTTTCAAAAACATGAGTTTTCAACCTAGAACTTCAAAACAAGATTTTCAAACTCTTACCCCAAAATTTTCAACCCTTGAACATATTTTGTATCAAAATCATAGAATACATAATCTTGGATGGCCAAACCAAATTCACACACAATATCATGTACTAAGTTTAGTAAAGAATAACTTGTGAAGTATATGCAACTAGTAATAGCATTAGATACATGTGGGGTAATATAAGGATAGTAATCAATTACAATATCTACATTATTCATCACATAAATTTGAAAGTAACTATCGTCTAATGAGTTACATCATATAACTCCCACATCTCCTAGAAAACAAGCTTGCAATCATGCATATTTTTTTATTTTGCCTTATTGAATGTAGATTTTTTCCCCCTTTTAAGGCTACACCTTATTTTCTTTTTGTGCATATGTTACACTTTCTTGAGCACAAAATCTTATAATATGCACTAAGATGTTCATGATTGTCTAGTAAAACAGTGGTAAGATGGTTATTAATGCCTTTCTCTTAGAATTTTTTAGTCCTTACAATCAAAACTATGTGACTTCAAAATCAAGAACATATGATCAAAAACTATAAACACTCACACAAACATGCACTACATAGCTAAAATTAGCAAAGTGTAGAAAAATAAGTTCACCTAAGTTAAACAAGATACACAAGCATATTATGTAAAGATAATAGGCCAACCTCAATTACAAATCATGATGTGTAATACAAAACACATCCTTCCACTTTCCTATTTCCTCCTTTTTTTTTTTTTTTTTTTTTTTTTTTTGAAGGAAACCAAAAACAACATAATATGAAATGCATGAATGTATTGCAATGCAAATCCTAGAAACAAAAGAAAACAAGAAAGCAAAAAAAAAAAAAAAAAATGGTCATAAAGGATTTTGAGATGAAGCGCAAGGGCCATGTCAGAAAGACTCAATTAGATTGAGCCTTTTACATCCATAACTTCTTAGATGCAACTTTGGTTTTGGAGTTATTATGCAGATTAGAATGATGAGCAACTCCAGCATTGGTATAAAGGTTTAAAGCCTTTACCAATTCACCAATAAATGCCATAGGATTTTGTACTTGAGGCACATGTACTTTTTTCTTAGTTGCTTGCTTATAAGCTTGTAACTTGAAATAGTTTGGGCGAGTATGCTCAGTTTTTTCACAAAAATAACAAACCCACAAAGGTCTATTATGCTTCTTACCCTTAGGTAAGTTAGGACTCTTAGGCTTAGACTATTTAATATCTACCCTAATCTTCCTAGGAGTAGGAACTTCTTCTTTTGGCTTTACAAATTCTATCTTAGATGGTTCAAAAGAAGGAACAAAGTTTGTGAAATGAATTTCAAACTCAGAGATGCTATCAACAAAACCTAAACCTAATTTGTTTAAGGGAGACTTCTAAATACTCAATATGTGATCAAGTTTAGAACTTGCAAATCTATTTGACTGTTCTCTAGCAATAGACAATTCTAGTTCTAGGTTCTTAATTTTTCAACCAACTTAATATTTTCAGCCTTCACCTTATTTACCAGTTCATTAGCATCAAACTTAGAGAGTTCCCCATCAAAAAGGTTCACTTCAACAGAATCACTTTCATTAACTACAGCAGTAGCTCTGAAAGCAAATAAGTTTTCATCTTCATCACTTCCAAACTCGTGATCAGAAACTTCACCATCACTAAGGGTTACAGCCATAGCTATACCCTTTGCTCTCAAGAATGTTGGACATTCTGATTTCACATGACCATACCCTTAACAACCAGAACATTGTTGACCTAGAGAATTACTAGAAGATTGACCAACTTTTTCTTTTGATTTTTCAGTATTATTGATTTTAGTTGGTTCATTTTTCTTAGAGTTCTTAAGTTTAGCATTGTTTTTACTTCTTGCCCTTCTATTGTTATTCCTGAGAAAGTTTATAAAATTCTTGGCAAAATAGGCAATTTTTGTAGAAGAGAGTTCATCATCAAATCCATTATCATCAACATTATCAACTGACTTAAGAGCCATTGATTTGGATTTGTTAGTTTTGGGTAGGTCTAACTCATAAGATTGTAGAGATCCTACAAGTTCATTAATAAGGATGAAGTCCACATCCTTACTTTCAGTAATGGCAGTTACTTTAGGTCTTAAGTCCTCAGTTAAGAATCTAAGAATCTTCCAAAATATTTTAGGTTAATAATAAATTTCATCCAAATTATATGCAAAATTAACAATATCATTTAGTTTAGCATGGAATTCATCAAAACTTTCATCCTCAAACATTCTAATGCTTTCAAACCTAGTATCAACTGCTGCAACTTGTTTATTTTGACTGTTTTGGTGCCTTCATGCACAATTTGAAGAATTTTCCAAGCAGTATTAGCAACCTCAACATTTGAGATTCTCTGAAACTCCTCCACAGAAACAACTTTAACAATAGCATTCATAGCTTTGTTATTAAAAGCAGCCACATCTTTTTGGATCATTGACCACTCACGAATAGGAGTAGCCAGTTTCTCCTATCCATATTCAACGGAGTTTCACACTCTCTCACCTATAGATTTCAAGAAGGTTTTCATTCTAACCTTCCAATAGGCATAGTTATTTCCTTCAAAGTGCAGAGGGATCAAAAGAGAGTTACTGTGTTCCATAACAACAGGAGTTATGTATCAACTCTTAGATCAAGAAATCTAAAACAAGAGCTAACCTGCTTTGATACCACTTGTTAGGTTTTTAGAACCCTTGTCAAAATATGTTTAACCTAATATTAAACTAAATTGATTAACAAGATTGTTATTCAAGAATAGGTTAAACACAAATAAACATAAAGCAGAAAATGTAAAGAACACAAAGAACTGATGACCCAAGAAAACCAAATTGATAAAAAAAACCTGGAGAGGATTTGACCTAACTATCCTCATGGTAAAAACAAATCCACTATGAAAAAATTGAATTTTTACATAAGGACATAAACCACTAACATTCTAATACTACCACATGTAGAAACTTACTATCACGACCACGTGCTAACTCCGAATCCATGAACTACTTCTTTCTTGGATCTACAGCAATCACAAGTTCTCCTGCTTCTAACTTTAAGACTCCAATCAAAGGTTTTGTTGTTCCTTGAATGTTCTTTATGCAGCAACTGAAACAACCATCAAGTTCTTGATATGAATTTTGATGTTGATAGCTTTATGTGTGTGTTTGAATGTAAAAACCTCTTAGATTTCACAAAAGACTCAACACACAACTCAACAAAGACCTCTAAAATGTAGCTAGAGTTTTTCCTTTTATACTAAGAGTGAAACACTTTACCCTACAAGTTATATGGGCTTGGGCTACGTTTGAAATTTCTGCAGAATTTTATGATATGCGATTCTCGATCAATCGAGCCTTATTTTCAATCGATTGAGCCATGCAGTTTTACATAATAAATTCCTACAAACACTCAATTCAAACTTACACTTAAACAAACTTTGAGCAAGCCTAAACATAAACTTATTGTTTTGATCATGGTTTGCCAACATATACAAAATGAAGTTCTAATATATTTAGTTTCTAAAATTTTAGAACCTAACAGTTGTAAAGTGGGTTATACATGCAACCACAAGCATATATATGCTGTTAAATAAAAGAGTTATACTCTCTTACAATGGTGTGTAAATTTTCAATATACCGACAAAGAATTATACAAATATACTGTTAACTGAAAATAAGTGCCTTAGATTACTTCAAAGTGATAAGTGATCACACTTTGTCAATTGCAACTCTCTTGTGCATTTTTGCTGATTTATTCTGCTTATATGTTATTCTTTTTATGCATATATATATATATATATATATATATATATTAATTATTGCAAGGACATGTGCGTTTATTGTCTTAGGGGAGAAATTGGCACTGAATCCTGTGCACCCTTGAAGGCTGCAGTCATATAAGAACATGAAGAAGAGATTGAAAAGAATCTAGAAAAAAAAATAATAAAATAAAATAAAATAAAAAAGAGAAAACAAACCTGATATTGCACTTTATTTTTTTGGCATGCAATTATCTTAATATTTGAATAACCATGTCATAAAGTTGATCATATACAAGTACCTTTTCTTTTTCTTTATTATTTTTTTTCAAAAATTTAATAATTAGATTGAAAATTTTAAATCATAAACATTTCAGTTAGAAATACTTGAAGTTGCCAGTAAAGTTTCAGAATCTCGATACATATGAGTCCATGAATTCGAAAGCATTTGGGCTACAAAATCATTTTGTACATCAAAACATGAGACAATGGAACATGATAGAGTTATGGATTCAACCTCCTACTTTATGTGTTTACTTATCAAGTATGAATTTATAAATAAATCATGCTGATGCAAAGTTATTTCTTCTGCTTCACGCGTACATGAGTCACTTTTCCCAATTTTTTAACTGTCAACTTCTCTTATCTTTCAACTGCTGAATTACTCTTTTTTAGCCAAAACCTTTAAAAAATATAAATTATAAAAAAAGAAAAAAGAAAAAAAGAAATGCTTAATAAACAAGACTAGCCACGAGTATGGTTTCTACTAGGCCCAATAGCCTGCCTCACTTGTCAACTGAACATAAATTCAATAGTTTTGAGAGAGGTTTATGTTAGGGGATGACAATTTGACTCCCTACAACCAGTCTAAAAATAGATCCACGTGGTGTGATAATAAAATATTTGAGTGTGTCTTTCTCATCACCAATTGGTTTTAAGGTAGAATGACACAGCTCACAGTCCGACAAATGGTATCAGAGCCACTATAAGAAATCTATACTATTGCAACGGGTGCAAAAACTACGCTATATTTAGCATATTGCGGTGTGTTTTTGGACCACCATTGTACATTGGATCTATTACGGTAGTAGTTCTAATCTTTTGCGGCGCACTACAGTGGCGGTACATAGAACCGCCGCAATATGTGTGTTTTAGTAGCATTTACATATATATAGCGACACTCCAAAAACTTGCCTCAATAAATATAACATTTGCGGGGATACTATAGCGGCAGTATCGAAATTTGCCACAATATGTAAGTTTTAGTGTAGTTATACCTAGCTATAGTGGCACCCCATAAACTCATCGCTATAGCTAAAATTTACTGACTTTTGTTTCAGTCTATAGCGGCGGTTTTGTGACCGCCGCAATAGACCTTTGAATTACCCATAATTAGTCCAATTTTTTCCCTCTTTTTTCTCTCCCACCTATATCAATCAATTTAGACCCTAACCTTTTCATTTCTCATTCGATTGTATCCCTCTAAAACACACACACACTTTCTCTCTCTCACTCTTAAATTAAAATCTCACATTGTTGATCTCAGTATCCAAAGATCGATCTTCCCACTACCATAATGTATTCTCACTCTCAAACCCTAAATTGGGCCTCTCTCTATTAGCACGTACTGCCGCCGCTAGCCAATTGAAGCCCCCATTGATCAATATTTGAATATTAATTTCACCAAGTCTAGTGGTATTGGGACTATCTATTAAGTTTGACCAACTAAAACTAAACTTTGACCTCACCTTTCTCTAAATTTGACAGTTTGATTGTGACCATAATTTGCCAAAATTAACTTTTCATTATACTCTTCAGATCCAACGATTAGATTTCAAATCTAAGTTTGGCGCGTGATAGAAATGTGTTGTGTACCTGTATGGTTCTTTTTTCTCAATCTGACCATCCAATTGGTATCAAATTTAACTAATACTAATATGTCACCATAATCTTCAATTCCAATGATCAAGATTTGAATATGATTTTCACCAAGTCCAGTGGTCTCAGGACTATCTATTAAGTTTGACCGGGTTTGACCAATTTTGACTAAATTTTAAACACGCTTTTCCCTAAATCCAATCATTTAATTGTGACCATAATTTATCAAAATTATCCTTTCATGACACTCTTCAAATCTAAAGTTTAGATTTAAAATCTAAGTATGGTGCGTGATGGACATGTGTTGTGTACTTATATGACTATGTTCTCTCAATTTGACCATCCAATTGGTCTCAAATTTTACCAACATCAATATGTCACCATACTTTTCAATCCTAATGATCAAGATTTGAATATGAATTTCACCAAGTCTGGTAGTATCGGAACTATCTATTAAATTTGATCAAGTTTTACTAACTTTCACTGCGCCTTTCTCTAAATCCAATCGTTGGATTTGATTATGACCATAATTTACTAGAGTGAACCTTTCATTACACTCTTTAAATCCAACGGTTAGATTTCAAATCTAAGAATGGCACGTGATGGACATGTGTTATGTACCTATATGGCTATATATATTCTCTCAATCTAATCATCCAATTGGTTTCAAATTTTACCAACACCAATATGTTACCATAGTCTTCATTCCTAATGATCAAGATTTGAATATAAATTTCACCAAGTCCAGTGGTATTGAGACCATCTATTAAGTTTGATCGGGTTTGATCAACTTTGACTAAATTTTGACCTCGCCTTTCTCTAAATCGAATCGTTTAATTGTGACCATAATTTACCAGAATAAACCTTTTATAACACTCTTCAAATCCAACAGTTAGATTTCAAATCTAAGTATGGCATGTGATGGACATGTGCTGTGTACATGATAACCCAGGAAAACCAAACGGGTAAAAAACTTTGGGAAGATTTAACCTAGCTATCTTCAAGGAAAAACTGAATCCACTATGAAAGAATTGAAGTTTACACAATAACGACTTAGACCACTAACATCCTATTGTTACCTCAAGCAGAAAACTTACTACCATGACCATGTGATAGCTCCAAGTCTACGAACTACTTTCTTGGATTCCCAACAAGTACAAACACACTCGCTTGTTTATCTTTAAGCTCTTAATACAGCAACTGAATTGATCATCAAGTTCTTGACATAATCTAGTTCTTGATAATCCTAAGTATGTGTGAATGCAACCATCTCTTGATCTCACAAAATATTCATACACACAGCATAAGAAGCAACCTAAAATGTGGCTAGGATTTTCCCTTTTATACTTAAAACAAAAAATAAACCCCTACACGTCAAACGAGTTTGGGCTGAGTTGGAAATTCTGCAGAAAAAACAATATGCATGACTTTCGATCAATCGAGTCTAATTCTCGATTGATCAAGCCAGGCAGAGTTACACAGTAAATCCTAGAGCTACTCTATTCCAACTTTACATACAACCACATACATTGAGCAAGTCTGAACAAGACTAAAACATTTTGATTATGATTTGCCAACATTACAATATGAAGTTCTAATACATTAGTTTCTAATTCCTTAGAACCTAACAGAGTGTTTCAGGAAATACAGGTATTCTGATCAAGATCTTTTGTCTCTTTTTGCAACTTCTAGGTTAGAAGTCTTAGATTAAGATTTGTGTTGTATTTGGGCTTTTCATTGTATATGGGCATTATGCTATATGTGTGTTTTGTCATAGATTGCCAAAGGGGGAGATTGTTAGGTTTTGAGTTTATAATGTTGGCAAACCATGACAAAAAGTAAGTCTCATTGGTTTATAATAATGTACTTTCAAGTCCAAGACAAAAAACTCAAGTTCAGGATGGAAAAAACTGAGTTACGATCTATTTCGTTTGATTGGTACTTGATCGATCGAAAGTTGCATATCGACAAAAAATCAGCAAACATAAAAAGCCTATAACTTGACAGTTTGAAGCCCATATCACAAACCGTTTTTTCTAATATTTAAAGGACATTATAAGCTAATCCTCGAGAGAGTTTTCAAAGTTTTTTAGAGAGACTATGGTGCATCTTGTGCCTATTTTTGTAGATCTAGGGTTTTGTACCCGAAAGCTCTCTAAAGTCTTCTACTGATATTATTCCTTGAAAAAGCTCAAGATCCGGTGTTGTAGAAGTTGTTGCACGTCTAAGGAGATCCAAAACTTTTGAGTGGAGTCTCAAAGTCACAAGCAGGTGAGCTTGTGTTGGTGCAAAGTCCAAAGAGAGGAGTTTGTGGATTCAGAGCTTGCTCGTGGTCATGTTAATAAGTTCTACACGTGGTAGCAATAGGATATTAGTGGTCTAAGTGACTTATTATAAACTTTAATTCTTTCTAGTAGATTTGTTTTTTACCTTGAGAATAGTTAAGTTAAATCTTCTTTAGGTTTTTTACCGATTTGGTTTTCCTAGGTCATCATATCGTTGTGTTATTTATTTTTCCACTGCTTTACATGATATGATTGTTTTGTTTTAACTTGGATTTGAATAATAAACTCATGTATTCACTTGGTTAATTAATTAGGTTAAATAATCTAGTTTATAGGGATCTAAAACTAAACAGTTTAGCCCATAAATTCAATAGTTTTTATTGACTCATTCAATTGGAGTTGGGATTTGGTTTTTAGTTTATAGGCCCAGCTAAAGTTTAATTAGACGACGCCTTCTTTCTTTATATTACAGGATTAAAAAAAAAAAAAAAAAGAATTTAAAAATTCTCTCAGTGGGACTTGAAATCAATAACTTAATGTTTTTGACTTAGTTTTTGTCTTTATTTTCTATGTCGGTAGATTATTTAACTTAAGATATTTGTAATATCTTTAGTCAGATTAACACCGCAAGTAATAATCCACAAAAAGCACATGTTTTATGTATTTCAAGCTTATAAAGTAAAGGCAAAAGAACCTTAGATTAGAGTAGGATTTCTATATTGTTTTTTTTAAAAAAAGGCTTATAAATTAAACATTCTGCCTTATATTAATACCACTAATTTTCATTTAAAAGCACACTTAAAAAATACACATTTTTTAGAAGACACAAAAAAACGTTTTTTAATATAAAAGGCTTTATCTAAAAGACTTGAGCACTGGTAGGATAGTAAATTTGCCTGAATGAACTTCCTAGAATTTAACACCTAAGACTAATTTGCTATAATATTTCAAACCCCACGTGAGACTAATTCACAAACGTATTGGTCAACACGTAAGCCCCCTTAAGAGTCCCACCAAAAACTACTAGTCCGAGAAGACACGTGAACTCCATCACTTATATATTGCATGCCTCACAGGTCCATATTTTCTCATTCACAAACACGATCAACCTACTTCTTTCAAAGAGCACAAAATTTTCTTTGCCTTTTTCTTTGAACAAAGAAAGTTCAAAAATCCCAGCAACTTAATTTTGGGTTATTTTCAAAGGTGGGTTTTGGAAAGACTAGCACTATCTTGATGATGATATTTGTAATCTTGATGGTCCTTTCGTGTCAAACTGGGGTCGAGGCAGCCAGGGCATTAAAGGAGGATTTTGCTAGTGTTAATCAACATCAGACGTCCTCAGCAATTTACGAGAAGGCAAAGTACACCATGAAGTTTTGGCTTCAAAAGTTGCCCTCGGGACCTAGTCCTAGTGGCCCTGGTCATTAGTTCATTGAATTTATGAAATGCTTATACAGCTACATGCATATAGTATATACAGTGACTAATAGGAGAGACAAATGTAAATGAAAAGAAAAATTCTTTGATTCTTTGTTCTTATCGGCAGCTTAAGCTGCTTGTATTGACGGTTGTATATCTTTCAATTTGCATTTGAGTTAAAGTTCTAATTCATCAAATATCAGTTAATTCTTTAATTTAATCAAATTGATAAGTCAGTATCATTTGAATTTTAATGAATCAAGATATATGACCATCTTGGCTTGGTATCCAAAAAATGTATGTCAAAAGTTTAATTGAGGAACTCTACAAGTGCCCATAGTATATGTGCTATTGAACCAAATCCACGTTCGTTAATATATATATGCCTGAGTTAATCATATAATGGTCTCTGACATGCATGGTTGTAACTTGTAACTTGTAAATTTACCTACCTGTTAATTAACATGCCATTGACCTAGAACATTTAACAGATTTACCTATAGAGCAACGCCATAAACACAATATTATTCATAGTTTGTTTTTATAACAGTTGAGTTGACAAACTGTAATTGGTTTTTATTTGAATCTATTATTATTGGCACTGTTAACATCATTGATTTTTTTTTTTTTTTACTAACCTCTTCTAAGATTTTCTGTTTATGCTCACATATCCTCTAGTTTAGAAAAAAATACTCACTCACATAAAATGTAAACTATTTACAACAACCTCTAAATGGCTGAAAAAAGATTTTAAAAAATCTCCAAAAAAATGCTTTAAATATATTTTGCATTGGCTAACAATTCATTGATAGGTGTATAAGTATCTCTGCAAGAATAGTTAGTTCCAAATAGCACACAAAGGTTAACAATTCATTCAATTACCAAAACCGATTTACAAATAGCTTAAATTCTACTACTTATACTAGTTGTTTGGTATTGACAGCCTCTAGATAGTTGACAAGTGTCTAAATCTTATCGGCTAATGCTTAAGAAATCATCTAATTAACTCTCTAATTAGTTATAAGAGGATTATGATATAACTACTTGAAATTGCCCTGTATCAAGTTTCTCCCTCTTAAGAAGCACTTAACCTCAAGTGCTCTTGGTTGCCCCAAGATTTGTATGAATTTCTAACCGTTGCCTTGTATAATGAATTTCTAGCTGTTGCCTTGTTTGACCCTCTAATTTTAAAGCCTTCTTCATCTTGACCATTGGTTTAGGACTTGCATTTTCGTTCTTTATTTGTAATGAATAGTGAAGCACTATCTTCTGCAAACCTCATGTGCTGCACCTTCCTCCCAAGATGGCTTGCCTATCGTAATTACATGATTGCATGTCTACTTCATCACAAAGAACGGAATAACAACCTCTTAAAAATCTAATTTTGTCTCCTTTATTTAAGCAAGACAATTTATGTTGATGCTTCAATTCTTGCTTGTTCAAAATCTGTTGTGACTCCATATTCTCATAACTACCTTTCTCAATCAATGAAAGGGTTGAGTTACTTAGAACACATTGATAAGTGAAGAAGTACTTCTACAAAAACACTTAGTTCTAAATAGCACATAAAGGCTAAAAATTCATTCGACTACCAAAACTGATTTACAAAGAACTTACATTCTACTACTTATACTAGTTGTTTGGAATTAGCAACCTCTAGATGGTTGACAAGTGTCTAAATCCTATCGACTAATACTTAAGAAATCATCTAACTAACTAATTAATTAGTTATAAGAGGATTAGGATATACCTACTTGAAATTGCCCTGTATCAAGTGAATATCTTGGTCCAAACTAAAGTAGATGTGGGTGTAATAACTAATAACAGTAAAAATTAGAAGGGATTAATGAAATTTGTGCTTGGGGTCTAGCAAGGGAAATTACTTGAGTTTCGAGATTAGCGGACATATTAATGTAACTATGTAAAAAAAAGAAGAAAAAAAAAATCAGCAACTACTGGTCATCCAAATGCAAAATTTTCAATATATAGATAGTTAAGAATGAAAAACCAAAATCTATTTTGAGTTTTACACTATTTATTCTGTTGAATCTTGAACATGACATGAAATGCAGGTAATTAATTCAAACTATATGGCCGTGATTCTTAGTCAGCTACATGACTCGTTTAGAACGCCCTAGTCAGTACGAAGGCCCTAAAAGCCCACATAGCATGATGAGTCCAAGAAGACTTGGCACAATTTTATCACTATGAAAAGCTTCATTTCATACTTTCTCAAACACATACACAAAGCACCAAAAACCTACTTTTTTAAGACTCCATAATTCTCCATCTTTTTGGCAACTTAGGGCAGTTTCTTTGAAATGAACTTCAGCACCCTTTTGATCTTTTTTTTTCTTTTTTTTTTAAAATTTTATTATTATTATTATTATTTTTAAATTTCAATGGCTATCTTGAGCCACACCAGTGTTAAGGCAACCAGGCTGTTGTGTGAGGATTTTGGTGTTGCTAATCACCTTCAAAGATACTCATCGGTCTACGAGAAGGCAAAGAACTCCATGGCATATTTGCCGGAACAATTGCCATTAAGACCTAGCCCTAGAGGCTCAGGGCACTAGCTCGTTTGAATTTGAAACGGTGTTATACGCTTAAGCAAATAAAAGAATTATACGCTCACACAATGGTGTGTAAATTTTCATATACACATACAGATTTATAGAAATCTATTAAGCGATGAAGTTTACAAATTGTTACTCTCTTGTGCATCTTTCTGATTTATTTTTCTTATATATTATTCCTTTTATGCACATATAGTTGCATGGACACGTGACAGTGAATAGTTGAAAAAAAAAATGATTTTATTTGAAAGCAAATAAATAAGTGTTTATAATTTGTCACGTAAGATTTAAAACAAAAATTGTGGTCTTAAAAAACTGTGTTACTATGTTAGTGCAGAAATTGACATGCTTTGAATCCTGTGCATCCTAGCAGCTGTCATATTTGAACACAAAGAAAAAGGATGTAAAAAGAAAAAAAAAAAAAAAAACCGAACCTTTTACCACATTTCTTTATTTTTTTGGTATGCAGTTATCTTGATATTTGAAAACCCACGTCCAATAGTTGATCATATACTCGAATGCATTTGGACAATCATTTATACATCAAAACATGAAACAATGGAATAGAATAGAGTTACGGATTCAAACCACCTACATAATGAGTATACTTATCGAGGATAAATATTTATATATACCATGAAAAGTTCCACCAGTCACTCATCCCAATTTTAACTGTCAACTTCTCTTATCTTTTGTCACTTGTGAAAAATAAGGTTTTATTTAATTTTTATTATTGTATATTTTTTTCTTATGCATAATGACTTCTATGTGATTAAGCATATAAATTAATATTTATTATTTAAATTATATAAAAATAAATAAATATTTAAATGTTTCTTAATGTTAAAAATTATTAGTATAATCTAATTCTGCAGTCTTTAAATTATTCAACAAAAAATATTATTTTAAAATATTCAAAAAAATACTACTTGTTATGATTAAAATCATATTTTGAATAGTTATAAGACTAATTTAGTGTAAATATTATTTTTATTGTATATGGGAAGCTAAATTATGTTATAAACATGTTTTATTTATAAGTCATACGTACGTGTATATCTATATATATATATACACACACACACAAAATATGTCATTCTTTATGTGTGTATATGTGAGAGGAAACTTAGTCTTGAACCCCAATAAGCATTTGGCCTAAGGAAGGGTGTACCATAGTGTGTGTGATCACACATACTATATGATACACCATTCTTAAGGCCAAATGCTTATAAAATAAGGATGGGAAGTGTCTCTCTCCGAAGTGGGATTGAGCAAAACTTTATATATATATATATATATATATATATATTGGGACCGTAAACAAACATTTTGTCAATACCACGGGTTATTGAACATTTTCTTTATACACGTGAGTGACCAAGATCACCCTCCCACTATATTGACTTGGTGTAACATGAGCAAGGGCACTATAGTAAATTTGAAAATTTGAACTTCCTAGACTTTGACACATTCGTGCTTGGATTTTTAGATAATAAATTTCAAAATTGACGACTAATAAATCACAACGTATTGTTCAACACGTAACCCAGCTAGCTAAACGCCCACCAACAACATCGAGTCCATAAATAGTTGAATACACATCTGAACTCCATCACTTATTATATATAGCATTCTCACACCTCCATATTTTCTCATTCACAAACACAATCAATCTACTTCTTCTCAAAAAATTCTACTTCTTTCAAAGAACACAAAATTTTCTCTGCATTTTTCTTTGAAGAAAGAAAGTTCAACAATCCCAACAACTTAATTTTAGGCTATTTTCAAAGATGGGTTTTGGAAAGTCTAGCACTATTTTGATGATGATCGTTGTAATCTTGGTGGCCATTTCGTACCATTCTGGGGTTGAGGCAACCAGGCTGTTAAATGAGGATTTTGCTAGTGGTAATCAACATCAGACATACTCAACAATTTACGAGAAGGCAAAGTTCACCATGGAGTTTTGGCTTCAAAAGTTGCCATCAGGTCCTAGTCCTAGTGGCCCTGGTCATTAATTCATTGAATTTATGACATGCCCAATTATACAACTACAAGCATATAGTATATACACTGATTTATAGGAGACAAATGTAAATGAAAGGAATAATTCTTTGATTCTAATTATTTTTGTCAGCATCTTAATTAAGTTACTTGTATATTGACGGTTGTATTTTTTTGCAATTGCACTAAATAAAAGTTCTAATTATTTAAAAGCAGTTCTTTGACTGTGGGTATCATTTGAATATTAATGAATTAAGATATATGATCATCTTGGTTTTAAAAAATATATTGTTTGCTACGTCAATATCTTATTCTGGAAACCATAATTGGTGTTGTCTTTCTTGGCGTTCTAGTTTGAATGTAAGCTCAGAAATCAAATTGTAAAAGAAATAGTAAAATATTGACGTTCACGCATGATTAAAATGTCCATAAATATGTGTGCTATTTTACAGAATCCACATCTTGTTAATATCCCAGAGTTAACCATAAATGAGCCCTGTCATGCATGGTTGTAACTTGTAATGGTTATACGTACTGTTAATGTGCTATTGAACCACAACTTTTAAAAGGTTTACCGATAGAGAAATGTTATAGATACATATATTTTCACAATTTTTTCACAATGGTTAAGTTGGTAAAACTGTTTTTGTTTCTCATTTGGAATCACTACTAACTGATATTATTTTTTATCTACCAATAACAACAATTATCACCTTAATAATTGTGAAATTTTTTTTATATCTCTAGACTTATTGTTACCCATATATATGTAGGAATAGCAATGGGGTGGGGCAAGGTTGAAGGATGAGATTTTTGCCCCTGTGTGCGTAGTTTTTTCTTGCCCCATCCCTAATCCTTGGGGCTGTGCGAAGTCCTGCCCACCCTATAAAACTCTACTTCTTGTTAATTTGCTTCACAATTATTATAATTTTTAAAAAATATAAAGCCTATTTCATTAGTGAAAATATATTTGAAATTACAACTAAATTTATCTCATTAAATCAAACTTATTTTTAGCATAAACTAAATAATATTATGCATGTGTTTAAAAAGATAATATCACAAAAGAAAAAAAAAACCTCATAGTATAACAGATAACAAAATAGAGAGCTATGTTTGATAGAATGAAATAAGCTAAATTAATATGTTTGTTTGAATAGTAAAGTTTTAGGGGATGAAAAATTTATAATTATAACCTTTATTAACGGAATAGGGTGGGGATGGGGCAAAGCGGGGCAAGATGGGTCTAAAAAGTCTAAACCCATCCCCACCCCATCCCATCTCATCCCACCACCTCTATGGGGTAGGGAAAACCTGTGTTAGGTGAAGTGGAGAGAGATGTGTCAAGCAAGGCAGGAATAAATTGCCATCCCTATCCATATGTTATCTAATCTTGTGCCATTTAAAATTACAATTCACCATACTTGGAAATCAACGTTTTTTTCCAACAAAAACACATTAAAAAGCCATTTGTACATTATTAAAGGCAAAAAAAAAAAAAAATATACAGTATCAACTTATATTAATTGTTATCTACCAATGAACTGATCTAAATTAATTGTTATCTTCTCTCCATACAAGTGTTAAATGGAGGGTAAAATCATAGTTCAATACTTATTGGATATGGGTGTAACCTTCTCAATAATTTCTTTTTCCTTTTCTCTCAAAAGAATACAATATCAACTTATATTGCCAGATCTTGTAACAACACTACTCAGTCAATGCAAAATTTTCAACCTATAGATAGTTTAGCATGAAATACCAAAATATGTTTTGAGGTTTACACTATTTACTACGCTGACACTTGACACAAAACTTGAAAAACCAAGTTTACCTTTGACATAGGCAACTTCATGTGCCACATGAAGGACACTTGTTAATTAATTCAAACTTAATGGCCGTGGACACATTCAAAACCTTGAAAAACATGTACCCCCCTTAGGCAGCAAAACGTGGTCTTGATTAGTTTTTCAGTCTGCGTAACTACTTTACAACGCTCTAGTCAATACGCAAACCCTAAAAGCCAAATAACATCACGAGTCCAAGCAGACTTGGCGCAATTTTATCTTGTAGGGGCTCCATGAATTTTCCTCAGAATATTTCTTAAGAAGTATAAATTATACAATCTAATAAAAAACGAAATACATATATTGACAACAACAATAAAAAAAAAACATGTAAATACATAAAATTTACAATTGCCTTCTATAAGTTTTCATATTTTGAAATCGTTGCATGATAGTCTTATTATCAATACTACAAACTACATCTCTTTCAATGTATACAACCAATTAAGTAAACATTCATTTACTGAATGTAAAACAAATTATGGAGCAAAATTTAATTTTATTGGTATAAAAAATCTGAGGGTGTTCTCAAATTTTTTTTGAAGGGTAGACAAATAAAAATTTTTAAATTATTATGTATTAAAAAAAAAAATTCAGGTCTGGTCCCTGATTTTATCACTATAAAGCTTCACTCCATACTTTCTCATACACATACACAAAACACCAAAAAAATTACTTTTTTCGGAATTCATATTCTTCCAACTTTTCTGCAAATTATAGCTATGAACTTCAGCACCATTGTCATCATTTTTTTCATTTCAATGGCTCTCTTGAGCCACAGCGGTGTCAAGGCAACCAGGCTGTTGCTAATCACCTTGAGACATACTCATCGTTCTATGAGAAGGCAAAGAACTCCATGGCGTGTTTGCTGGAACGATTGCCATCTGGACCTAGCCCTAGAGGCCCCGGGCACTAGTTCATGGAAGTTGTAAACAGGGTTATACACTTTCACCGATAAAACAAAGAACAAGCATATACTGTTAAATAAAAAAATAAAAAAAATTACAATGGTGTGTGATTTTCAATATACAGAATAAGAATTATACAAATCTAATATAACTGAAAATAAACGTCTTTGATTATATACTTCAAAGGTGATAAGTGATAACAATTTGCAAATTGTAACACTGTTGTGCATTTTTCTGACTCATTTCTCTTACATTTTATACTTTTTACGCTTCTATATATATTTGCTTGTGTAAGATAATATTTGCAGATACAATTTTTGTGCCACAACTTAGATGTGTCTGACTGTAAATTATGAAAAAAAAAGAATTCAAACTTTTTGTTTCATTTTTCCTGCTTCACTTTATACTACACCCATTTAATTCAAATCTAATTTCAGCATTTTTATTATTATTTCAGTTTCATAAAATAAATAAAAACCTAAACTATACCCATCAGCCACCACCACTGCTGCCATTGCTGCCACCCACCTTCGCTGATGTCATCAACAGTCAACCACCTGCTTCGCCCACTAGCTATCACCACCGGCCACCACTTCAGCAGTCATAGCCACCACTTTCTCCTGATCTACACACCGCATGAAACCCAAGCCACTCTCACTGCCCCTCTCAATCCCACCAACCACCATAACTCCATAAAAAAAAAAACCCATAAATCCAACCAACCACAAAACATTACTACTGCTCTCTCTCTCTCAACCACCAAGCAACAACAATAACAACTATAGTCAGCAAAAATCCAACCAAAATAAATCTGAGAGAAGGAGTTAATGAGAGAAACCGAGGGTGAGAACAAATCTAAATGTTGTTTGGTTAGAGCTCAGGAAAAAAGATATATATATATATATATATCTAATTTTTTTTTTTTTTTAAATTTCCAATTTCTTTAATATTGATGAGTTACCGGTGATTGTGGGGGTGGTGATGATGTTTGTAGTGGCAGCAGAGTTTGGTGGTGGTGCTGAGATGTGTGAGGATTTTTATTTTTACTATTTTAGGTAAGTGAAATAAGAAAAAACATAAAATAAAGAGTTAATTAAATTGGTTGACACATGACAGATTTCTATTTGTGGAGCAGAAAGTAGCACAAAGAAAATGATATAGAAGATTTGGACTCGAAAAGAGTGGTAAATCCATATGAAAGTGGTAGACAACTACTTAACATTTGCCATGTTAGAATTGTAATAAAAGTTGAGGTGTTAAAAGAATTTTGTGCGTTATTATCTCTAGGCGGAAATCGGCATGCTTTTAGCTTTGTGCACCCTCACTGCTGTCATATATGAATATGAAGAAGAGATTGAAAAAAAATAAATAAATAAATAAAGAAACAAACCAACCTTATACTACGTGCACTTTTTTTTTTGGCATGCAATGATCTTTATATTTAAATAACCGTGTCATAAAGTCCATGACATAAAAGTCGAATTAAACTCAAATGCATTTTGCATAATTATGTAGGGAAAATGCTAACGAGTACCTTTAGGGTACTGGTTAATAATCCATTTAAAGAAAGTTTTTATAGAAAATGAAAAAAAAAAAAGGTAATTAATATTTTGACAGTTTTTTTCATTTCCCATAAAAGTGGTATCAAAACATTCCTAAAATGGATTAATAATGAGTACCTTAAGGGCACTCGTTAGCATAACCCATTATTTAGAGTTAAATTTTTTGCACACGCACCCCAAAAGCCTTGAAAATCGTAGCTTCAAAGTTCAAAATCACGATTCCAGTTAATTTTATGGGTATTTGTAAAAGGAAAATGCTAACGAGTGTCCTTAAGGCACTGGTTAATAATCCATTTAAAAATTTTTTTATGGAAAATGAAAAAAAGTAATTAATATTTTGACAGTTTTTTTCATTTCCAATAAAAGTGGTATCAAAACTTTCTAAAAATAGATTATTAATGAGTGTCCTACATTTGTAAAATAGTTTATATATATATATATATATATATATATATATATATTCATTTGAAGAATATTAGAAATATAGGTGTCGCAATGCTTTCATTTTTTTAGAAGAAAAGGAAATTTATAAATTTCATCATTAGGAGTTAGAGAGCCTTAATTATTACATTTGTACCTATAAAAATTAAGATTTTCTATAGTTTTTATTATTGTATTTTTTTTACTTATATTGACTTCTATATGTTTAGTATGTAAAATAATATTTGAAATTAATTAAGTTTTTACTAGTTTCATAATGTTTAAAATTATTAGAATACTTTTCATCAAAAAAAAAAAATTATTAGAATACTATAATTGTGTATTCTCTAAATTATTGAACAAAAAAAATCTTATTTTAAAATATTTAAAAGAATATCATTTTTTATCAAAAAAATTTCACAGATAGTTCACACACTTTACAAACCAAATAAATAAAAAAAAAATTTATTTTGATTATTTAAAGAATAATTTTAGCGTAATTTTTTTTTTTAATTATACATGAGAAAACATCGTATGCTAAATTCTGTTATAAACATTTTCAATATATATATATATATATATATATATATATACACACACACACACACACACACACACAAAATATGTCATTCTCTATATATTTTGCTGGGCCCCTAAGAAAAATTTGTCTATGCCACGGCTTATTATACATTTTCTTTATTCACACAAGTTACCAATATTACCCTCAAACTAGATCGACTCACTTAATGTTTTGAGTAAGGGCAACTTAGTAAATTTGAATGTTGAACTCTTTACAATATACTTTGTAGTTTATAGACTTTTGAAAAATTCGGTCTTGGTTATTTGGTAATAAATTTCAAACTCTACGACTAATTCACACTTCTTGGTCAACACGTAAGTCCCCTAAACGCTCACCAACAATAAAACGAGTCCAAGAAGACACATGTAAACTTCATCACTTATTTTATATATATAGCATACCTCACACCTCCATATTTTCTCATTCAGAAACACAATCTTTCAAAGAACAAATAATTTTCTCTGCTATTTTCTTTGAAGAAAAACAGTTCAAAATCACAACAACTTAATTAGAAGCTACTTTCAAAGATGGGTTTTGGAAAGACTAGCGCTATTTTGATGATGATTGTTGTAATCTTGGTGGCCATTTCGTGCCATTCTGGGGTTGAGGCAACCAGGGTTTTAAAGGAGGATTTTGCTAGTGGTAATCAACATCAGACATACTCAGCAATTTACGAGAAGGCAAAGTACACCATGGAATTTTGGCTTCAAAAGTTGTCCTCGGGACCTAGTCCTAGTGGCCCTGGTCATTAGTTCATTGAATTTATGAAATGCTTATACAACTACAAGCATATAGTACAATACACTGACTTATAGGAGAGACAAATGTAAATGAAAAGAAAAATTCTTTGATATATTCTTATTATTTCTGTCAGCAGCTTAAGCTGCTTTTATTGACGGCTGTGTTTCTTGCAGTCTTCATTGAATAAATGTTATAATTCATGCATCAAAGAAAAGTTCTTTCTTTTATAGACTTTCATTTATTTATGTTTGCTTTGTCTTTTTTTCTTATTCTGCCGACCATAACTGTTGCATCTTTATTGGTGTTCTCGTTTGAATGAAAACACAAAAATCAAGTTTTAAAAGAAATGGTAGGAGATTGATGTACATGCATGGGTAATTCGGGTTGGTAAGTAAAAAATGTGAACGAAAAGTTTGACTGGAGAGTGGAGAACTCTACCAGTGTCCATATATATATATATATATATATATATATGTGCTATTGAACAAATCCATTTCCTGTTAATTAATATCCCATAGTTGATGATAAATAAGCCCTGACATACAAGGTTGTAATGTTTATTCCTTGTTTTAATGTGCTAGTGAACCAAAACTTTTAACAGGTTTACCTATATGTTGTCCACTCTTCTGCCATTTAAAATCACAATTCACCAAACTTGGGATGTGATATTTTTTTTTCCCAACAAAAACACTAAAAGAACATTGTGTACATAATATAATACAAAAACTGCTAATGAGATATAACTAAATTATTGTTGCTTTCTCTTATCTTACAAGTGTGAGATCATGGGTTAAAGTCTTATTGGATGCATATATATATATATATATATATATATATATCCTTATAAATAAATAAATAAAGCAAAAAACTATCGGACACTGTCAGTCAAATGCAACATTTTCAACCCATAGATATGTCAGCACGGAAACCCAAAATATATTTTGATGTTTACACTATTTACTCAGTTGATGACTCACGACAAAGTCGGCATGAAAACCAAGATTTAGCTATTGACATAAGCAGATTCGTGTGCCATGAAGAAGAGAACTTAATTTATTAATACCAAGATTTACCTGTTGACACATTCAAAAGTTTAGAAATCCATATTTATACCCCATTTTCCCTTAGCTAGGCAGCAAAACGTGGCCATGAAAATAATCCTTCAGTCTGCATGACTCCATTAGAACGCCGTAGTCAATACGAAATCCCAAAAAGCCCACATAGCATGATGAGAGCAAGAAGACTTGGCACAATTTTATCACAATAAAAGCTTCACTCCATACTTTCTCATAAACATATACACAAAGCACCAAAAACCTACTCTTTAAGAATTCATAATATTCCTCCAACTTTTGGGGCAATTTTAAAGATGAATTTCTGCACCCTATTGATCATTTTTGTCATTTCAATGGCTATCTTGAGCCACACTGGTGTCAATGCAAGAAGGTTGTTGTGTGAGGGTTTTGTTAGTGCTAATCACCTCGAGAGATACTCGTCGGTCTACGAGAAGGCAAAGAACTCTATGGCATCTTGGCTGGAACGATTACCATCTGGACCAAGCCAAGGTGGCAGTGGCCACTAGTTCATTGAAGTTGTAAAATGGGTTATACATGCAACCACAAGCATATATATGCTGTTAAATAAAAGAGTTATACTCTCTTGCGATGGTATGTAAATTTTCAATATACAGACAAAGAATTATACAAATATACTGTAACTGAGAATAAGTACCTTAGATTACTTCAAAGTGATAAGTGATCACAGTTTGTAAATTGCAACTCTCTTGTGCGTTTTTGCTGATTTATTCCGCTTATATGTTATTCTTTATATATATATATATATATATATATATGTATGTATGTATATATGATTGCTTGGACATGTGCGTTTATTATCTCAGGGGAGAAATTGGCATTGAATCCTGTGCACCCTTGAAGGCTGCTGTCATATATGAACAAGAAGAAGAGATTGAAAAGAATGTAGAGAGGCAAAAAAAGAAAGAAAACAAACCTGATACTGCACTTTATTTTTTTGGCATGCAATTATCTTAATATTTGATTAACCATGTCATAAAGTTGATCATATACAAGTACCTTTTCCTTTTCTTTTTTTCTTTATTTTTTTTCAAAAAATTAATAATTAAATTGAAAAATTAAACCTTAAACATTTCAGTTATTAATACCTGAAATTGCCAATTAAGTTTTAGAATCTCGATATATACAAGTCCGTGAATTCGAATGCATTTGGACTACATAATCATTTTGTACGTCAAAACATGAAACAATGGAACATTATAGAGTTATGGATTCAACCTCCTACTTTATGTGTTTACTTATCAAGTATGAATTTATAAATAAATCATGCTGATGCAAAGTTATTTCTTCTGCTTCACGCTTACATGAGTCACTTTTCCCAATCTTTTAACTATCAACTTCTCTTATCTTTCAACTGCTGAATTACTCTTTTTTAGCCAAAGCCTTAAAAAACTATAAAAAAAAAATAATAAAATAAAAAACAGAAAAAGAAATGCTTAATAAACAAGACTAGGCGACGATCGAGTATGGTTTCTAATGGGCCCAGCAGCCTGCCTCACTTGTCAACTGAACCTAAATTCAACAGTTTTGAGAGAGCTTTAGCCCATAGATCTAGCTTCTAGCTAGGCTAAGCATATTCTTATAGACTCATTCAATTGGAGTTGGGATTTGGTTTTTAGTTTATAGGCCCAGCTAAAGTTTAATTTAACGATGCCTTCTTTCTTTATATTACAGGATTAATCGGGACAGAGGTGACCGAGGCTTTTATGAGGGTGGCTCGGCCAGCCATCGACAGGTACCTAGCTTGCCATCCTTCTATACGTTTACGGATATTATCCATCAGATATTGATAGGAGCTAGCTGTTCGACGGGTGGTAAAAATGGGCGTTCCAAGATAGGTCCCAATGTGATCCGTGGTGGGAAGGCCAATGATACCTGCCACTTGATCTTTTATACGCCTAGGGGTGCTGGGGGAGAACCAAGTTTTAGATTTGGTGGCACTTATAAGCTGGCCGGACGACTCATAGAAATCAATTAAGAGTCTGCTAAGAATTTTACAATCCCTGGCAGTGGCTCTCGTAAACAAGAAGATGTCATCAGCAAAAAATAGGTGTGAGAGGTGGACCCCAATTCTGAAATTTATTGGGTGGATAAGTTTATCTCGGACAGCCTCATTCAACTTGATGGACAATCTCTCCAAGCAAAGGATAAACAGGTATGGGGAGAGGGGGTCACACTGACGGATGCCCCGGCTGGGCACCACTTCCGGGAGAGGGGATCCATTCCAAAGAATATGGAAACGAGTAGAGGAGATCATATTCATGATGAGGGTAATGAGATTAGTAGGCACCTGAAAGACTTCAAGGGTTTCCTGGATAAAGGACCACTCAAGACGATCATACGCTTTTTCAAGATCCAGCTTAAGAGCCACGTATCCCGTCCGACCCCGTCGTGATATAAGAGTCCTAATGACCTCCTGAACTATGATGATATTATCGCTCGTACGACGGCCCGGCACAAATCCCACTTGACAAGGATTGATGGCTTCCGCCATGAAGGGTTTGAGTCGATGCACAATAATTCGAGAAAGTAATTTGTAAAGGGTATTGCAAATACTGATAGGAGGAAATTGCGTGATCAACTCGGGGTGGGCAATTTTTGGAATAAGGACCAAGTTTGTGATTCCCCAGTTAGGAGGGATAGTGAGACGCTCAAAAATTTCTTGAATAACTTGAATCATGCTCGGCCCCAAACTAGACCAGTGTGTTTGGAAAAAGAGAGCATGATATCCATCCGGTCCAGAGGCCTTTAAAGGGGGGAGGGCCTGGAGGGTTTGAAGAATTTCATCCGGCTGCAGAATTCTAGTTAGAAGCTGAGCTTAGGTACGGAAGGGACTATTGGGACAGTAGAGCCTCTCATTGCTAGGGGTGATGTGGCAGTATAAAGATGAGGCCTGGAACAAAGTTTTGAAGGCTGTATGAATGTGATGGCTTAGAGGCTCTCTAGTGAGCCATAATCCCGTGTCATCCTTTAAAGTTATCACTCGTAAGTGGCTGCGACATTGGATGGTTTTGATGTGAAAATATTTAGTATTGGCATCCCCAAAGTTTAACCACATGATTCGAGATTTGAGACGCCAATATAAATATTCTTAGTGGAGAACCCTATTATACTCCTGAGTGAGTTGGTTCTCAAGCGAGTACAAATAGGCCGAGGGTTTCCTAGCTAAGGCCACTTGGATACCTCTAAGTCTGGCTATCAGGCGGTTTTTACGATGAAAAATATTTCCAAAATGAGTTTCATTCCAGGAGCGGATGTTTTCCGTCAACGCATCCAGGCGCCGACAGAATCTTGATAAGGACGAGGAGGTAGATGGGATAAGTTCCGAGGCTTACCAGCTGTCCTCCACAAGGGACGAGAAAGTGGGGTCGGTCAACCACATTTGCTCAAAACGAAAGGTTTTAGGGGGCTTCAGCATCGATGGGTCAGTGTTCAGCATAATAGGACAATGATCAGACTTGACCATAGGGAGATGGTGGATTTCAGCTGTAGGAAAGAGCAAAGTCCAGTCGGCATTGCCCAGTCCTCTATCTAACCTCTCCTTTATGGTGGACTGCCAAATCGGGCTTTTGTTGGTCCACGTGAATCGGGGACCATGAAAACCAAGATCAATTAGCCCACATTTATCCAAGCAGTTTCTAAATGCCGCAATGCGGGTTCTATTAACTGGAAGACCTCTTAGTTTTTCATCCTCAGCCAACATATCATTAAAATCTCCTAGTAGGATCCACGGAAGAGAGATATGCATAGCTAGATTTTCTAAATAATCCCAAAACGGTTTCCGCTTATTAAAATGGGGAGGGGCGTACACAGCGGCAAGTAAAAAGGAAATTGAAGGAGAAGGTACCTTTACAAGAGCGTGAATACTGTGGTCGCTGCAAGTGATAATTTCGACACTGAAGGAGGGCCCTTCATTCCAAAGCAACCAGATTCCTCCAAAGAAGCCAGCTGGGTCCACAGGTTGTGAATGAGTGTACGGGAGTGTGTCTATCACCCCTTGAGCCCTAACGTCAGCAATACGGGGCTCGATAATAATCAGGATATCAGGGCGGTGCCTACGGTGGAGCTCATAGGCATGCGCACGAAACATCTCATTTCCAGCGCCTTGGCAGTTCCAGGCGATCATCTTCATGGATGTGGAAAAGGGGGAAAGGGACTCATTCGGGGCTTCCCATGTCGAGGGATTCCCCGCTGTCGGCAGAGGAAGGCACTGATGCCTCACTGTGGTGGTCATGATGCGATACAGTGCTTCCACATCGCCGAGCCTGGCCTAGTGCGTGCCGAACACGACGAATGGTAGGCTGTGGTTTGAGAACATGACAATGTAATGGTTGGGTTCGTCTTCCCGCATGGCGATGTTTATTTCACCGCAATCCAGGAAGCGGAAGACTATGTAACAATAACCAACCAGGAAGAGAACGTTGCGCAGCAAACACTAAGTGCAGAAACCCAACCTGAAACTGAGGAAGAACGACCAGAAGAAGCTTGGGAAATTCGACTCACCCCGGAATTGAAGAACCAGCTAGCAGGACCATGCAAAACGAGCATTATCCTCAAGCTTATGGGACGGCCACTGGGATATCGAACACTCCAAACCAAGTTAGCCGGTATTTGGCGCCCCACAGGTAAGACTCACTTAATCGACCTTGGTTATGGATTTTTCATTATGCATTTTGATGAACTTAAAGATTATCACCATGCTCTAATGGACGGACCATGGTTTGTGGGAGAAAACTACCTGCATGTGCAGGCCTGGGAAGCGGATTTTCATCCGTAAACCGCCAAAATATCAACCACGGCAGTGTGGATCCGCCTAGAACAATTGCCTATTGAATATTATCACCCAGAATTCCTCAAACACGTGGGCAAAAAACTAGGGAAACTTTTGAAGGTTGATGCCATAACTAGCGCCGCCATTCATGGGAGATACGCTAGAGTGTGCGTACAAATAAACATGACCAACCCGCTGCCCAAACGTGTGAAAATAGGCTCCTTTTGGCAAGATATTGTTTATGAAAACCTCCCTATGCTTTGCTACAGATGCGGTAGACTCGGCCACCGGGAACTGCAGTGCACAGAAGGATTGTCATCCCTAGCTACTACGGTACCTCATGAGAACGAACCTACCACCCCAACCGTATCACCAATAGACCCCAATCACGTGTCAACCCCCTGGAAAACAGTCCAAACACGCCACACCAAGACACGTGGACGCCAACATGAGACAACTCCAAGCGGTAAATACATCTTAACCGACCCATACACATTGAATCACCCACGTGGTCAAGCTCCAGCTTCGCCTACACAAAGGCAATGCACTCAAAATACTGAATCGGTGATGGGACATAATCACGAGAGTGCGAAACAGCCAACTGGGATTTACTGTGGCAAGGTGGCATCCAGAAGTAATAAGTTTAATTTACTGAAGCCACGTAAGGAAGAAGAGCAGCACATGCAAGACGTTGGAGTTGCCAGCTGTTCAAGAAGTTCTCATCAATTGAATGACGTGGCTGGACATAACAAACACAATCCATGCATGGCCAGATGGCACGAGGAACTTCAATATCCTCACGTTCAAACCATGCAACAAGTGTAAGATAAAACTCTTGCTAATTTAGCCGATCCTATCCCTTATGATACACAACAAACAAATGGCTCCCTCCTCAGATCAAGCATCCTCCTCACCCACTCCAACGGATCCCGACCTGTGTCTCACACCAACTCTTCAAGGCAACCCGCACCGCTCAACCATACCACACTTGAACAACCAACCCCCTCTTCACCAAGCCTACGAACAGGAGATGGAGAACCTAGAAAAACTTTGGAGCGGACTGTCTCTGGAACAAACTCTCGACGGAACAGTGAGTTATGTCCGCATTCCGGTTCATCCGCGGACAGCCATGAACTGGAACCAAGTGACTCAAACTCTGAGCCTACCTCTGAGGCTCGACCCACCTCCCCATTCCAACCCCTACCGCAGCCACCAATCCCATGTCCGAGTCCACAGGTCCAGCCACCCCTATCACACCCAGGCAAGGCAGAAACAAGTTTCACTGGTCAGGCAGCGGAGCATTCCGGTGAGCTCCTCCAGTGCAGACTCCCTAGATATACTGCCCGCAGCCATTTTCCGCTTCCTGGATCGCGGCGAAATAAACATCGCCATGCGGGAAGATGAACCCAACCTTTACATTGTCATGTTCTCAAACCGTACCCTACCATTCGTCGTGTCCGGCACGCACTGGGCCAGGCTCGGCTATGTGGAAGCACTGTATCGCATCATGACCACCACAGCGAGGCATCAGTGCCTTCCTCTACCGACAGCAGGGAATCCCTCAACATGGGAAGCCCCGAATGAGTCCTTCTCCCCCTTTTTCACATCCATGAAGATGATCGTCTGAAACTGTCAAGGCGCCGGAAATGAGATGTTTTGTGCGCATGCCTATGAGCTCCACCGTAGGCACCGCCCTGATATCCTGATTATTATCAAGCCCCATATAGCTGACGTTAGGGCTCAAGGGGTGATAGACACACTCCTGTACACTCATTCACAACGTGTGGACCCAACTGGCTTCTTTGGAGGAATCTGGTTGCTTTGGAATGAAGGCCCCTTCTTCAGTGTCGAAATTATCACCTGCAGCGACCACAGTTTTTACGCTCTTGTAAAGGTACCTTCTCCTTCCATTTCCTTTTTACTTACTGCTGTGTACGCCCCTCCCCATTTTAATAAGCGGAAACCGTTTTGGGATTATTTAGAAAATATAGCTATGCATATCTCTCTTCCGTGGATCCTACTAGGAGATTTTAATGATATGTTGGCTGAGGATGAAAAACTAGGAGGTCTTCCAGTTAATAGAACCTGCATTGCGGCATTTAGAAACTGCTTGGATAAATGTGGGCTAATTGATCTTGGTTTTCATGGTCCCCGATTTATGTGGACCAACAAAAGCCCGGTTTGGAAATCCACCATAAAGGAGAGGTTAGATAGAGGACTGGGCAATGCTGACTGGACTTTGCTCTTTCCTACAGCTGAAATCCACCATCTCCCTAGGGTCAAGTCTGATCATTGTCCTATTATGCTGAACACTGACCCATCGATGCTGAAACCCCCTAAACCCTTTCGTTTTGAGCAAATGTGGTTGACCGACCCCACTTTCCCGTCCTTTGTGGAGGACAGCTGGCAAGCCTCGGAACTTATCCCATCTACCCCCTCGTCCTTATCAAGATTCCCTCGGTGCCTGGATGCGTTGACGGAAAACATCCACTTCTGGAATAAAACTCATTTTGGAAATATTTTTCATCGTAAAAACTGCTTAATAGCTAGACTTAGAGGTATCCAAGTAGCCTTAGCCAAGAAACCCTCGGCCTATTTGTACTCGCTTGAGAACCAGCTCACTCAGGAGTACAATAGGGTTCTCCACCAAGAATATTTATATTGGCGTCTCAAATCTCGAATCATGTGGTTAAACTTTGGGGATGCCAATACTAAATATTTTCACATCAAAACCATCCAACGTTGTAGCCACTTACGAGTGATAACTTTAAAGGATGGCACGGGATTATGGTTCACTGGAGAGCCTCTAAGCCATCACATTCATATAGCCTTCAAAACTTTGTTCTAGGCCTCATCTTCATACCGCCACATCACCCCTAGCAATGAGAGGTTCTACTGTCCCAATAGTCCCTTCCGTACCCAAGCTCAGCTTCTAACTAGAATTTCGCAGCCGGATGAAATTCTTCAGATCCTCCAGGCCCTCCCCCCTTTAAAGGCCCCCGGACCGGATGGATATCATACTCTTTTTTTCCAAACACACTGGTCTAGTTTGGGGCCGAGCATTATTCAAGTTATTCAAGAAATTTTTGAGCGTCTCACTATCCCTCCTAACTGGGGAATCACAAACTTGGTCCTTATTCCGAAAGTTTCCCACCCCGAGTTGATCACGCAATTTCTTCCTATCAGTATTTGCAATACCCTTTACAAATTACTTTCTCGAATTATTGTGTATCAACTCAAACCCTTCATGGCGGAAGCCATCAATCCTTGTCAAGCGGGATTTGTGTCGGGCCGTTGTACGAGCGATAATATCATCATAGTTCAGGAGGTCATTAGGACTCTTATATCATGACAGGGTCGGACGGGATACGTGGCTCTTAAGTTGGATCTTGAAAAAGCATATGATCGTCTTGAGTGGTCCTTTATCCAGGAAACCCTTGAATTCTTTCAGGTGCCTACTAATCTCATTACCCTCATCATGAATATGATCTCCTCTACTCGTTTCCATATTCTTTGGAATGGATCCCCTCTCCCGGAAGTGGTGCCCAGCCGGGGCATCTATCAGGGTGACCCCCTCTCCCCATACCTGTTTATCCTTTGCTTGGAGAGATTGTCCATCAAGTTGAATGAGGCTGTCCGAGATAAACTTATCCACCCAATAAATTTCAGAACTGGGGTCCGCCTCTCACACCTATTTTTTGTTGATGACATCTTCTTGTTTACGAGAGCCACTGTCAGGGATTGTAAAAATCTTAGTAGACTCTTAATTGATTTTTGTGAGTCGTCCGACCAGCTTATGAGTGCCACCAAATCTAAAACTTGGTTCTCCCTCAGCACCCCTAGGCGTATAAAAGATCAAGTGGCAGGTATCATTGGCCTGCCCACCACGGATCGCATTGGGACCTATCTTGGAACGCCCATTTTTACCACTCGTCGAACAGCTAGCTCCTATCAATATCTGGTGGATAATATCCGTAAACGTATATAAGGATGGCAACTGTCGATGGCTGGCCGAGCCACCCTCATAAAAGCCTCGGTCACCTCTATCCCGATTTATGCCATGCAAACCACGCTTCTCCCGCGAAAGATTTGCCACCACATATATAAATTGAGCCGTCAATTCCTCTGGCGGGACACCGATCATCACAGGAGTTGCCACACAGTCAACTGGGAGACTGTCACGCTCCCCAAAGAGGCTGGAGGTTTGGGCATATCCTCTACCCGGCATAGAAACAAAGCTATCCTCATGAACCAGGCATGGCGACTCTATTCCAATCCCACTTCGCTTTGGGCCAGGGTCCTAAAAACAAAATACTTTCCACCAGCTACCGTCTTCACCAGCCCTCGAACATCAAGAGGATCACATATTTGGACCGCTATCTCGTTAGGGGCCGAGTTACTTCTTGAAGGCATGCGGTGGATTGTAGGAGATGGAAGGACTATTAAAGTTTGGAAAGATCATTGGCTACCTAACGGCTCCCTGCGGAATTATATTGAGGGTCCTCTCCTCCCCCAGGAGGATGACCGCAGGGTCAACTTACTTTGGGCAAACCAAGCTTGGTCTTTCGACTCTCTTAACCTCCCCCTCTCCACCGAGCTCCAAGATCTTCTTCAAGGAATTCCTGTGGCCCGCTTTACTAGCCTTACTGACTCTTTTCTATGGCCCCACAATAAGGGCACGTGTTCTGTCAAATCCGCGTCAAAATTCCTATATCAACACCAACAGGCCCCTTGGAACAAATCCCTTTGGAACTGGATCTAGGTTTCTCCTTGCCCCGAAAAGATCCAAATTTTTCTGTGGAAGGCTATGCGGGACCGTCTCCCCACCAAAACATACCTAGCCTTTGGGCGTCAATCTGTGGATACCCGATGTCCAAGATGCTAGTCACCGGAAACGACTATTCACATTCTTCGTGACTGTCCTTAGGCTAAAGAGATCTGGCACCAATCCCCAGGTATCCTGCCTATGTCCTTCTTCCAATTGTCGCTTCAAGACTGGTTGAGAAATAATGCTTCAGTGGCAAGGGCCTCCTTACCCCACCACCCCCCATGGCAGGTTTATTTCCCTTTCACCTATTGGAAACTTTGGCTAGCTCGGAATGAAAGAATTTTCAAAAACCAATCCCGTTCCCAACATAGCCTTATCTACTCCTCTGTACAAGCGGCAACAGAATTTCATTTCCTCACCGGCACCACCAATCGACTCTCGGACCGGATTCCTCAAATTATCAGATGGCAAGCCCCCCTACCCCTTTTTAAAACTCAACACTGATGGGAGTGCCCTTGATAACCTTGGATTGGCCGGAGTAGGGGGTGTTCTTCGAGATCACCAGGGCCATTGGATTTCAGGATTCTCAGCGCATGTGGGCCTAGCAACAAATAACTTGGCTGAGTTGGCGGCGGTTAGACAGGGTCTGGCAATGGCGTGGAATATAGGTGTGAAGCTCCTTCAGCTGGAGCTAGATTCTAAAGTGGTCCTAAACTGGCTAACAAATACAAATATGAATTATCCCACTAATATTCTACCTTTGATTTGTGATTGCAAGAACCTCTTGGATCAGGAATGGGAAGTTCACGTGCAACATGTGTACCGTGAGGCAAATGGCTGCGCCAATAATCTTGCAAAGCGGGGGACCCACCACCGGAATCTAATGACTACGTATAACGAATGTCCCACTTTTGTTTATGTATCATATGTGAAGGACTTGTCTAGCCTGGGGGAAACTCGGCTATGTACCCCCAGCACAGTTGTTGGTGTTGTATGAACTTAGTTTGCTTTTAAATAAAACCTCCCGCTTTACCAAAAAAATAAAAAAATAAAAAAATAAATCTCTTAGTGAGACTTGAAATCAATAACTTAATGCTTTTGACTTAGTTTTTTCCCTTATTTTCTATGTCGGTAGATTATTTAAATTGATATTTGTAATATTTTTAGTCAGGATTAACACTGTAAGTAATTATCCACAAAAAGCACATGTTTTTATGTATTTCAAGCTTATAAATTAAATATTCTGCCTTATATTAATACCTCTAATTTTCATTTAAAAGCACACTTAAAAAATACATTTTTTTAGAAGACACAAAAAAAAAAAAAAAAAAAAAAAACTTTTTAATATAAAGGACTTTATCTAAAATATTTCAAGACTATTTTTTTGTACTTTAAAGTTACAAGACTCTTTTACATTTAAATATTAGGTTAAAATACACTATTGGTCTATAATATTCACCTATTTAGCAATTTTAGTTCCTAAAATTTTGTTAATTTCCTTGCCTATCTAAACTTAAACTTTTGTTAATATTCACCTATTTAAAGTTTACACATAATTAGTCTTTCTATAAACTTTTGTTAATTTCCTTGCCTATCTTGTGAAAAAACCAATTAAAACGGTTTAAAATACACCTATGTGTAAATTTTTATTATTACAAAAAATAAGGTGTCATATCATTTAAAAAATACCACCTTATTTCTTCATTAGAAATATAGGTAAAGAAAAAAAAAAGAAAATTAATAAAGGAACTACTAGCTCTTATTTTTGAAACTTTAGGAACATTTTTTATAGAATAAAAACTTTATGGACTAAAACTATTGAATAGGAAAATTTTAGTGGTCAACCATGTATTTTGGCCTAAATCTAAAACAAATGTTAGAAGCTTCTTGTAAATTTAATTCAATAACTAAAGCTACAAAGAATTTTTTTTTTTTTTTTTTTTTTTTAAGAATCAAAGCTACAAAGATCTTGAAAAACATAAATGGTATAAAAAGTAAAAATCTATATGTAAACTTTAACTAATGGCCTCTCTTAGATTTGTTTTTTCAAATATTAAACTATATTGATATAAATGATTCGCGGATCATTGTCATACCATATGTAATTCATTAAATCAATTCCATTCAAGGTATATTTTACTAAAAATATATCAGTTCATATAAATAATTAATTATCATTTTTTCCTCTTATTACACTTTTACCATATGCAATTAATTAACTCAAAGCATATTCAAGTTATATGTTCCTAAAATAGAGATTAAGAAATTTTAATAAAATTCTTCTTGATTTTGTATTTCTCATTTGTAGAATTAGAGATATGAATACTATTTTTTTTCTTTTTAATTTTTAAAAGAATGGAAAATTACAGATTGTATCGCTAAAAGTTAGATCCCCCATTGAATTTTTCCTCTTTTAAAAACAAGGCTATATTTATTGTATATAATTGTATATTTTTATTCTTATATTGACTTCTGTGGGGCCCAAACGATTTACGGGCCGGGCCCATCTACCTGGGGAAAATCCGAAGGCCCAAGCCGAGGAGGGCTATGGCCCAAACTCGACCAAATAGCCTATGGACATCGCCGAGGACGGCTCAGTCCTCGGCAGATCCAAAGTTCCCCCCCCCCCTGAAAGGAGGGCAGAAACGGTATAGGACCGAAACCAGGACAAACGATCTAAAATATCCAGGGAAAGCTGCTCTTGCTGCCATTCAATGCTCTGAACCTGACAGAGCTGCAGTTTTTGACTTTTACAACCACCCCCAACGACTTTGAATATGGACTGATGGGACAAGTATCAATTTTGGAAAGATTGACCCTATACGTGGACGAAGGACAATGAACGCAGGCGAATATAAAAGGAAAAAGAAGTATCCTAAGGGAGAGGTTGGGAAAAATGGCCAGAAACCAGAGCCTCCCAACCCACCTCCAGGAGAAAGACTCCAGGGGTGAAGGAAAACCGAAACTTGTATGTACACCACGAAAAGCCCACCGCCTGTCAACCAAGGCCTAGCCTTCCAAACCCACGCTCTACAAATGATATTGTTAGGGGCCTTTTCACGCGCGAACCCGACACTGTTACGGTCTGCCACGAAACGCGTCCTTACAATTGGCGCCGTCTGTGGGAAGGGCTTGTGTGTTGGTATAGGAAGTGGGTCGGTAGAGTTTCTTCGTTATATCTAACCGTTAGTTATAAAATTCTAGTATAAAGTTCCGTTAGGAACTACGTTTCTTGATTAGGGGCTTGGTTGAGAAGCTAACTCCTTTAAGGCCAAGGTCCCCCATAAAAAGCAAACTAGGCACTTTGTAGCGTTAACTGTATGGATAAACTCTAGGGGCTTGGCTGAGGAGCTAACTCCCCTAAGGCCAAGATCCCGCACAAAGAGAAAACTAGGTTTTGGACAGAACCAAGGCATTGTATTGTCCTCAGACCCAAGCCTCAGGGGAAACCAACTACCTGGATGTAATGAAAACTAGGTTTTGGACAGAACCAAGGCATTGTATGGTCCTCAGACCCAAGCCTCAGGGGAAACCAACTACCTGGATGTAATGAAAACTAGGTTTTGGACAGAACCAAGGCATTGCATGGTCAGACCCAAGCCAGGGGAAACCAACTACCTGGCTAGGTTTTGGACAGAACCAAGGCATTGCATGTCCTCGGACCCAAGCCTCAGGGGAAACCAACTACCTGGATAATGAAAACTAGGTTTTGGACAGAACCAAGGCATTATATGGTCATCGGACCCAAGCCCAGGGGAAACCAACTACCTGGATGTAATGAAAAGGTTTTTTGGACAGACCAAGGCATTGCATGGTCCTCGGACCCAAGCCTCACCCAAGCCTCAGGGAAACCAACTACCTGGATGTAATGAAAACTAGGTTTTGGACAGAACCAAGGCATTATATGGTCCTCGGACCCAAGCCTCAGGGGAAACCAACTACCTGGATGTAATGAAAACTAGGTTTTAGACAGAACCAAGGCATTGTATGGTCCTCAGACCCAAGCCTCAGGGGAAACCAACTACCTGGATGTGGAAAACTAGGTTTTGGACAGAACCAAGGCATTGTATGGTCCTCAGACCCAAGCCTCAGGGGAAACCAACTACCTGGATGTGGAAAACTAGGTTTTGGACAGAACCAAGGCATTGCATGGTCCTCGGACCCAAGCCTCAGGGGAAACCAACTACTTGGATGAGGAATCAACTATTTAAAGAAAAAACTATGGCCTGTAAACCTCGAAATCCCTCCGAAGAGAACTCCGCGTTAGCAGATGGGTTAATACCTTGATTGCGCGGGTTCCTCGGCCTACCCTCGGACCCCCAGTATCAAAGGGGTTGGTGCGATACGGTGCAACATATTACCCCAAAAACACAACCAAAGTCCCTCGCTACCTAGTTACCCTTTCAGACGAATTATTTAGAGGTTATCGTTCTCGGACATTGGTCTAGCATGCATCACGTAGTACTCAGCGCTTATCCCGGTTAGTTCCAAGAATTTAACTTATTGGAAGTTACCATTGCTGTACTTGATAATATTTGTGAGTTTAAATTAGTAGGAACCTGTGTTAAAGTATTTTTTCTGCCTGGAATATCCTTAAGGGTAGGCTTGCATTTAATGTTCATGCATAAAGTAGTTGTTATGGAGAAGAAAGATATGTATGGAGAAGTAGACACATATTTTATTAAGACAAAGGAACAGTACAGTGTACAATGAAAAGCTGAAACAAGCTTACACTAAAGCTGACTGCATAAGTAAAGGAAAATACAAGCGAGTGGAGAGAAGGCCGTGGGGACAGCTCAGAGGAGAGGTTGGCTACTGCGCCGAGTTATTGTCTAAGGAAACCATTCCTCCATGCTTTTGCACGCCCGTAACTCAGGCAGCAAAAGAACCTGACCTCAGGCTAACACCATCTACAGAAAAGGTACAGGGAGCCGGAAGTTGGGAAGCCCCCGCAAAAATCTGCCTGCCACAAAGTAGACAGTGCTGATGGTGGAAATCCCTTTTTCTGACATACCAAAAATCGGGCATGACCAGAACCTGTTTCGGATTTTGACTAAAAGAGGGAGGAATACCATCTTCCCTCCATCAAGACGGAGGACTGGCTTGAATCTGTGCCATCCTTGTCCGTACCACATCACCTTGAGGATTCGGTGCCTCTGGAGCGCGCGGAGACCTTTCATCCCTATCCAAGCCTCAGACATCCTGCTTTGGGGCAGTGGCACTAGGGAGAGGGATCGCGGATATCGAAGAAATATAGTTCTGAAGGGAAAGGGAGAGTTCATGTGCAAGTGAGGTGATCCCCTAGCCCATTTATACCCAGAAGTGAACCAGTGGCATTTAATTCGCGCAGCGTCCCAAGGAACGCTACAGACAAAACGTCTCTGGCTCGATTTCCAACGTCGTCTGCAACCCTGAGATTAAAAGAGTCTCGAGAAGGTGCACCTCGAACATTGGGACGCCAAAAGGTACCGCGTGGTTAAAGGGTATGGTAACACCTCTTAATTTGTGGGCCCAGTAAATCAGCGGCCCAGGCCCATCCAGCATATGGGCCCAGGGACAGAACCAAGGCCTTGCATGGTCCTCGGACTCAAGCCTGTGGGGAAACCAAGTACAAAGAATTATAAAAATTACAAGTTTTTGGACAGAACCAAGGCCTTGCATGGTCCTCGGACTCAAGCCTGTGGGGAAACCAAGTACAAAGAATTATAAAAGTTACAGGTTTTAGACAGAGCCTAGGTCTTGCGTGGTCCTCGGACTCAAGCCTATGGAAACCAACTACTTGGGTAAGTAAAGACTTGAATTTCGTAAGATGGGCTACTTGATAAAAACGTTAAGTCACTTCGTCTACGGCTTAAACACCATAAAAGGTTAAGGCCAATAAAGGGGTAAGGAAGATGGTGGGACGCCTCAGCATTTAATCATATAAGAGGGCTATCCATTTGGCGGGGGATATGTCCTCGGACGGTTATTTCTCACACGGCATCAAGCCTTCGTTTTTCACCTCGGCTAGCATGGGGTAAGTATTACTCTTCGTTGGTCGGCCTTATTAGGCCAGGCATTTCTATTAAAGTTATGGCGACGTCTTTTTATTATCAAGTCTTTTGGTCTTAGGCGTCATTGATTTAGATGCTATATAATCGTGTCAAGCAGCATTTGTAGATCTAAAAAAAAATAGGAACAAAATATGCGAAACAAGGTAGACAACAACCTTTATTAATATGAAAAATTGCTACAACATACAAAAAGGGGCTCAAACGAGCCTATACAAAATGTGAACTGCCTAAGCAACCATTACATCTGTAGTACAGAAAAGTAAACTGTCAAGCGTCTTTTAAACTCGTCTTCAAAGTTTCTCCAATCTCTGCCTCATTGGTGCTCATACTGAAAGAGGGACTCACTTTAAAAAAAAAAGAAAGAAAATGAATAAAGAAGATGGAGGACATGAGTAAAGAAGGAGGAGAAGAGGAGAGAGAAATGAAGAGACAAAGAGAGGAACAAAAGATAGAAAAGAAACAGCACCAGGGCGGAACCGGTGCTGGGAAGACTATAAGAGGAAGGCGGAGGAGGGCACCAAGGAGCAAAAGAGGGAGAAACAGAAGCACTTAGCCCCTGTCTCAGCCCTGACTCCTAACACGCCGGTGCCATATTAGGTAAGCTCGTGAGGAGCCGGATGGTAACGATCTTGGGTGTTCTCGACTCAGTCACGTCGAAAGTTTGACGTGACGAGTCCCTGCTTCGGATTTTGACTGAAAGAAAGATGAGGTTGATTTTGAGTCTTCGCCATCCTTGTCCCGATCGAGCCATGGTAAACTTTATCGGAACGTGGCGTTTTTGGGAGGGGAGGAGCTTTTGCATCCCTTGTTGTTATGATTAAGAATTTTACGATTAAATGTATAAACCAGTAAGTAAACTGAATCCTAAGGGAGGCTAAGTACTCCAGAGTCGCAGGAGGATGAAAAGGGGTTTTTGGTAAAAACAATAACCTCCTCCTGCCCTACTTATACAAAGGGCGGAGCGGGGGGCATTTAATAAGTTCAGATTTCTGAAGGAATCAGCGAACCCAAACACGCCGGTTCCACTTCTCCACCCCATCAAAATAAACCGTCGAATTAAAGTAATCTCGTGAATAATGATTATTAAAAGCACGTTTTGGGATACCCAAGCGGTAAGAGCGCATCAAGCGCGAAATCAAAAGGCTACCTCATAGACCGGCGCGTTTCTTGGACAGATGAGAAGCCGCCAGCATCATTAAAAGGCCAAACTGATTGGGCCGTAGGAAGAGGTTTGGCATCACCAAAACCCCCCTTTCCAACCAAGAGGTTGGACAGCCGGGTTTTGAGGGGCTATTGTGGGGCCCAAACGATTTACGGGCCGGGCTCATCTACCTGGGGAAAATCCGAAGGCCCAAGCCGAGGAGGGCTATGGCCCAAACTCGACCAAATAGCCTATGGACATCGCCGAGGACGGCTCAGTCCTCGGCAGATCCAAAGTTCCCCCCCCCCTGAAAGGAGGGCAGAAACGGTATAGGACCGAAACCAGGACAAACGATCTAAAATATCCAGGGAAAGCTGCTCTTGCTGCCATTCAATGCTCTGAACCTGACAGAGCTGCAGTTTTTGACTTTTACAACCACCCTCAACGACTTTGAATATGGACTGATGGGACAAGTATCAATTTTGGAAAGATTGACCCTATACGTGGACGAAGGACAATGAACGCAGGCGAATATAAAAGGAAAAAGAAGTATCCTAAGGGAGAGGTTGGGAAAAATGGCCAGAAACCAGAGCCTCCCAACCCACCTCCAGGAGAAAGACTCCAGGGGTGAAGGAAAACCGAAACTTGTATGTACACCACGAAAAGCCCACCGCCTGTCAACCAAGGCCTAGCCTTCCAAACCCACGCTCTACAAATGATATTGTTAGGGGCCTTTTCACGCGCGAACCCGACACTGTTACGGTCCGCCACGAAACGCGTCCTTACAACTTCTATATATTTAATCATGTAAATATACAATTTTTATTAGTTAGAAAAAAAAAGAAAAAGAAAAGACACTTGTTATTTAAATTATTAAAATTCATTTTCATTTTTTTAAACAGTTCGTAATTTCTAAGATTATTAGTATTGTAGGGACACGATTCTTTTGAGGCCCAATAATGATGTTGGGCTCGCACATGAAAGATCCCTCACAATATGATTTGTAGAGAGTGGGCTTGAAAAGCTTGCCTTTGGTCATGGGGCGATGTTCCGGTCTTGATTTTAGAGGAAATCATGTAGAAAAAGGAGTTGGGTTTGAACATTTAAGCCCTTCAGCGTCGCATCCTATGGGGTTAGACTCCTCGAACTTGATCCGAGGATCATTAAGGTCTTACCCCGGTTACCCAACGGTGGGTTTTTTATCTGATGTGCATGTGTTGTTAAGGTGTTTTCACCCATGGAGTCTTTTCTGGAGGTGTGATGGAGTCCCCAGACCAGATTCACTTACTTTTTCTTTTATACTAGCCTGCGTTCGCTATCCTTCGTCCACGTGTAGGGTCAACCTTTACAAGACTGATATTTGTCCCATCAGTCTAATCCCAGAATTGCTGGGGATGGTTGATAAAGCTGAAGAGTACGGCTCTGTTAGGTGCAGAGTCTTATCTGGGAAGGGTAGTAATGATAACTTTCCCAAGATATTTTAGATCTCCTTACAAATTTGTTCCTATACTTCTTTCTTCTTTTTACCCTTCCTCTCAATGGAGCTTTGGGTCTGCCGAGGACTGAACTGTCTTCGGCTGCACCTCTAGGCCATTTTTTGCCTTATATCTTTGGGCTCGGGCCATAACCTTTTTCGGCTTGGGCCTTTGGACTCCCCATGAGCAAGTGGGCCTGGCCCATAAATTATTGGGCCCCACAAGTATACTCTAGTTTTACAATCTTTAAATTATCTAACAAAAATATCTTAATCTAAAATATTTAAAGAATATTAATTATGAATAATAAGATTTAAAAGATAGTTCACATTTTACACAAAAAAAAAAAAAAAACCTTAAATGGAGGTATTTAAAAAGTAACTTGGTGTAATTGTTTTTATTACATATATATATATATATATATATATATATATATGTGGGGCCCAATAATTTATGGGCTAGGCCCACTTGCTCATGGGGAGTCCAAAGGCCCAAGCCGAAAAAGGTTATGGCCCGAGCCCAAAGATATAAGGCAAAAAATGGCCCAGAGGTGCAGCCGAGGACAGTTTAGTCCTCGGCAAACCCAAAGCTCCATTGAGAGGAAGGGTAAAAAGAAGAAAGAAGTATAGGAACAAATTTGTAAGGAGATCTAAAATATCTTGGGAAAGTTATCCTTACTACCCTTACCAGATAAGACTCTGCACCTAACAGAGCCGTATTCTTCAGCTTTATCAACCATCCCCAGCAATTCTGGGATTAGACTGATGGGACAAATATCAGTCTTGTAAAAGTTGACCCTACACGTGGACGAAGGATAGCGAACGCAGGCTAGTATAAAAGAAAAAGTAAGTGAATCTGGTCTGGGGACTCCATCACACCTCCAGAAAAGACTCCATGGGTGAAAACACCTTAACAACACATGCACATCAGATAAAAAACCCACCGTTGGGTAACCGGGGTAAGACCTTAATGATCCTCGGATCAAGTCCGAGGAGTCTAACCCCATAGGATGCGACGCTGAAGGGCTTAAATGTTCAAACCCAACTCCTTTTTCTACATGATTTCCTCTAAAATCAAGACCGGAACATCGCCCCATGACCAAAGGCAAGCTTTTCAAGCCCACTCTCTACAAATCATATTGTGAAGGATCTTTCATGTGCAAGCCCAACATCATTATTGGGCCTCAAAAGAATCGTGTCCCTACAATATATATGAATGAGAAACAATTTTATGATAAATCATGTTATAAAGTAGTTTTATTTATAAGATATACTTGTACACTTTCTTTATTCACGTGAGTAAGGGCAACTAAGTAAAAATTTGAACGATTCTTTCTTTAAAAAAAAAAAAAAAAAGTAAATTTAAATTTGAACGATTGAACTTCATCGACTTTGACAAATCCGGTGTTGGACTTTTTGCTAGTATTTCAAACTCCACGACTAATTCTTGGTCAACATGTATACCCCTTAATTAAGCCTCCACCAAGAACATCAAGTCCAAGAAGACACGCAAACTCCACTTATATATAGCATACCTCACACGTTCATATTTTTCTCATAATCAAAACAAAATCAAACTACTTTTCTTTCAAATAAAACGCACAATTTTCTCTGCTTATTTCTTTGAAGACAAATAGTTTAAAAGTCACAGCAACTTATTTTCAAAGATGGGTTTGGGAAAGACTTGCAGTACAATTTTGATGATGGTCTTTGTAATCTTCGTGGTCATTTCGTGCCATTCCGGGGTTGAGGCAACCAGGACTTTAAAGGAGGATTTTGCTAGCGGTAATTATCAACATCACACATACTCAACAATTTACGAGAAGGCAACGTACACCATGAAGTATTATTGGCTTCAAAAATTGCCATCAGGACCTAGTCCTAGTGGCCCTGGTCATTAATTCATTGAATTTATGAAATGCTTATACAACTACAAGCATATAGTATGTATATACAGTGACTTATTGGATACAAATGTAAATGAAAACGTTAAATTTATATTCTTTGATTCTTTATTTTTATCAACAGCAGCTTGAGCTGCTTGTATTGACGGTTGAATTTTTTGAATTTGCATTGGTATAAAAGTTCTGATTCATTCCCAAAAAAAGAAAAAAAAGAAAAAAAAACAATTGTTTGCTGTCTGTTTACCTATTAATTCTTGTTGGCGTTTTCACGTTTGAGTGTAAACTCAACTCAGGCTGAGAAAGAAAAATAGTATGAGGTTGATGTACTTGCATGGTTAATTGGACAAGAATCTCAAGTGTCTTGAACTTATTTATTCAGGTGGGTATTCGACATATGTATAACAAAAGTTTGACTTGGGAAGATCTCTAAGGTCCATATATTTGTGCTACTGAACCAAATCCGAAAAGAGTTACAGGTTGAGTAAAATTCACTGGCAGGAATGCAATATTTCTTTTTTCTATGAATATATATATATATATATATATAATACAAAAAAAGAAAAAGAAAAAAGAATTAAGAACATGATCTGTCAGTCAATGTAAAAAATTTCAACCCAGTAGATAGTTTACCGCGAAATGTATCCCAAAATCTATGTTAAGTTGTACACTATTTAGTCTCTATTGACTCTTGACACAGTTGAAACCAAAAACTAAGATAAGCAATTTTAAGAATATTGAAAATTTTACCACATAACTTTACAGATCAAGTAATTTTGTTTTTGAAATCCACCGTATTTATTATTACATTCGTTTGCAGATTGCTTTAGCATTTTCCAAGCAAAGACGTAACTTTGACATGAGAATTTCATTTGTCCTGAAGATAAGCACTTAATATATGGCCATGTAGACGCATTCAAACCCGAAAATCCATGTATCCACACTTAGGCAATAAAACGTGGCCTTGATTCTTTCAGTCTGCATGACTCGTTTAGATCGCCCTAGTCAATACGAATGCCCAAAAAGCCCACAAAACATCATGAGTCCGAGAAGACTGCTAGCACCAATTTATCACTATAAATAGCTTCCACTCCATACATTCTCATGCACATTCACAGAGAACCAAAAACACCCTTTTTTTTAAGCATTCATAAACTCCAACTCTCTTGGGTCACTTTTGGTACTTTTAGAGATGAAGATCAACACCCTTTTGATAATCTTTGTCATCTCTGTTGCTATATTGAGCCACACTACTGCTGTGAAGGCAAGTAGGCTGTATATGTTGTGTGAGGGTTTTGGCAATGTTAATAACCTGGAGAGATCCTCATCGGTCTACGAGAAGGCGAAGAACTCCATGAAATGCTTGCTGGAACGATTGCCATCAGGACCTAGCCCAGGCGGCATCGGCCATTAGGGTCTTACATATACAGCCAAATACAAGCTTAAACTAGTAAAAGAAGAACATGGATTATGCATGTACTTTCTTTTAAATAAAGAAAATTATAGGCTCACACAGATGTGTAATCATACACTGATATACAGAATCACAAATAGAGGGTTATACAAATTTATTGTAACGAAATTAAATAAATTTATTTCAATACATTCAAAGTGACAAGTCATTACTGTTTCTAATATATCGCTTGTGCACTTGGCTTATTTATTTACTTATTTTACGTTATTCTTTGTCGGCATTCTTGCATAGACTTGTGTGTTTATTGGCTTAGAGAGGAAATTGTGATGCCCAGAATCCTGTGCACTGCGCAGATGTTTGAATCACATTGATCTCAATTGATCATATCTGAGTCCAATTTTACTCATATGCATGTTGACATAAATATTTATATATATATATATATATATATATTTTTTTTTGCTGAGATACATAAAATATTTGTACGTTAAAACATGAAAGGAATGTAGGAGAGGGTCACGGATTCAATCTAGCACAGAATCTGTTCAGTTATCAAGAATAAATGTGTATAAATAAATCATGAAATGTTCTTACTTTTAAGTTTATATATATATATATATATATATATATTAATTCACTACATACCACAAACTCTTTTGTTTTACACTTACATGAGTCAGATTTTCAAACCTTTTACGTGTGTGACTTGAATGTCACGTTGATTATTAGAGCATTAACGTTTCTTTAAAAAAAATATTATTTTGACATATCAAAAAGTTATTTTATTTATTTTAATACATCATTTTACAATATATTTTACATCAAATCTTTTATTTTAAGATTACAACACATTAAATTAATTTAAAACAAATCTCATCTATATTTAAAAATTAACAAAACAAATATATTTATCATTTATAGGGATCTGACGAAGAGAGAGACAAAGAGAAAGGGAGAGAGAGAGGATGTGGGGATGTGATGTGGGATAGAAATAGAATAAAAAATGAGAGAGAGAGAGATATGACATAACATAACATGGCGTGAGAATGTGATATGAGAGAGAAAATTGAATAAAAAATACCAAAATACCAAAAAAAATACCAAAATATGTTTAACACATATATAAAAGTACTGGTTTATTATTAGTACATTACTATAACAAATGTCAAATTTATTTAGCAATTGAAATATCTCATAAATGTGAATTTTTTTTTTTTTAGGTGTGTTTTGGTGTGCTAAATGCTAAAAAATTAGCATTTAGCACACCTGATTCTATTACTCTTAATGGATTAGAACATGAATTACAATAGAGCAATCCACTCAGGTATCCTATAGCCAGGAAATGAGGGAATCACCAAAAATAAAACAAAAACTTACGTCCATTAGAGCATTTACATAAATAGTCTTAAAATATTTAACTTTTAACAATTTAAAAAAGTTACTTTATCTATTTTAACATCATACTTTACAATATATTCAACATCAATAATTATATTTGTGGAGCCCGAAATCTGGGGTCCCAGCCCACTTTGTATTAAGGGCCCAAAGCCCAGGCCGAGGAGCCCTACTGCCAAGGACGCACAATGAAAGCTCTTTGAAGGCCCAAGGATGTGGCCGAGGATGACTTTACGCCCAACATCTCACAAAAACGCCTGAAGAAAATGACAGATTCAGTACAAGAGCAGCACGAGGGAGAAGGCTGCCAGCACCTTAATGTGGAGCCCAGCGCCTGACAAACCCATACTCATACCATGCTATCCAGCTTTTCCCAACCACTCTGACGTGAGGATTGACAAGATGAGTAACCACCCCGAACAAGGGGAAACGGACACGTAGGTGAAGAATGGGAATGAAATACTAGTATAAAAGGGAAGCTTGCTGCATTTTCAAGGGGGCCTTCCCAGGAACTAGAGGGAAGGGGGGGGGGGGGAACGAACCCATAAAAAAGAAGAACGGCAAGGATGAGACGTTCCTCAGACTAAGTCCGAGGAGATAAACTTTTCAAACCCCATCCGTGTAAGGCTTAGCCCTACAGGCCAAACCCACCTTCATATGGGCTTCCATGAAAATCCTGACTAAACCGTTGCCCAACGACCAAGGTCCAGCTTTTCCAAACCCACTCTCTACAAATCGTATTGTTCAGGCCCTTTATACACGAGCCCAATGACATCCTTGGGTCGTTAAAAATCGTGTCCCTATAATATTTTTTTACAACTTCATTTAAATATTTTTTTTATTCTTTTTTTTATTCTTACTCTATTATTTGTCTTCTTATCTCTCTTCGTTTTAGTCTCTTTACCGTCCATAACTACCAAATAAACAATAGTTTTTTATTATTTTATTTTCCCCTTTGCCGTTACAGTAAATTTGTAAAGATAGCAGTTCACTGGAGTTCACTGTTCACCATTTGAAAAAAGAAAAAGAAAAAAAGAAAAGAAAAAGAAGATATACCACCGTCACTATAGCCTGCTTTTTAGTAATTGTGCCATCATTGTCGGTGCTCTCATCCGATCCAATGTTTAATTTATCTTCAAATAAGGTAGGTAAATTTTCCCAACGTTTTTGGTTGACTTGTTTTTTCCCAATGGTGTGCGGTGCAAGCAAATTGAGGTATATACGGATTTATTTGTTGTTCCATTGTGGGGCCCAATGACTTCAAAACAGAAGAGTACATGTTTTTCATTTCTAACCCTTCTATCTTGTAGTAAGGGAAAAAGTAACTCGACTAAATAAAACACATTTGCGACAATTATCATACTTAGAAAATTATAATTGATTATTTATCACTTTCATATAAATAGTCTATTATATTGATAGTTATAGCAAGAGTCATAATATTTTTTAAGCAAAAATACAAAATCTACCTTTTCTATTTCACCAAAATTTATTTCAATCCTCTAACTTTCAAATTTATTTAATTAAGATTTTTCCATTAATATTTGTTATATGTTATGATTAATTTTCCAATTTTTAAAATTTTTCTACAAATTTTTTAACTTAAAAAAAATTCAATTAATGATTGAAAAATATTTTTAAGTTTTTTTTTTTTTTTTTGACTGAAAGACCTTAAATAAAAATCTAAAACTTAGATGACTAAAATGAATAAAAGAAAAATTAGTGTGTGTTTAGCTCCAAATTAAAAAGCGAGCTTATTTTACTATTTAGCTTATTTTTTCTACTATTTATAGGCCCCACTGCACTTTTTGTTACTATTCATGAGTTTCATTGTACTATTTTAGCTAATTTTTACATTTATTTACAGTACTTGCAGCAAAAAATTTTCAGTTTCAGCAAAATAAACGAATTTCAAATAGATCCTTAGAGGATCGAAATGAATCCTGAAAAAACTTAGAAGGTGGGTTTACATTTTAGCCTCTTTTTTTTTTTTTTTTTTTGTGTTACTAGAATTTTTGTACAGTAGAATTTCGTTCAAATAAGCTGTGCCAGTTGGCATACCGTATCTAACACTTTATGTTCTTTTATTTCATGCAAAAGAATATAAGATCTAATTAATTAAAATTACCATTGACTACTTCAAAAGTCCTTGGCCAACAAGTATATGTTCCCTAAAAGCCCACAAAAACCAACGTGTCAAAGAAGACTGATGTTAACTCCATCACTTATATATACCTCACTGGTTCATATTTTCTCATACTCTTACCCAAAAAACCTAGCTCTTTTCAATGAACACACAACCTTCATTACTTTTTTCTTGGAAGAAAAATTAAAGTTCAAAAATCACAGCTAGTCAGGGGTAATTTTCAAAGATGGGTTAGCAAAGTTTAGCACCATTTTGATTATCGTTATCTTAGTGACCATTTTGTGCTATACTGGGGGTCAATGCAACCAGAACATTAAAAAATAATTTTGTTAGTTAGTGGTAACCACCTCAAGATATACTCAAAACTTAATTATTTGAGCATAAAATGAAACATAGAAAGTCGAATAAATTTTTTTTATTATATATTCAGTGCAAAGGTCACCATGGCATTGTCCCCAACGGTTGCCATCGAAAACTAGTCCTAGCTAATGACCTGGTCGTTAGTTCATCAAATTTGGGAAGTTCTTGTACTAGGTTACAGCCCCACACACACAAACGCACCCAAAAAAAAAAAAAAGTATATAAATTAACGTAGGAGAGACAATGACATGGTCTTGTCTGCAGCTTGTGCAGCATGACCACTTTGCAATAAATTTAATCCTTGACCTTAAATTTAACCAAATTGATAATTAACTCAGTCTCGATTACATTTTTAATTTTCTTTGAAAGTGAATAATTAACTCAGTCTCATTACATTTCTAATTCTCTTTGAAAGTGACTACTGTATTAAGTTTTTTTTTTTTTTTTTTTCGTAATGTGATCATAATTATATATATATATATATATATAAAGTTATTTTTTTAATGTTTTCTTACTTATTTTGGAAACCATAATTCTTGTCATGTTTAATTTGTTGGAGTTTACATTTGAGGGTAAACTTTCACAACAAAGTAGTGAAAGCGGGTATCCATTTGATCGGAAAACACTCTAATGTGCATTTGGATGCAACTTTTTACTGAACAGTGTGTTCAATTTGCCAACAGCTGCCAAGTGCTACTAACCATCTACGTCCTGTTAATATTTCTAGAATTGATGAAACATGAGCCCTCACATATGGTTGATATAGATATACGTTACATTATCGTTCTTTTCTTTTTATTTTATTTGAATGGATATATCTTATATTTGTTTTTGTTTTCGAGGGAAAGAAGTATGATTCGATGTCAGATTTGTTCCAAGGCAACAAGATGCAATAAATTTATTACTTATGCTTTTAGAAAGACTTGCACTATTTTGATGATGATCTTTGTAATCTTCGTGGTCATTTCGTGCCATTCTGGGGTTGAGGCAACCGGGACTTTAAAGGAGGATTTTGCTAGTGATAATCATCATCACACATACTCAAAAATTTACGAGAAGGCAAAGTACACCATGAAGTATTGGCTTCAAAAATTGCCATCAGGACCTAGCCCTAGTGGCCCTGGTCATTAATTCATTGAATTTATGAAATGCTTATACAACTACAAGCATATAGTACGTAGTATATTATATACAGTAACTTATAGGACACAAATATAAATGAAACGTTAAATTTATTCTTTGATTCTTTGTTTTTACCATCAGCAGCTTGAGCTGCTGGTATTGACGGTTGAATTTTTTGAATTTGCATTGGTATAAAAGTTCTAATTCATTCAAAAAAACAAATGTTTGCTGTATGTTTACTTATTAATTCTTGTTGGCGTTTTCACGTTTGAGTGTAAACTCACAACTCAAGCTGAGAAAGAAATAGTATGAGGATGATGTACTTGCATGGTTAATTGGACAAGAATCTCTAGTGTCTTGTATTCGACATATGTATACCAAGCTTGACTTGGGAAGATATCTCATGTCCATATATTTGTGCTACCAAACCAAATCCGAAAAGAGTTACAGGTTGAGTAAAATTCACTGGCAGGAATGCAATATTTCTTTTTTCTATGAAAAAAATATGTGATAAAAAAATTAAAAATAATAATAAAAAGAATTAAGAACATGATCAGTCAGTCAATGCAAAAAATTTCAACCCAGTAGATAGTTTACCACGAAATGTATCCCAAAATCTATGTAGAGTTGTACACTATTTACTCTCTATTGACCCTTGACACAGTTGAAACCAAAAACTAAGATAAGTAATGTTAAGAATATTGCAAATTTTACAACATAACTTTACAGATTAACTAATTTTGTTTTTGAAATCCACCGTATTCTTACATTCGTTTGCAGATTGCTTTAGCATTTTCCAAGCAAAGACGTAACTTTGACATGAGAACTTCATTTGTCTTGAAGATAAGCACTTAATAAATGGTCGTGTAGACGCATTCAAACCTGAAAATCCATGCATCCCCACTTAGGCAATAAAACGCGGCCTTGATTCTTTCAGTCTGCATGACTCGTCAATGTGAATGCCAAAAAAGCCCACAAAACATCATGAGTCCGAGAAGACTGCTAGCACCAATTTATCACTATAAAAAGCTTCCATTCCATACATTCTCATGCACATTCACAGAGAACCAAAAACACCCTTTTTTTTAAGCATTCATTAACTCCAACTCTCTTGAGCCACTTTTGGTATTTTTAGAGATGAAGATCAACACCCTTTTGATAATCTTTGTCATCTCTGTTGCTATATTGAGCCACACTACTGCTGTGGAGGCAAGTAGGCTGTACATGTTGTGTGAGGGTTTTGGCAATGTTAATAAACTGGAGAGATCCTCTTCGGTCTACGAGAAGGCGAAGAACTCCATGGCATGCTTGCTGGAACGATTGCCATCAGGACCTAGCCCAGGCGGCATCGGCCATTAGGGTCTTATATTAACAGCCAAATAGAAGCTTAAACTAGTAAAAGAAGAACATGGATTATGTATGTACTTTCTTTTAAATAAAGAAAATTTTAGGCTCACACAGGTGTGTATTCATATACTGATACCCAGAATCACAAATAGAGGGTTATACAAATTTATTGTAACCAAATTAAATAAATATATTTGATTACATTCAAAGTGACAAGTCATTATTGTTTCTAATATATTGCTTGCGCACTTGGCTTATTTATTTACTTATTTTACGTTAGTCTTTGTCGGCATTCTTGCATAGACTTGTTTGTTTATTGGCTTAGAGAGGAAATTGTGATGCCTTGAATCCTGTGCACTGCGCAGATGTTTGAATCATATTGATCTCAATTGATCATATCTGAGTCCAATTTTACTCATATGCAGGTTGACATAAATATTAATACGGTTTTTTTTTTTTTTTTCTGAGATACATAAAATATTTATACGTTAAAACATGAAAGGAATGTAGGAGAGGGTCACGGATTCAATCTAGCACAGAATCTGTTCAGTTAACAAGAATAAATGTATAAATAAACCATGAAATGTTCTTACTTTTAAGTATATATATATATATATATATATTAATTCACTACATACCACAAACTCTTTTGTTTTAAACTTACTTGAATGTCACATTGATTATTAGAGCATTAACATCAGATATTTTTTTTAAATTATTATTTTGACATATCAAGAAATTATTTTATTTATTTTAATACACAATTTTACAATATATTCTATATCAAATCTTTTATTTTAATATTACAACACATTAACTTAATTTAAAACAAACCTGGCCTATATTTAAAAATTAACAAAACAAATATATTTATCATTTGAAGGGATCTGACGAAGAGAGAGACAAAGAGAAAGGGAGAGAGAGAGGATGTGGGACAGAAAATTGAATAAAAAATAAGAGAGAGAGAGAGAGAGAGAGAGAGAGGACATAACATGACATGGAATGTGATATGAGAGAGAAAATTGAATAATATGTTTAGCACTAATAACAGTACCGGTTTATTATTAGTAGATTACTCTAACAAATGTCAAATTTATTTAGCATTTGAAATATCTCATAAATTTGATTTTTTTTTTTTTTTTGTGTGTGTAGTGTGCTAAATGCTAAAAAATTAGCATTTAGCACACATGATACTATTACTCTTAATGGATTAGAACATGAATTACAATAGAGCAATGAACCCAGGTATCCTATAGAAGCCAATGTATAGCCGAGGAAATTCGGCTGTGGAGTCTCTACTAGGGTGCAATATTTTACCACGCCAATGTGTTTCTTCCTATGCCAAGAAATGAGGGAATCGCCAAAAATAAAACAAAAACTTACGTCCATTAGAGCATCTACATTAGCAGTTCCAAAAAATTTAGTTTTTAACAATTCAGAAAAGTTACTTTATACACCTTAGTTTTTAGCAATTCAGAAAAGTTATTTTATCTATTTTAATATTACACTTTACAATATACTCAATATCAATAGTTTTTTTTTTTTGTTTAGCTTCATTTAAATATTTTCTTTATTCTTTTTTTTATTCTTACTTTATTATTTGTCTTCTTATCTCTCTTCATTTTTGTCTCTTTACCATCCACAACCACCGAATAAACAATTTTTTTTTTTTTTTTTTTTTTTTTTTTTTTTGCAGTTACAGTAAATTTGTAAAGATAGCAGTGTACTGGAGTTCACTGTTCACCATTTGCAAAAAAATTTAGATATACCACCGTCCCTATAGCCTGCTTTTTAGTAATTGTGCCATCATATATTGTCGGTGCTCTCATCCAATGTTTAATTTATCTTCAAATAAGGTAGGTAAATTTTCCAATGTTTTTGGTTGACTTGTTTTTTCCCAATGGTGTGCGGTGCAAGCAAATTGAGGTATAGTCGGATTTGTTTGTTGTTCCATTGTGGGGCCCAATGACTTCAGAACGAAAGAGTACAAGAGGTTTGGTACATGTATTTTGTTGTTTGAAAACATGTGTGGAAATACGTGTAGGTGAAAAAATGTGTAAAATGCGTGTAATGTTGTTTAAAAATCGAAAACATGTGTTTAAACATATCTACCAAACAGCCCCTACATGTTTTTAATTTCTAACACTTTTCTCTTTATTTAATTAAGGCTTTTCTATTAACATTTGTTATATGTTGTGATTAATTTTCCAATTTTTTAAATTTTTCTACAAATTTTTTAACTTAAAAAATTTAATTAATGATTGAAAAATATTTTTCATTTTTTTTTCCATAAATGTGTATTTTCTCATCTCATATAAATGATGGGTTCCACTATGAATTTAATTAGTAGAACCTATTATTCATGTGAAAGGAAAGAATACACATTTATGGTATTCCAGAAATATACAATAATTTCTCTTGATTGATTATATCTACATGCATATGAGTAAAATTGAACTAAGATACGATCAATTAAGATCAATATGATTCAAACATTTGCTACAGTGCACAGGATTCAAAGCAATAAACACACAAATCCATGCAAGAATGTCGCAAAGAATAACGTAAAATAAGTAAATAAATAAGCCAAGTGCGCAAGCGAAATATTAGAAACATTAATGACTTGTCACTTTGGAAGTAATCAAATAAATTTATTGAATTTGGTTACAACAAATTTGTATAACCCTCTATTTGTGATTCTGTATATCAGTATAAGAATACACACCTGTGTGAGCCTATAATTTTCTTTATTTAAAAGAGAGTACATGCATAATCCATGTTCTTCTTTTACTAGATTAAGCTTGTATTTGGCTGTATATATAAGACCCTAATGGCCGATGCCGCCTGGGCTAGGTCCTGATGGCAATCGTTCCAGCAAGGATGCTATGGAGTTCTTCGCCTTCTCATAGACCGACGAGGATCTCTCCAGGTTATTAACATTTCCAAAACCCTCACACAACATGTACAGCCTTCTTGCCTCCACAGCAGTAGTGTGGCTCAATATAGCAATAGAGATGACAAAGATTATCAAAAGGGTGTTGAACTTCATCTCTAAGAGTACCAAAAGTGGCCCAAGTTTATGAATGCCTAAAAAGGGAGTTTTTGGTTCTCTGTGAATGTGCATGAGAAAGTATGGAGGGAAGGCTTTTTATAGTGATAAACTGTGGTAGCAGTCTTCTTGGACTCATGATGTTTTGTGGGCTTTTTGGGCTTTCGTATTGACTAGGGCGTTCTAAACGAGTCATGCAGACTGAAAGAATCAAGGCCACGTTTATTTGCCCAAGTGGGGATACATGGATCTATAGGTTTGAATGCGTCTAAATTTAGTGCTTATATACGGCCGTTTAAATCAAGGAAAATTATTATGTATTTTCGAAGTATTATAAATGTGTATTTTTTCTTTTATATGAATGGTGGGTTATACTAATTAAATTTATGGTGGAATTCATCATTTATATGAGAGTAGAAAGTACGCATTTATAGTATTCCGAAAGTATTTAATAATTTTCCATCAATCTAATACAGAATGTGTTCAGTTACAAAGAATAAATGTATAAATAAACCATTTAAAAAAATAAAAAATAAAAAATAAAACCACCCAACATACCACAAACCACAAACTCTTTAGTTTCACACTTGCATGAGTCATATTCCCAAAACTTTAATGTGTGACTTGAATGTCACGTTGCTTGTTAGAGAATTAGCATAAGACAGTTCTAAAAATAAATAAATAAACAAATAAAGATATTTATATACTTTAAAAATTACTTTATTTATTTTAATAAACAATTTTACAATACATCCTACATCACATTTTCTATTTTAAAATTACAGCATATTAAAATAATTTAAAACAAACCTCATCTGTATTATAAAAATTAACAAAAAAGAAAATGTTTATCATGTGTGGGGATCTGACAAAGAGAGAGGTAGAGAGAGAGTGTGTGTGTGTGGGGGGGAATGTGATGTGGTAGAGAAAATTGAATTAAAAAAAATAAGAGAGAGAGAGAGAGAGAGAGAGAGAGAGAGAGAGAGAGAACCTGAGGATGTGATGTGGGAGAGAGAAAATTGAATAAAAAAATACCAAAAAATGTTTAGCACATATAGCCATACCATCTTATTATTAGACCGGTATACTGTTGCAAATACTAAATTTATTTGATATTTGACACATCTCATGAAAATAATTTTTTATATTTTTTATATTTGTTATATTAAATATTAAAATTTAGCATTTAGCATGATACTGGTGCTCTCAATGAATTGAACTACAATAGAAAAATCAACTATGAGACCCCATAAAAGCCAATGTATAGCCCAAGAAGTTCGGCTGTGGTGTCTACGAGGGTGCAATATTCTACCACGGACGCGAACAACTACAATATGTTTCTTCTTATGCCAAGAAACGAGGGAATCGCCAATAATAAAACAGAAACCTACGTCCATTGTGCAATGTTTAATTTCTCTTCAAATAAGAAAGGTAAATTTTCCCGATGTTTTCGTTGACTTATATTTTCCCAATGGTGTGCGTTACAAGCAAATTGAGGTAGTCTTTGTTGTTCACTTGTTCCATTGTGGGGGGTCCAACGACATTAGAGATGAGTACATATTTTTCATTTCTAGAAATTTATTCTCTCTTGCATTAAGAGAGACAAATTCTAGGATCACACACAAAAAAAAAAAAAAAAAAAAAAAAAAAAAAAAAAAAAAAAAAAAAAAAAAGTCATAACTTTTATTATAAATATTCTATATAGCAAACTGTGATTTGATATTTATTACTTTTATATGGATTTACACTTTTTATCCATCATTCACAGTCTGTCTTATGAACAATTGTGGCATAAATTGTAACATTTTTTATGGGTTCATAGAATTTTTGTTCAATTCAAATAAGTTGTTCTAGTTCCCTTTGCTAAAAAAAAAAGAGGTTGTGCTAGTTGGCATACCGTATCTAACACTTTATGTTCTTTTATTTCATACATAAGAATATAAGATCTAATTAAATTTACCATTGACTAATTTAAAAGTCCTTGGGTCAATAAGTATATGTTCCCTAAAAGCCCACCAAAACCAACGTGTCAAAGAAGACTGATGTAAACTCCATCACTAATATATACCTCACTGGTTCACATATTCTCGTACACTTACCCAAGAAACCTAGCTCTTTTCAAAGAACACACAACCTTCATTACTTTTTTCTTGGAAGAAAAATTAAAGTTCAAAAAATCACAGCTACTTAGGGGCTATTTTCAAAGATGGGTTACCAAAGTCTAGCCACGCATTTTGATTATCTTTGTCATCTTAATGACCATTTTGTGCTAGCTATACTGGGGTGTAGGCAACCAAGAACATTAAAAAATGATTTTGATAGTGATAATCTCCTTGAGATATGCTCAAAGAGCGATTGTTAGAGTATAAAGCATAACATAAAAAGTCGAACAGAGAATTTTTATTACTCAGCCATTTTTGACTCCAACGGTTGCCATGGAAACCAAGTCCTAATGTCCTGGTCATTAGTTCATCAAATTTGGGATCTTTTACTAGGTTTCAGCCACAAATATATATACATTTTTATATATATATATATAAATATATATATATATTAGTATATAAATTAACGTTGGAGAGACAATGACATGGTCTTTGTGTGCAGCTTGACCACTTTGCAATAAATTTAAAAGATAAAAATCATATTTATATATATATATATATATATATAATCTTTACCCTAAATTTAACTAAATTGATAATTAAGTCAGTCTCAAAACTCAATTATATATATATATATATATATATATATATATTGGAAAAACAAACTAACGGTTAAATACGCACACAAACTTATTAGTTACACTTTCTCACCCACCAAAAAAAAAAAATTACATTTCTAGTTCTCTTTGAAAGTGAATATTGTATTAAGTTTTTTCTTTTTACCTTTTTTTCGTAATGAATAGAGAAGTATGTGATCATATATTAATATTAAGTTATTGTTTTAATGTTTATTTTGAGGGTAAACTTTCGCAAAAAAGTAGTAAAAGAAATAGTAAGAGATTCATGTTCATGATAATTTCACTAAAAAGCAAATGTCTTAATTAAACTTTTCTGTTAAAGTGGATATCCATTTGATCGAAAAACTCTCTAATGTGGATTTGGATGCAACTTTTTATTAAACAGTGTGTTCATATTGCTAAGTACTACTAACTAATCAAATCCACGTCCTGTTATTATTGCCAGAATTATTTAAACATGAGCCCTCACAGGGTTGATATAGTTATACGTTTCATTATTGTTCTTTTCTTTTTGTTTTATTTGAATAATGGATATATTTGTGTTTTTTTTTTTTTTTTTTTTTTTTGGAGGGATGGGGATTATCCATTTTAATTTTTAAACCAACACCACCAAAAAAAAAAAAAAGAACTCTCAGTCATGTCCGCGAACTTGAAACAAGGCAAGTCAGTCAATGCAAAATTTTCAATCACTTGGACATACTTAACATGAAACTCAAATTCCAAATTGAGTTACTCTATTGACTCTTGACAAGAGTATCCAAAGATTTCACCTAAGCAAGTCCATGCATATCTCCTGAAGATACGCATTTTATTTTTCAAACTCTATGGCTGTAGAAATATACAAAATTGGAAGTCTATCTAGTCCCTTTAACCCAAAATCATACTCCTCTTTTTTTCTTGCTTTCATCCTGCATGACTATTTTTGAACACCCTAGTCAATACGTAAACCCTAAAAGCCCACAAAACATCATGACTCCAAGAAAACTGACACAACTCTACCACTATTTAAAGCTTCACTCTATACTTTCTCATACACATCCACCAAACACCAAAAAGCTCCTTTCAGAAACTCAATAAGCTCCAATTCTCTTGTGCAACTTGTGGCACTTTTTAGAGATGAAATTCCTCACCTTGTTGCTACTTTTTGTCATTTCAATGGCTATCTTGAGCCAAACCCGTGTCAAGGCAATCAGGGTGCTGTGTGAGGATTTTTCCAGTGCTAATCATCTGGAGCCATACTCATCGGTTTATGAGAAGGCAAAGTATACTATGGCATCTTGGCTGCAACGACTATCGTCCGGACCTAGTTCTGGAGGCTCTGGGCACTAGTTCATTGAAGTTGGAACAGGCTCGTACAGTCAATTGAAAGCTTACTAGAAGTATGGTTATAATGGGCCAAAGCTCACTAGCTTGCTTTGTATTAAATCATCAAGTTATATGTTTAACTCATCAAATTTACCTTGCCTTGTTTGATATTAAATAAATTATTAAACTGATAAATATAAATTATTCTACTTAAATTTATCTCGTTAAACCTCAAACAATATCGAGCTAGTCATTGAACCTAAAATGGATCTCGTTAAATTACCCAATTTGTTCGTATAAATTAGGGTGGATGCAAAATAATATTAATTCCACCATATTTCTTACCCTTTGAACCTAAAATGGAGACGTAGTGTACGTGGTTTTTCTTCGTAATTTTTTATGATATTTTTTTAATAGTTTTTTTGGGAAAATTTTTTTGGCAGTTTTATCACATTAATTTGTAGCTATATCATAAGGTCAGAATTTTTCTATATTTTATCCTATAATTAAAAAATTATATGCCTTTTTTTTCATCAACACAGGAGATAAATCCAGAGTAGTATCTCCACCATATAATTTACTATCAAGATAATTGAATAATCACGATCAGGATTCAATTTGACTCTTGTTATCATCATACTAATAAGCGATGACCTTTCCATTTAATAGTAACCAAATTAGCTAGTTTATATCATATTCATCCAATGAATAACATGAGTTCACCATTATCTTTGTTGTGGAATCATTAGAGGGTGAAAAGCACATATATGTTACAGATTTTACTATAACTTCATCATCAATTTATAAACATTTTTAAAATTGAAACCTAAATCTTTTGGAAAAAATTAAGTAGTTAAGCACAGTGTCCTATACTTTGAAATTAACCATGTAAATAAATAAATAAATAACCACAACTATTCTTCTCCATTTGGTTTATATATATAGTTAATGGTATAACTTTTGTAAAATGGTTCTACCGTGGTTTGCAATATATAATTACATATTTACAAGTACTACCGCACTTTACGAAAAATAATTATAACTCTATTTGGCCCTTTGAAATGGCGTGTAACAAAGTGGCTCCATTCACATATATAATTTTAGGAAAAATTATAACTTATTTACCTGTGACTTAATCGAAATTTAGGTTGGTTACCTATAGTTTGAAATCTTATAATGCAAGTGTTTCAATTACTTCGTTTTAATCTTACTTGATTTTACCAATAATTGTATTTTGCAATTCAATTAATTCAATTTTTTTTTAATCACTTTTTCTTGAATGAGTGTAGAACTTTTTGCCTAACCTTTCACTGGGGTGTGTACGTATATAAACCAAGTGGAGGTAATAATTTATTTAATTTCACCTATCCATTAATTTTTCCAGAAGACCCACTTATAACTAAACGAAAAATCCTTTAATTCCTAATTAATCCATTGAAGTGGACATAATACACTTCCAAATACGCATGAGCTTTTCCTAACCCAAAAATTATTAAAATATACTAAAATTTCAGTATCTCTCAACCTAACCTCTTTAAGGATTAGCCAAAGGGTATTTTTAAAATTAAATTGAAATTTCTATAACTTAGAAATTCCTTACAACTCTTGGATAATTCAAGTTTAGATGCTATATATTATGGGTTCATACTATGGTTCCACGTAACAAAAGAATGAGTTGGGTTATCGATAAAATGGTTATGAAAGTACTTAATGTGATGATGATTGTGTCAATAATCATTGTTCAAGTTGTGGTTCTAGCCATCAACAATCCTTCATTTTCTAGTCTTTCTTCTCATCATTCCCCACCTCATACCACCTTTGCAATTCCTCCTCCAGTACTTCCATCCCTGTTTGCAAAAAATGATGCAAGGTTTTGGAAGAATCAACCTTGGGATAATAATAGAGACCCTGTAGTAGCATTGGCACGAGCAATAAAAAAGTCATGTAGGAGGAAGTGCAACAGGAAAGTTAAAGCAAGTGATCCAAAATCTACATTCAATGATTTTAAGATAGGTTATGATTCATGCATAGCGGAAGAATTGTTGAAAAGACCTGGAGATATTATTCTGGAAAAAATACTTAGGCCTGAATTGAAAAAATTCGTTATTTTGTAAGGTACGCTTTTCCTTTTACTAGGATTACCCTATACAACGTTAGGATTACTTGTGATTGATGTCGTTTTGGCATGAATTGGGTAAGTTTTGGATATTAGTTTATTTCTGTATTGGGCATGGCCTATGAACACCAGTGAGCTTTATCTTTGGATTAAACATGGATGGATGCCAAATATACCATTCCATCTTTGTACTCTTACTTTTGACCCAGTCTAGTAAAGATGAGTGACACCTTGGCACACAAGAGATAAGTTGGTTCTTGAACGTAAACCTCGTTGGTAGTTATATAGAATGGGCACACATTGGACTTCTTTGACTCATGAGCTTCAGACACTTGGTCTATTGTAGCAATTTTGTAAGAAAGTGATTAAATAGACAATTCTAGCAAATCTTGTTCTTGAAATCATCTTGATCTTCACCTCAATGACCACGAACTTGGCCGAGAGTGTGGGATCTTCTTGTAGAGGACAAAACCCTAGTTGCACGCCACATAAACAGGAGAAAGGTGCTTTTCTTTTTCTCTATTACTGCAATGTCTCACAAGGAGGGAGGGAGACAACTCTATTCTCCTAGCTATGTGCCTCTAAAGTTTATGGTTTCTCTTCACACTACCAAAAAAAAAAAAAAAAAAAATGCTATTTTGCAACAAAATTCTTGCAACTAAATATTACTTTTTGTTGCAATAGGGACTTAAAAATACTATTATATTACATCAATATTTTATTTGATGTAATATCTTGCAAAACCTTTGTTGCAAAAGATTAATCCCTCCTGCTTTTAATTTGTTGCAATATTTTTTTTATTCAAATAAAGTATTTTTAATAATAATAAAAATATTTTATTGCAACAAATGTTTTGCAATAAAATTCTATTGCAACAAAATTTTTGTTGTAATATTCTATCGCCAAAAACTTTATTACAATAGTGGGTAATGAAATTTTTTCGTTGCAATAGAGGTTTATTGCAAAAATTATTTCTTTATTGCAATGATGGGTAACAAAAAATTTTCGTTGCAATAGATGTTTATTGCAACAATTTCAAGTTTATTGCAACAAATAATTTCGTTGCAATAAGGTTTTTTTTCTTGTAGTGATACATGCTCTTACGAATTCTCTAATTTCACTTCTATTTATTGATACCTATTAATTAAACATATATCATACATACTTTTTTTTTCCTTAACTTTCCCATGCATTGCACCTGTTAGTGACTAGATTTTATTATAATTTCTTGTTATCATTGTTAATTTTTTTTTCCTCTTTCTAGGTTCGAGCCATTCAAAATTTGCAAAACCAATCTCTAATAACATATATTAGCTGAGACAGATGCTGTACAACCCGCAATTTGCAATCATCATTGTAAGTTGTTAATGGATAATTTTAGATACCTTTTATTATAGGGCATTACCACTATAAAGAGTTATATACTTGCTTACAAGTACGTGTAAAGAAGCTGGTGGAGGATATTTGTTAAAAAAAATTTATGAGCAAGATTTCAGTTGATCCATATGATGTTTCAGAATTTTTTGAATTATTTCCCTATAATTTCTTCCTTCTGATTTGAAGCTTTAATATATTTTTTTTCCCCTGAAATTATTTTGAACTAGTTTGCTTATGTGGATTATTATTAATACATGTGTGAATTTTCTATAATTTTTTCCCCAAGTGCTCTTGGAAAGAGAAAAGCAGGTCATGGAGGTCGAAGAATGGGAACTTGAAGGACAGAATACACATTACAATTTTTTTAAAGCATTAGTTAATGGATTAGTAAGGTGTGAAGAATCAGACAGGCAAATGGAGGAAATTTTTATTTGTACAAGCTATATGACGGTACTAGTGACTTCATCCATAATTACATATCATTTTTGAATGTTTAAAATATCAATGATATAACATCTCACTACTTATCTTTGTACTTTCGGATGTTCCTATTCAACAAATTTAGTTTGAAAATGTTGTCCTTCTCTTTTATGAGAAGCATGACTTTTAAATTTCAATTTCATGGAAAAACAACTAATTCAGGTTTGATTGATTGCCTAAATTAAGAGTACTATTGAAGTATATTACTTTTTGTTGCAATAGGGACTTAAAAATACGATTATATTACATCAATATTTTATTTCTTGCAATATCTTGCAAAAACTTTGTCGTAAAAGATTAATCCTCCTGCTTTTTATTTGTTGCAATTTTTTTTGTTGCAATAAAGTATTTTTAATAATAATAAAAATGTTTTATTGCAACAAATGTTTTGCAACAAAGCACTATTGCAACAAAATTTTTGTTGTAATAATCAATGTTATGAATACCGTTTCAGACCTCATTTCAGTTTGCCTATTGAAACAGAATATTTCGATACCGGCCTATTTCGACGTATCGTTTCAGGATGTTTCGGAGTTATGTTATTTTATAATGAAAAAAAAAAAAAATATATATATATATATATATATATATATATATTATTAATAAAAAAAAAACCTATATAAATTATTAAAGGTTTTAAAGAAGTTATATGTACATATTTCATCTAATGTGTAATCTTTAAGCCCTAATAATAATAATAATAATAATAATAATAAGTTCAATCATTTATAAAATATAATAAGAGTAATAATATGAAAAGAAAAAAATTGATGTTAATATCAGCAGTTTTTTTTTTTTTTTTTTTAACTGAAAAGGTAGAATACTTTTATTAAAAGAATAACCAAATACATGTAAAGGAGGGTCCAAGGCTCTCATAGAATTAACAGCTAGCCTAGCCCGTGGACAAGATATTTATCATTGAAAAATTCCACCAAAACCACTAGTGGGTTCATTGGTTAGCCATTAACATCTGATACTTAGGCAGTAACGATGTTAATATTAGTAGTTGGAACAGTGGAAGAGGGTTAAGGTTGGAACATTCATTTTTATTGTTAATTACCTGGAGCTCACAAAAAAAAAAAAAAAAAAAAAAAAAATTCAAATTTTAAAACACAAATGATAAAATAGAAGAGTATGTGGGTTGGCAAAAGCAGAACAAATGAAAATTTTAAAACAAAGGACAGGGCATTTAAGGAAGAGTAAGGAGGCTGACAAATAGTCACATACATTACCTGTACAACACACAAATAAAAAAGGAAAGGCAGCAGGACCGAAACACACCAAAAGAAAAAATCAAAAAGAGAAGAAGAGAAGAAGAAGGGTCCCAAACCCATCAGAAGAAGAAGGGTCTGAAACCCAGAAGAAGAAGAAGAAGAAGAAGAAGAAAAAAAGAAAAAAAAAGAAGAAGAAGAAGAAGAAGAAGGTAGGATTTTATTTTATTTTTTTTTTAAAGCCAAAATCTGGTACCAGCCGAAATTTGTATTTCAGTTGGAATTGGCCGAAATGGCTAGAACACCCCGAAATAGGCCAAAATTTGACCCGAGGTGGAACAAGGGATATTATGGTACTGATTTGCATGCTGGTACGAAATATTCCGGCCGTTTTGGCCGGAACGGAATGGAATCAATAACAATGGTAATAATCTAATGCCACAAACTCTATTCAACCAAATTTTTCGTTGCGATAGAGGTTTATTGCAACAATTATTACTTTATTGCAATGGTGGGCAACAAATTTTTTTCGTAGCAATAGATGTTTATTGCAACAAAAAATTTCATCGTAATAAGGCTTTGTTCTTGTAGTGATCACTTGTCCGTGTAACATAAAGTAAATTAGAATATATGGTTACTTGGTTAGCCCAATATGGGATTTAGTATATGTGTATGTGGCTTGAGGTGGGATTAAAGGGAAAATAGAACCTAGCTCTAATGGGCCTTGGGCCATTATAAAAATATTACTATACTCTAGATTTTTGTTTATTTAATTGAGTTATCACAATGCTCTGTTAAATAGGAGTAGCATTTAACTTCTCCTTGATTTCAATTCCAATAAAGAACAAAAAAAAATTCATAAGTTACTGTCACTTTATAAATCACTACATTTTAAGTCCTTGAATCTTTTATTTAATCTCTTGATTATTCTTATATTTATAAAATCTAATTTCATGAAATATAAACTTAAGTAATTAATTCTTTCCTAAAGTAGTGGTCTAACACCTTGAATAATCAATTCCATCAAACTTATGTCAAGGGGATGTTCCATATTTAAAGAAAAAAAGATTATGAATTTCATTTTGAAAAATAGTATTAATTCGTATAGCACTACATGCAATTACCTATGTTAGGACATATGTGATTCACTTGTTAGGAACATATGTCACTATTTTATGTAATTGGCTTATCCTTTGACCAAACGCACTTTATTTGTATTTGGGTAAATCTAAGATGTGTTTAATACTTTAAGAAACTGTGTTTCAAGATCAAGTGTTAAAGATATGCAAGTCTGTCCAAGATTCAAGCTGAAGAAGTGCTATTTATTAAAGCTCGACAGCTAGCTATCCATCGAGCTTAAGAAGCTGTTCCAGCCCCGTGGCTCGACAGCTGCTCGACAGCACCTCGACAGATAGCTATTTGTCGAGCTTTATGAAAAATAGAATTTCAATTCTGTTTTGATTCTAATCCATGATTATGTGTTTGAGCATTCTTTTCTTCTAACTCTAGACATATAAAATGATTATTTTATGGGCCGTCAAAGTGTACACAAGTTGCACAAGTGTTGAGCAAAATTTGTTCAAGCAATTTGTAACCAGAGACAAAGTTTTGCCCTAATTCATCATTCTTGTGAAGAAGTTGCTATGTGCACCGTAGGGTTTTGTGACTAAGCATCTTCTTGATTTTTATCGTTGGGATGGATTGAAGAACATTGCAGCCAAAAACCTTCTTTAGTTGGTACTGAAGTCGCGTATCGGGATCCGCACATTGGTTAGTCATATACTTGGGAGCCGTGCATCGAAAAGGGAAATTGTTACTACAGAACAAGTCCAATTGGGTATTGGGGTAAGGGTTCAACTGTAGGTTGGTATAAGGTACTGGAATTCTTTTACTTATAACCGCTTGTTGTGATAATAGTGGAATTTCAGGAGTGGTGACTTGAAAATCACCCGGTGGGGTTTTTGCAGTTAGGTTTTCCCCATTCGTAGACAAATCACTATATCATTTATTTTTCACTGCATAATTAGTTTATTGGTGATTTGTTTGTGCTACCACGCGTTTGCATGTTAATTAATTTAATTAATTCACTTGGCTAAATTAATTGGTTAATTTATCATAAAGGGTCAATTCGTTTTTGGCCTATCAAATGGTATCAGAGCAGGTATACTCTGATTAGGGTTTAATCTTTGCTGTGTTGATCCATTGACCCCTATTGTCATGGCTGCAACTGGCTTGAAGAGATCTTTTAATTCAAATACATCTTGTTTTTCTAATCTTTGTTTGTTTAAGTGTTTCAGAAAATACATGTCTAAAAGTTATTTGAATTCACTTGTGATGACCATTGTAAAAGAACTTAGTTTGCCTAAGAAAAAATAGACTGTCTCAGAATGAAAATGTGCAAAGGAGTTCGTCTAAGAAGAGTGAAAATTAAAGGTTTAGCTCATAAAAGGCACATGAGAGAAAGCATTATTCCTACTAATCTATCATCTAAGCACGAAGTGTGTTTTATGATGAAGTCCACATTTAAAGTGATGGACATGTGTTTGTGGTACCTTGATAACGGTTGCTCAAGATACATGACTGGAGATCGATCTCTCTTCAAGGTTTTTGAGTCTAAGAAAGGTGGCAATGTCACTTTTGGTGATGGGAGCAAGTCACAGATTAAAGGAAAGGGAATCATCTCTCTACCTGGACTACCAGACATTGCAAATTTTCTATATATGGAAGGTCTGAGGATGAACCTATTGAGCATAAGCTAGATATGTGATCAAGACTTTATGGTACTATTCTCAAAAGGAAAGTGTCTTGTCATGGATGAGTTTGGAAAGAAACTCATAAGTGGTGGTCACACTCTAGACAACTGTTATGGATTGGTTCTTGATGCTGATATTGTGTGCAATAGCATTCGTTTGCCAAACGAAGATCTATGGCATCAACGAATGGGACATGCTAGTTACAAGCATCTCTCTATTGTATCTAAGCATGAACCAGTCTTGGGAATACCAAAACTTAGTAGAATAAGCAATGTAGTGTGTGGACCATGTCAGCTTGGGAAACAGACGAAAGCTAAGCATCTAGGCACTCAGACATCAGCTACATCTAGACCATTGGAGCTTCTACATCTGAATCTGATGGGTCCAACTAGAACCGAATCTCTTGGTTGTAAGAGATATATCATAGTTGTGGTAGACGACTTCACTAGGTATACTTGGGTCATTCTCCTATGATCCAAGTCTGATGCTCCTAAACACATTGAAACTTTGTGCACAAGACAGCAGAATAAAAAGAGTCTGAAGATTGATCAAATTCAAAGTGACCATGGCAAAGAGTTCGAGAACTCGTATATGGAGTCCTTTTGCACAAGTTCAGGTATATTTCAATAATTCTCTACTCCTATTACTCCTCAACAAAATGGAGTAGTAAAAAGGAAGAGCATGGTTATTCAGGAGATGACTAGAGCCATGTTACACAACAAGGATATGGCTAGAAACTTGTGGGGAGAAGCCGTTAACATTACCTGTCATACGGTTAATAGAGTGTACTTCAGACTTGGTACCAAGAAGACTCCATATGAGTTATGGAAAGGAAGGAAGCCTAATGTGAAGTATTTCAGAATCTTTGGAAGTACTTGTTTCATCCTCAAGGATAGAGAGAATGTTGGAAAGTTTGATTCCCGGAGTGATGAAGGTATATTTTTGGGCTACTCCTCCACAAGCAAAGCTTATCGGGTATACAACAAAAGAACCATAAAGGTAATGGAAACAGTGAATGTTGTTATTGATGAGTCTTCAGATTCTGGTTTTGAGAAAGGTATTGAGGAATTCTCCAAAGAAATCCTTCCTCCTAAGCCTAAGGAAGTTAAAGAAATTGTTGAACAAGAACCTGCATCTCCAAGTGCTCCCGGTACTCCCAGTGTTGTGGAAGATTCCGCAGATATACCCACTTCACCAAATTTTGAATCTCATGAAGAGAAAGAACCTTCATCTAGGATTAAATTAAATCATCCTCTAGAAGTTATTGTGGGAAATATGAATGAACTCACATTAAGGAAATGGACAATTGATAAATGTGTTGCTAACTTTGTGTCTTATTCTTGTTATCTATCACAGGTTGAACCCACAAAAGTTGAGGAAGCTCTTCAGGATGAAAGTTAGGTTGAAGCAATGCATGATAAACTGCTTCAGTTTCAGAGGAATGATGTCTGGACCTTAGTACCTAGACCAGAGGGCGAGCACATTATCGGCACAAAGTGGATATTCCGCAATAAGACTGATGAGGAGGGCAATGTGATTCGCAACAAGACTCGGCTTGTAGCTCAAGAATACTCACAAATGGAAGGAGTAGACTATGATGAGACATTTACCCCAGTTGCATGTATGGAGTCCATCAGAATTCTCTTTGCACTAGCATGTCAATTGAAATTCAAACTTTACCAGATAGATGTAAAGACTACTTTCTTGAATGGGCTATTTAAAGAAGATGTCTATGTGGCTCAACCAAAAGGATTCATTGATCCACACTTTCCAGATCATGTGTTGTATCTCAAGAAGGCACTCTATGACTTAAAGCAAGCCCCTAGAGCTTGGTATGATCGACTCACTCAATACTTGGTATCACATGGGTTCATAAGAGGAAAAGTTTATCAGACTTTCTTCATCAAAATGGAATATGGCGAGTTGATAGTTGCTCAAGTCTATGTAGATGATATCATCTTTGGGTCAACTAAGTATGAATTTGCTCATGGCTTCTCAAAACTCATGCAAGCAGAGTTCGAGATGAGCATGATTGGAGAGCTGACTCACTTTCTTGGATTGCAGATTCGTCAACAAGATTTAGGTATATACCTATCTCAATCTAAATATGCTAAGAATCTTGTAAAAAAATTTGGTTTGGAATCTGCTAGTTCTATTAGAACCTTTATAAGCCCAAATGTTAAACTCACTATGGACTTGTTAGGCAAAAGTGTAGATCCTTCTCTCTATAGAAGTATGATAGGTAGTCTTCTCTACCTTACTGCTAGTAGACCTGACATTAGTTACAGTGTTGGAGTGTGTGCTATATATCAGGCTAATCCTAAAGAATCTCATATGACTACTTTAAAAAGAATTATAAAGTATGTCAAAACCATTGCTGAGTTTGTTGTGTGGTATAGCAAGGACACAAATGATGTCTTAGCTAGATATTCTGATGCTGATTGGGCTGGGAATGCTGATGATAGAAAGAATACATCGGGAGGTTGTTTTTATGTGGGTAACAATCTTGTCTCTTGGATGAGCAAAAAGCAGAATTCCATCTCATTATCCATTGCAGAAGCTGAGTACATCGCTGCTAGTAGCTGTTGCACCCAACTCCTATGGATGCAAAAACTCCTCCATGATTATGTTATTTGTCAAGAGCATCTCACCATCTATTGTGACAATACCAGTGCCATCAACATCTCTAAGAATCCGATTCAACATTCTCGAACCAAACACACAGAGATTTGACATCACTTCATTAGGGAGCTTGTCGAGGATGGTATTCTCACTCTTGAGTTTATTCACACCGATGATTAGAAGGCTGACTTGTTCACCAAACCTCTTAATAGCAAACGTTTTGAATTCCTTTGTCAAAACATTGATGTTATCTCCATGGATTGATCTCTTTCGCTCCTCCTTCTTCCTCTTGCATTCGCATCTAGTTCTTATACTTTGCATTGTTTAACTTGTTTTTGTTTGTTTTCAGTTTTGATTATTTTTTTTAATATAAAAATTAAAAAAAAATTGAAAAATCATAAAAATACAAAAACAGTGTGTGTTGTGTGTACATTGGTACTTGTGTACCTTGGATGGCCATTGAAACAAAGTTTTCTAAACTTTGTATCTCTTGTAACTTAAATGAGCATCTCTATGCACAACTAAGCAAGTGAGTTTTGTGGCTCTTGTTTGTGATGAGTAAGATTAAGTTATCTCTTGTACTTAACACTCGTATCACTCTTTTTAACGGGAAGGACTAGAAAATCCTAAGAGAAAGACATAAATAACCATCTCACCACTGTTGCCCACCAATCATAATATGACACCAGTATGCTTCGGCATAGTAAAAATGTAGTGTCAATGACATTTGTGTGCTTTGGTATAGCAAAATTGGAATGTCAAATGCTTACCATCATTGGGTATTTCTTTTCTCTCTCTTATATGCCCATGTAAGATTTGCTTAAATAAAAATGTGCAAAGAAAATGAAAAGCAAAAAGATCAAAATACTTTAAATATGATTGCAAGCGTGTATTATAGGAGATGTGGGAGTTATGGGATGTACCTCGAATGTGATAGTTCTCATCAAACAGTTATGATTGTGTGTGAGTTAGAGTAATTTTCTCATATCTCAAATCGTCATAACATGTATACACTTATACAATCTTGCGATGTTTTTCACACACAACGCGCAACATTCTTTGCTACTTTTGATACATGTGCAGGTACAATGTGATTTAGCCATCACAGGGTTTTACATGTGTTAATGTATGCTCATTAAGCTATCTTGACTTATTTTTGAAATATAAAATAGATTAGACTTGTTTAGTGTGTGTGTGTGTGTTTTGGGGAATCATTGTGCTTAAAATTTTTGTTGAGAGATGATTTTGAGATCTTAAAATGTTGATTGGATCTTTGGTTGAGTTGCATACTTGATTGCATTCATATCTATGTTTTTCCCTTCTTGAAAAACGAATTTTAAGCAATCTCGACACTTCCTAGATACCTCATCGACATCTGGCTATTTTTCAAGCTCTTAAGGTCTTTTCTTATCGCAATCTTGACAGATCCTCGATAGCTGGTGGATCGAAAGAGAAAGTTCCTGGATCCTCAATAACTTCTCGATAGCTGGTGGATCGATTGAACTTGTTTTCTTGTGTCTTTGTTTTGTTTCTCGACACTTTATCTGTCAATGTTGTCTTTCTCAACACCTAACTCGACAAATGGCTCGACACCTCTCAACACCTCTATCTGTCGAGAATTACTGAGGAGCTATATATTCTCTCTTCGCGATCAGGTTCTCATTTCTTCGATCTCTCTTGACATGTCTGCACCTGTTCCTCTCCCAAACACCATCTCTCTCACTCCAAACCTCTTCCCAAGTGTTTTTTTTTTCAAGCTTTTTCAAGTTTTCCTTCACTTGGTAAGCCTCTAATCTCCTTCATTTACATGCATTCATGTTTTGAAACCTAGGTTTTGAGGTTTTTCAAAATTGATGAGCTATTGTTAAAATTTTGGGATGGGTTTTTACTTAAATGAGTTTCAAATCTCATGCATTGCATTACATTAGCATAATAACAGTATTATCATGCATTTAGATGCATTTAGATTGGGCTGAGCCCATGATGCAATTTCTTTTGCATATCACATGTTCATGCATTCCCCATGCATACATACTTTCTTTTCAATATACTTGTTATATTTGAACTTCTTTGGAGCTTTTCTGATTTTTTTTCTTTCTCTCCCTCCTCCTTCTATTTACGTTAGTCGTATCTATGTCACTTAAGCGTAAGTCAGCTCCATCCTAGAACCCTTTGCATTCTAGGACATCGTTTTCTTCTGATTCTACTCCTTCTCATATTTGGTTCCGTGATGAGGATGCCCAAAAGGACTTCTCAGAGAACTTTTCTCGACGAGGTGTTCATTCAGAACGCCGAGTCATTTTGGCAGACTTCGCCGACACTAACCTTCCCATTGTCATTCACAGTCGGGGATGGGAGTTACTATGTGACGTCTCGATCACTTGTCTGACTGTGCTGATCTAGGAGTTTTACTCCAACATGCATGGTTTCTATTTTTTAGTACCTCTCTTTTCTAATCATGTTCAAGGTATGCGCATTCTAGTCACACCGCAGCTTGTTACGAATGTGCATCATGTTCCGAGGGTAGAGCATCTTGACTACCCCGGTTGTGAGCGTCTGCGGACTGTGTCCAAAGATGAGATGATTTTCGCTTTCTGTGAGCGTCCGGTAGATTGGGGTGATCATTAATTCACACCATGTCGGCCTTTTGCTAAAGGTCCTAGATTCATGAACATGGTGATGACTTTTGTTTTGCATCCACTCTCTCACTATAACTCTATCACAGAGCCTCGTGTTCGATTTTTGCTTTCTTTATTAGAGAACCTCACTATAAATTTTCCTTCACATTTCATTATTTCTATCTTAGATGTGTATAAGGATACAGCTACCGATGACAAGCTCATTTTCCCTTCAGCTATCACGCGGATTCTTTGCCATTTTTCTGTTCCTTTTCCCTCTTCCGACCATTTTTCTATCATGTGTGCCATAGACTACGCTACCATTAAATGTAGCAAGACGCAATTTCGGTCTCGACAGTCGGATTCAGCAACTCCTCCCTCCCATTCTGCTCCATCTCGTTCTACTCCATCCACATCCGCTCCCTTTTCTTCTTCGGGCGATGTGACTCTAGGAGACCTTATGGCCCAACTGCAGTGCATGAATGCTCGCCTTAATACACTCTCTACAAAGTTGTATCAGGTGAACGTTCGTGTCGGTCATATTGCATAGTGACAGGTGACCATGGGTGGTTATGCTTATAAGGCTTCTCCTCCACCACCTCCTCCAATGGCTTCTAAGTCTAAGGATGATGATGATGATGATGATGGTAATGACGATGATGCTTCGGATGATGATGATGGAGATGCTAGCTCTACTGATGAGATGTCTACTTGACACTCTTACCGTTTGTCACTTGTGACAAAAAGGGAAAGTAATTTTAGATATGAGAGTAGTCATTCTTAGGGAAAGAGTTAGTATAGGACATTTTGTTAGGGGGAGTGTTGATATCTGAGGGATGTAGTGAGGATTACATGTATCTTTTTCTTTTCTCTATTTTAGATACATTTGTTCTTGTACATGGGTCTTGTGACCATTTTGACATACAGTGTACTTATCTTCTTTATATATGTTGATATATGTTTCTTTCACCTACCCTTACATGTGTTGTTTCTTTTCTCTCTTTATGCACATGCTTCTTATTACGTGTATACAATCTATTATTTCTGTTTCACACAAATATGCCTTGATGAGTTTTGTTTAAAAGTGTTTCAGAAATACAGGTTGTCAAAGTCTACTTGCCATAAACTCTCTTTTTGCAAAGTTTTTCAAGAGTTTGTGTTAGGATAGATTTTATTGTATTCAACAAGTGAATATGAGTTGAGTGATTTATAATTTCTCTCATATATTCATTTGTTTGTTGTGGTTTTGTCATAGATTACCAAAGGAGAGATTGTTAGGACATATGTGATTCACTTGTTAAGAACATATGTCACTATTTTATGTAATTGGCTTATCCTTTGACAAAACGCACTTTACTTGTATTTGGGTAGATCTAGGATGTGTTTAATACTTCAAGAAACTGTGTTTCAAGATCAAGTGTTGAAGACACGCAAGTCTATCGAAGATTCAAGCTGAAGAAGTATTGTTCATTAAAGCTCGACAGCTAGCTATCCATCGAGCTTAAAAAAATGTTCCAGCCCCGTGGCTCGATAGCTGCTCGACAGCACCTCGATAGACAGCTACCTGTCGAGTTTTATGAAAAATAGAATTCCAGTTTTGTTTTGACTCTAATTCGTGATTATGTGTTTGAGCCTTCTTTTCTTCTAACCTTAGACATATAAAATGATTATTTTAAGGGTCGTCAAAGTGTACATAAGTTGCACAAGTATTGAGCAAAGTTTGTTCAAGCAATTTGTAACCGGAGACAAAGTTTTGCCCTAGTTCATCATTCTTGTGAAGAAGTTGTTGTGTATGTGCACCGTAGGGTTTTGTGACCAAGCATCTTCTTGATCTTCATCATTGGGATGAAATAAAGAATTTTGCAGCTAACAACCTTCTTTAGTTAGTGATTGAAGTCGCGTACTGGGATCCGCGCATTGGTTAGTCACGTACTTGGGAGCCGTATATGTACAACGGAAATTGTCATTACAGAACAAGTCCAATTGGGTATTGGGGTAAGGGTTCAATTGTAAGTTGGTATAAGGTACTGGCATTCCTTTACTTGTAACCGCTTGTTGTGAAAATAGTGGAATTTCGAGAGTACTATCACCCAGTGGGGTTTTTGCCGTTATGTTTTCCCCATTCGTAAACAAATCACCGTGTCATTTATTTTCCGCTGCATAATTAGTTTATTGGTGATTTGTTTGTGTTACCACGCGTTTGCATATTAATTAACTTAATTAATTTACTTGGCTAAATTAATTGGTTAATTTATCACAAGGGGTCAATTCGTTTTTGACCTATCAACCTAATATATTGAAATATTGACAATACAAGATTTTACTCTAGCATACACCAAAACAATCAATAACTCATGTTTGAATTCATAATCCTCTCAAGATTAAGAGTTGATGCAAATAGCAATTGTGAGAGTATTTGTTCAAATGACAGTAGTTAGTAGAACAATATCTCACGACAGTTTGGTTTAGTTTATTGCAAATACACCAAAATATCAATTAGAAATTTTTATTTTCATGGTTAAGAGATAGATCATCATAATTTCTATGTTATGTTCCAATAAGTTAAGGTGGGATGCTCAATCTCATCACAAACTACAAACTAAAATTTATGAGTTTATATGATGGCTTTGTAATTTAGATCTTCTATATGTAAATTTCATTCTCATTCCTAAATCACGAACAATGCACTTTATGGACTACAACACATAAGGTCCAAATATCCAAACAAATACATTTTTGAAAAAATAAAAATAAAATACTTTTATCAAAAGAATAAAATCATAAAATCTAAACCGTGAAACACAAAATAATATTTCTTTACATCTCTTCTTCGATTAATCTAACAGATGAACATTATTTTTGTAGGCGTTCTGCACTACCCCTTACATATGAACTAGGTCCATTTCAGGCATACTTAATCCTTTGGCTTGGTATAATCAAATATTGTTAATAGTTTTTATTTTATGTAAATTATTCATGAAATATGGACAGTTCAAGGTTTTCACACATGCATTAAAGGTTTTTATCATTATTTTTTATATCGCAAAATGCAGATAAAATGGAAGGCGATATCAATACTTGTGGTCACAAAGGGAAGAAGGAGAACTATTAGTTTTTATTTCAATTGTATGCCCTTTGTTTCAGCGAATAAGAATATTATATATATCCAAAAAGAATTTGAAAAATATTGTGATGGAATTAACCATTTTGTACCATTTTATTTTTTATAATAAGTCCCAAAGTGTTTTTTTTTTTTTTTTCCCCCTTTTTTTACCAATATTATTTTATTTAGTTTATTTTGTTCGTGTTATTTAGGATGTGATTTTTTTTTTTGGTTGATATGAATCATGCTTTACAAGTATGATAACAAAATTAACAGAAAACAAGTATTTGTCACCGCGTTTTAGGACAACAGTTATACAAATATATGATGTTTTCTGGTTTTATACACAAAGCTTGAATGCCTTAAAATTAGTAATAACAAATTTAACATATATGGTCTATGTGAATGTCTATTATAGCGATATGTACGGTGAACATTGGCAATATATATTTACATATATAGTCGTCACTTGTAACTAAGCATCATTTTTTCCTTTGTGCCTAGTATATCACATTTGATAGTGAGCAACGATGGAAAAATGGTCTTCATGGTGTACAATTAAATCATGGGTACTTTATGTCATTTTACCCGTAAATCTAATGAGAAATTTGAAAATAAATTTGAAGCAATGGATAGTGGCGAAAATGGCCAAATAGCACCTTTTTGCAAATTATATTGCAATCTACCACTGTTTCAATAATATTTAGCAATTTTCCACTTTTTCAATACTCGAGCTTACTGAAATTGAGTTTTTAACAGTACTCGAGTTCAACGAACTCGAATTCCTCTTGAGTTTACCAACGTGGCAATGGCTGAGTTGGAATTTTGCACATTAAAAATGACACCTGGAACTCAATGTCACTAATTTTGAGTTCTTTATTGACCAAACTCGAGTTTCAAAGACTTGAGTACTGTGTTATTTTACATACACAGTACCTGAGCTTAGTAAACTCAAGTTTGGTACCATGTTATTTTACTCCACCATACTCGAGTTTTGTGAATTGGAATTTGGATCGGGTATCTTGTTATTTTACTACACTGTACTTGAGTTCTATAAACTCGAGTACCATCTTAGGATTTTAATGAAGGCTAGATTCAAATTTTAGATTTTTTAGTTCATGACATTAAACGTCAGTGTTTAAGCTAACTGTAACGATATAACCACGCCATCCCACATTTTAATGTTTAAAGCTTTGGGAGGAAAAAAACTGATCATTCTAAAAATATAAATTCCAATACACAGGAGTTTTAGGTTATCAATCTCATACTATAAAATGGATCAAAAACATTTGATATGCATTAGTAGGCATCCATATGTGGTCACCCAATGTAACAAAATCAAACCTCCTTCACATCCCCAAGGAAATGAAGGGGGTGGGTGGATGGAAAGGAACACACTTTTTAATATCTAATTTACTCAAAAGGTACAAATTAAAATTCAATATTTGTGTTTTGGAGCATTTCTTACATTCCACTATTACATTACTACTAAATAATCATTTTGTAAAAATCCACTCTCGGAAATTATCGTCATTAATGTACATAAACAAGAATGTCATGCACCGGAGGCCTTAGGAGATTCTAGCCTTTTGTCCTTAATTTTTTAAAAATTTAGCAATATGTCCCTGTTTCGAAACTATATAGGGATATGCCCCTGTTTCGATACTCGATTACCTTAAAATCGAGTTTCAATGAAATACTCGATTCATAGAAAATCGAGTTATGCCGAATAAAATATATATAAAAAAATAATAATAAATAAAAAGAAGCAAGGAACTCGATTTTAGGGAAGTCGAGTTCAAAAACGCCGCTATAGTGCTTTAAAACGTCACTATAGGGCTTAAAAACGCCACTATAGAGCCCCTTGAACCTGGTATGGTACTTACAAAAAATTTTTGCACGAAAATGCCGCTATAGGGCTCTAAAACGTCACTATAAGGCTTAAAAACGCCACTATAGGGCACCTTGAATATGGGCCAATCACACTTATAAAAAAATTTGCAGGAAAACGCCGCTATAAAGCTTTAAAACGTTACTATAGGGCTTAAAAACGCCACTATAGGGCTCCCTGAATATGGGGCAATTACACTTATAAATTTTTTTTTTTTTTGCATGGAACTTGATTTCCTGAAACTCGAGTTCCATGGAAATTTTTTTTTTTTAATATTTTTTTAAGTTTGATCGGGCATAACTCAATTTTCTACAAATCGAGTATTTAATTGAACTCGATTTTAGGATAATCGAGTATTGAAACAGGGGCACGCTCCTATATAGTTTGCAAACAGGGACATATTGCCAATTTTTTTTTTTAAATTAAGGGTAAAATGCCAGAATCTCCCCACTTAGGCAATAAAACATGGCCTTGATTCTTTCAGTCTGCATGACTCGTTTAGATCGCCCTAGTCAATACGAAAGCCCAAAAAGCCCACAAAACAGTCCAAGAAGACTGCTAGCACAGTTTATCACTATAAAAAGCTTCCCCTCCATACTTTCTCATGCACATTCACAGAGAACTAAAAACTCCCTTTTTAAGCATTCATAAACTTGGGCCACTTTTGGTACTTTTAGGGTATATTTGTTTGGAGGTGAAATAAGGAGGATGGAAAACTTTGGAGAGAAAATAGGAAAGAAAATGAATTTATGTGTTGTTTGGTTGTGAGGAGAGGAAAGAAAACTTTTGTGTGGGACCCAGACATTTTTCACCTAGGCCCACAAAAACTTTTCTCTCCAAAATGGAGAGAAAATAGGGAGAAAACTTTCAGGCCTGCTATATGACAAAAATATCCTCACTTTTTATTGCTCTCACCTACCCCTCTCACTTTCCCACGTCTTGCCCAATTGATTTGCCAAGTTTGCCCAGTTTGCCAAGTTTGCCCAGTTCCCAGTTGCCCAATTTTTAGTGTAAAGGGTCATTGTATTATTGAAAAGGCTAGTGGATAAAGTTTTTTTTTTTTTTTTTTTTTTTTTTTTTTAAATGTCTTCCCAATTAACGCATAATCAATTTTTGTTGCCTATAAATTTTAAATTATATATAATAATAAAGAAAAGTAATATAAATTTATATGTATTTGTGTTAATTTTTATATTATTTAATGGGTGTAAATATATTTATTTCTTATATATTATATAACAAGAACATAATAGTCAATTTATATAAACTACATTTTCCATCCTCTCATTTTTCTCTCCAACCTAATAAAAGAGTTTTTCACTCTCCTACTTTTTCACCTCTCTAACCAAATACATATGAGGAAAAACTAAATCTTTTCTATTCTTCCAATTTTCCATCCTCTCACTTTTCCACTCCTTTAACCAAACGGACCCTTTTCATAATCTTTGTCATCTCTGTTGCTATATTGAGCCACACTACTGCTGTGAAGGCAAGTAGGCTGTACATGTTGTGTGAGGGTTTTGGCAATGTTAATAACCTGGAGAGATCCTCGTCGGTCTACGAGAAGGCAAAGAATTACTCCATGGCATGCTTGCTGGAACGATTGTCATCAGCTCCTAGCCCAGGCGGCATCGGCCATTAGGGTCTTATAAATACAGCCAAATACAAGCTTAAACTAGTAAAAGAAGAGCATGGATTATGCATGTACTCTCTTTTTAATAAAGAAAATTATAGGTGTGTATTCATATACTGATATACAGAATCACAAATAGAGAATTATACAAATTTGTTGTAAGCTAGTTAAATAAATTTATTTGATTACTTTCAAAGTGACAAGTCATTAGTGTTTCTAATATTTCGCTTGCGGACTTGGCTTATTGCCTTGAATCCTGTGCACTGTAGCAAATGTTTGAATCATATTGATCGCAATTGATCATATCTGAGTCCAACTTTACTCATATGCATGCGGACATAATCATTTATGCGTTAAAACATGTAGGGAATGTAGGAGAGGGTCACGGATTCAATCTAGCACAGAATGTGTTCAGTTATCAAGAATAAATGTATAAGTAAACCATGAAATGTTCTTTGTTTGAGTTAATTAAAAAAAAAAAAAAAAAAAAAAAAGACCCAACATACCACAAACTCTTCTGTTTCACACTTGCATGAGTCATATTCCAAAAAATTTTATGTGTGACTTGAATGTCACGTTGCTTGTTAGAGAATTAGTATAAGATAGTTCTAAAAAAAATAAATAAATTGATACTTTAAAAGTTACTTTACTTATTTTAATAAATAATTTTACAATACACCCTAAATCGCATTTTTTATTTTAAAATTACAACATAATAAAATAATCTAAAACAAACCTCATCTATATTATAAAAATTAACAAAACAAATATATTTATCATGTGAATGTGGGAATGTGATGTGGGAGAGAAAATTGAATAAAAAATATATGAGATGAGGAGGAGAGAGAGAACCTGAGGATGTGATGTGGGAGAGAGAAAATTGAATAAATAAAAATACCAAAATATGTTTAGCACATATAGCCAAACCATCTTACTATTAGAATAGTACACTGTCGCAAATGCTAAATTTATTTGGCATTTGACACATCTCATGAAAATGATTTTTTGTATTTGATATGTTAAATATTAAAAATTTAGCATCTAGCACACATCATACAAGTGCTTTCAATGAATTGAACTGCAATAGAAAAATCAACTATGTGAGATCCTATAGTAGCCAATGTATAGCCCAAGAAGTTCGGCTGTGGTGTCTACAAAGATGCAATATTCTACCACGCAAACAATTACAATCTGTTTCTTCTTATGCCAAGAAATGAGAGAATCGCCAAAAATAAAACAAAGACCTACGTCCATTGTGCCATGTTTAATTTCTCTTCAAATAAGAAAGGTAAATTTTTCCCAATGGTGTGCGTTACAAGCAAATTGAGGTAGTCTTTGTTGTTCACTTGTTCCATTGTGGGGGTCCAATGACATCAGAGATGAGTACATATTTTTCATTCCTAAAACTTATCCTCTCTTGGATTAAGAGAGATTAATTGTAATATAAGAAAAAAAGAAGTTATAATTTTTGCAGCAAATTTCCTATTTAGCAAACTGTGATTTGCTATTTGTCAATTTTATAGACCTACACTTTTTATCAACCATTCACAGTCTGTAATATTATATATTATATTTTTTCTGGGTTCATAGAAATTTTGTTCAATAGAATTTCGTTCAAATAAGTTGTGCTGGTTGGCATACCGTACCTAACACTTTATGTTCTTTTATTTCATACGTAAGAATATAAGATCTAATTAAATTTACTATTGACTAATTCAAATGTCCTTGGGTCAACAAGTATATGTTCCCTCAAAGCCCACCAAAACCAACGTGTCAAAGAAGACTGACGTAAACTCCATCACTTATATATACCTCACTGGTTCACATTTTCTCATACACTTACTCAAGAAATTAACCTAGCTCTTTTCAAAGAACACACACCTTCATTACTTTTTTCTTGGAAGAAAAATTAAAGTTCAAAAATCACAACTACTTTGGAGTTATTTTCAAAGATGGGTTACCAAAGTCTAGCAACGCATTTTGAATATCTTTGTCATCTTAATGACCATTTTATGATATACTGGGGTCTAGGCAACCAAGAGCATTAAAAAATAATTTTGGTAGTTGTAATCACCTTGAGATATACTCAAAAAGTGATTGTTAGAGCATAAAGTGGAACATAGAAAGTCCAACAAAGAATTTTTATTACTCAGCCATTTATGAGAGCAAAGGTCACCATAGCATATTGACTCCAACGGTTGCCATCAAAACCTAGTCCTAATGACCTAGTCATTAGTTCATATTATCCTAGGTTTCAGCCACAAAAAAGAAAATAATAATAATAATAAGAAGAAGAAGAAGAAGGTAAAACTTAGGTACAGTACTTAGGTGTTATTTCTTAGGTTCTCATCTTAAAATTCTATCATGTAGATTTTTTCTCATGGGATAGAAATGTATTTTTTAATTAAATAGTTATATGACTGAATTTTAAGATGGGAACCTAAAAAATAGGTACTGTACTTAAGTTGTGTCCATAATAATAATAAATCAATTAGTATATAAATTAACGTAGGAGAGACAATGACATGGTCTTTGTCTGCAGCTTGTGCAGCTTGACCACTTTGCAATAAATTTAAAAGTTCAAAATCATATATATATATATATATATATATATATATATATATATATAATCCTTGACCTTAAAATAAACCAAATTGATAATTAAGTCAGTCTCAAGATTCAATTACATTTCTAGTTCTCTTTGAAAGTGACTATTGTATTAAGTGTTTTTTTTTTTTTTTTTTTTTTTTTTTTTCATATTGAATAGAGAAGTATGTGATCATATATTAATATTAAGTTATTTTTTTAATGTTTATTTTGGCAACCATAATTCTTGTTATGTTTAATTTGTGGGGTTTACATTTGAGGGTAAACTTTCACAAAAAAAGTAGTAAAAGAAATAGTTAGAGATTCATGTTCATGATAATTTCACTGAAAAGCAAATGTTCTAATAAACTTTTCTGTTAAAGTGGGTATCCATTTGACTGGAAAAATCTCTAATGTGGATTTGGATGCAAGTTTTTATTAAACAGTGTGTCCATATTGCTAAGTGCTACTAATCAAATCCATGTCCTGTTAATATTGCCAGAATTTATTAAACATGAGCCCTCACATGGTTGATATAGTTATACGTTTCATTATTGTTCTTTTCTTTTTGTTTTATTTGAATAATGGATATATTTGTGTTTGTTTTTGGAGATTTGGGGATTCTACATTTTAATTATAATTTAAACCAACAACACACATCGATGTCACATTTGTTCCAAGAATTATTCATTTTAAGTATAATTCGATGTCACATAATAAAATAAAAAGGAAAAAAGTCGAATTATTCATTTTAAGTATAATTCGATGTCACATTTGTTCCAAGAATATAATAAGACGCATTATATTTATCACTTATGATAAAGAAAAAAAACTCTCATTCATGACCTAAGCAATGCAAAAAAACTCAGTCATGAACTTGTAACAAGACAAGTCAGTCAATGCAAAATTTTCAATCACTTGGACATAGTTAACATGAAACTCAAATTCCAAATTGAGTTACTCTATTGACTCTTGACAAGAGTATCCAAAGATTTCACCTAAGCAACTCCATGCATATCCTGGAGAAACGCATTTGATTTTTCAAACTTTATGGCTGTGGAAATATGCAAAATTGGAAGTCTATCTTTTCCATTTAACCCAAAATCAGACTCTTTTTTTGTTTTCTTGCTTTCAGTCTGCATGACTATTTTTGAACACCCTAGTCAATACGTAAACCCTAAGAGCCCACTAAACATCATGACTCCAAGAAAACTGACACAACTCTAATCACTATTTAAAGCTTCACTCTATACTTTCTCATACACATCCACCAAACACCAAAAAGCTCCTTTTAGAAACTCAATAAGCTCCAATTCTTGTGCAACTTGGGGCACTTTTTAGAGATGAAATTCCTCACCTTGTTGCTATTTTTTGTCATTTCAATGGCTATCTTGACCCAAACCGGGGTCAAGGCAACCAGGGTGCTGTGTGAGGATTTTTCCAATGCTAATCATCTTGAGCCATACTCATCATACTCATCGGTTTATGAGAAGGCAAAGCACACTATGGCATCTTGGCTGCAACGATTGCCATCCGGACCTAGTGATGGAGGCTCTGGGCACTAGTTCATTGAAGTTGGAACAGGCCAGTTCAGTCAATTGAAAGCTTAAAAGAACAAGTTTATAAATAATTATATACGCTTACATGTGGCCTGTAATTTTTCATGTATGGATAGAGAATTATACAAATTTACCTGAAACAAAAATAAATTTCTTTGATTACTTCGAAGTGATAAGTGATTAGAGATTGTAATATTCTTGGGCAATTTATTTAGTAATTTTTTAATGTAATTTTTTCCACGCATTCTTGCTTTGAATCCTTTGCCACCTAGTAGGCTATCCGCTATCATATACACAAAGAGATTGAAAAAGAAAAATTATTTTTGTCATGAAATTTTCTTCAAAAAACAGATACTTGCCAAGAATAAATGCATGAAAATAGCATGAAAAGTTCTTTATTTTGATTTAAAAAAATAAAATAAAGGATATATTGTTTGAGGCTTAACGAGATAAATTTAAGTAGAATATTTTATATTTAAGTATCAGTTTAATAATTTATTTAATATCAAACAAGGCAAGTTAAATTTGATGAGTTAAACATATACCGATTCTCTTAGTAGCTCATTGGGTTTGATACTTATACCAAGTATCAGGTCCATGGGTTCGTGAGAGAGATAGAGATGAGTTAAACATATAAATTGATGATTTAATACAAAGCAAGCCCATTATAACTATACTTCTAGTAATACTTTTGAAGATAAGACCAGTTGGATTAAGATCCAACTTGATGCAATACTTTGATGAAGAGCTGATATTAAAAATTAAAAAGTCAATTTTAATCTCAGTCCATAAGTAAAATAAAAATAAAAAAGGTAAATGGATAAAAAATTAAGAAAAAAAAATTATGAGAAATGATGAGAGGTATTGCACCCGGTGATCGCTCAATCCAGAGAATTTGGCTAGGTTAGGAAACTTGCAAGCATGAAAGAGTTTGTTGCATAAAATTGTCAAGCATCATCTAGTTAGAACTGAGGGGGACGAAAGCTTAAAACAAATTTTTTTTTTTTTTTATGAAAATAAAAACTAACATCTATTTCATATTCAACAAAATACTACATATAAAATAAGTGTTTCTTAAACATTTCAACACATTTATCAAAATAGAACTTGGTACTATTTCAGAGGAGATCCAAAAATATATATTTAAGGGCAAATCTTAATTTTTCAAATTACATATGTATACCAGTTTTTTTTTTTACTGGGGGGTCTATTAGGACCAAAATTTAAAATTTCAACATATATATATATATATATATATACACTAGCTTTTTTTTTTTTTTTGGGGGGGGGGGGGGGGGGGGGGGGGGGTGGGGTGTGGGGTGGGGGCAATGGCCCCCCCCTGCCCCACTGTAGTTCCGCCCGTGGTTAGAACACCAAGGTAGCATTACTAATAATTTTATAGGATTATGTACTTTATGAACATCAAGTAGAAATTTATTAATCTGAAAAAAAAAAAAAGTAAGTCCAACAACATAAGTAGAAATTTGTTAATCTTAAATCTTAGAAAAAGTCCATTTAAATCTTAACAAAATTGAAATAAAATCAATCTAAAGGAAGATCAATGGATGAATGATTGCTTAGTCGTGTACATTAAAAAAGACGTAGCTCATAGAATTGATAATGAAGAAATCATGTTACCATTTCAAAATATGAAACATCATAAAAAGCAACTGTAAAAACTTTATGTACTTCGGTTTTTTATTTTTTTATTTTTTTTATATATATATTTATATCGATATATTATAGCTCTCTTTTGTTTTAAATTTTGTATGATTTATACTCCTTATTGACCCCTTTAAAGAATAATCCTGGAGCCGCCACTAGCATCAATGGTATTCCTGCTCCCCTGTGAGTCTTGGTAAAGACACCTTGTTTAGTTGTTGAAGAATACTTTCCAGTTTAAAGTAGTGCAATATCTTTAAAGAGAAAATTTGTAAAAAGCTCTATTCAATTTCCTCCAAATCATCCATCTAGTACCTATACTCCCTTCCGAGTTGAATAATGCTATTGTATGCTCTTCTTTTTCTTCACCAGAGTTCGAAAATATCACATATTCCTGTTTACATAAATAACCCAGTCCCTTCTAGCATTTTTGAGTTCACATGATTTTTTCCATAATTCATCAAATTATTCTTTCACTTTTTTTTTTTAAGGACATTCTATTCAAACCATAGATTCTACCCTTGAATAAATCATAGTTCTATTTTCTTTATATATATATATATATATATATATATATATATATGTATATATATTTATATATCTTTTAATCTACCAAGGTAAACACTTTTTTATTTTAAATTTCATTTTTTTAAGAGAGTTTCAACTTATGGTATCCGCTTTTGATGATAGCTCTTTATTATTAAACTAAAACACCAATCGGTTTTTGGTGTAGGCGAGGATTGAACCTCAAATTTTATACAACAACTAAAAATTTTACCAGTTGAACTAATTGGAAACCAAATTTAGCTCTAACTTCTTGCGGTTTGTACATCAATCAAAATACATTGGAGCCTATCACCTAAACTATCCAAGCTTGCTACATCACTTCTAGAGAAATTAGGATGAGTGAACCACATTGCTTTAAACCAAAATGGTCTTAGTTGAATGGAAGTTTCCTTTCCAGTATGTATAAAAAACACCACTTCTAGGCAATTAGTACAAGCCACATCTGTACAGGAAATCCACCAAGAATTTACTTAGGGACCATTGAATGTTGTAGTTTGAATGGTATGTCTATCTCCAACAGGGAGTGTGCGAGTTCAAACCTTCAAGAAAATAGTCCCCTTAACTTTTACGGTAAAAAAAGAAAAGAAAAAAAAAGAGTATGTTAGGGTAGAACTAATCAAAATTATAATTTTTAATTAATTTTAGTAATACATAATATATAATCGAAATTAATTTTCTAAATATAATTAATGACATGTAATATATTTGAAATAAATTTATCAAATATTACACATAATGAGTATTATAGGAGAGAATGGGCAAATGCCCTTTTCGTGCAAATTATGTAGTGTTTTGGCCTCTTTCCAAAACTAATTAAAAAAATGCATCTCTTTTGAAACTCGATTTAAAATAAATCGAGTTAGGCCCTATAGTGGCGTTTTAAAGAGCCTATAGTGACGTTTTAAGGACCTATAGTGACGTTTTAAGGACCTATAGTGGCGTTTTGTAACTCAACCTCCATTAACTTAAATTATAGGTAAAAAAAAAAAATAATAAATAAATAAAAAAACTCAAGTTCATGGAGGTCAAGTTACAAAATGCCACTATAAATCCTTAAAACATCACTATAGGCTCCTTAAAACGCCACTATAAGACTCCATAAATTTTTTATTTTATTTTTAACCCAATTTATCTCAAATAAAGTTACAAAAGAGGAGCATTTCCCTAATTAGTTTGGGAAATGAGGTAAAACGCTACAATTATTGCTCAAAAAGGGCATTTGCCAATTTTTTCCGAGTATTATATATGAATCATGAAAATAATTTTTATTAAAAATTTCAAATTAACTAATAGCATATATGTGCATTGTGTGGGACATCGATTATTAGTCAACTTTCTTCATAGATCCTAGCCTTTACAATGACCTTATTAAAATTTTAAAATATTTTTACCTTTTGTTCCAACTATTATGTGCATTACAGTTACAAAGAATTTGCATAAAAGAAAAAACTTAAGTATAGTTAATGTGACTACATAAACCAATGCGTCACATAATTGATTCAATCATCATTTTTTTTTTTTTAAATAGCACATTTTTATTACATTGGTCAATGCTATTATATAGTTAAATGAAAAGGACTTTCAAAAGTAATAGGGAAAATACTAGTGCAAGAATTTACTTATGGTGAAATGAAAAACATCCTTGAATGCATGATGTGAGAGCCTAAAAGTTAAAAAGAGAAAGTCAATCAGAACAAAAACCTTAAGTTTAGTGGCCAACGCATTGACATTTATCTTTCAGGTGGAAGCATCCAATTGGAAAGATGTGTTGCCATTAGAATCATGTTCCTAAAAGAATGTAAAGGGATAGTACTTTTGATCTTGTAAGTTACAAGCTTTCTATCAGCAAATCCTTACCTCCAAATTTAGTCAAACTTTAAAATTGTTCTTTCTTTCTTGAGATTTTATGCTGTTTTTGTGAGGTCAAAAGCATTTGAATTTATGGAACCTAGAAGGCCAGTCAAGTTATTTATTTATCTATTTATTTTGGGTCATCAAGTTACTAGGTAGAAAATAAAATAAAAATTGCTTATTAGGTTAAAAAAAAAAAAAAAAAAAAGAGAGAGAGAGAGAGGTAAGTCAGATCGGCCCATACACAATACATGAGCAAAAGTGATAAGATATACATCATGAAAAATGCTCGAAGTCGGGCTAGCTCGAATTTTTAGCATGCTTGGCTAATGGTTATACATGAATGGTACATGTAACGACCCAAGGAAAAGTGCTAGCCACATCTGCGCTATACCTCAAAAGGACTAGTCACAATTGAGACTCCTTATAGTTGTTAATAAAGCCCAGATCTACCCAGTAAATACCCGATGTGGGACTCATCACATACCCACACACATCACACAATCAATCAAATTGGGGCATCACAATCTCCCCCACTTAAACCCCTAACGTCCTCATTAGGGCCCACTTTGTAGGGTAGTGTCTCTGAGTCCACACGGGATTACCGGGCCGACTCTGATACCATATGTAACGACCCAAAGAAAAGCGTTAGCCACATCTGCGCTATACCTCAAAATGACTAGTCACAATTGAGACTCCTTATAGTTGTTAATAAAACGCAGATCTACCCAGTAAATACCCGATGTGGGACTCATCACATACCCATACACATCACACAATCAATCAAATTGAGGCATCACAATACAAGTTAAAGTGTTAAAAATTAATTTTTTCTACACTTAATTTCATCTTTATTAACACAGTTTCCTTTTTTCGTTTGTAATTTTTTACTTTCAATAGCCAATCAAATGGTTTAAGATGTGGATTGTGATCCCGAATTACAGTGATACATGTTATATTTATACAATAAAGTTAGTAATACAAATTACTGGTCATTGGAAATTACATATTTTAGAGAAAAGGATGCTGAGATTTAAACATTGCTGGAGGAATTTTGCGAAGTATATATTCCGAAAATTGGAAATAGATTAACAAGATTTAAGCCATTGGAAATATATTTTAGTGTGTGTTTGATAAAAATTATTTTTGCCAACTTATTTTACTATTCAACTTATTTTTGTTACTATTTATGAGCCACACTGCACTTTTTAGTACTATTCATGGGTTCCACTGTATTATTTCAACTAATTTTTACTTTTATCTATAGTATTTTCAGCAAAATAAACAAATCCCAAACAGTCCCTTAATATGCTTTTCTTTTCTTACTTATAAAAAAATTATTAAGATTCTTTAGAGTTTTTAGGGTACTTCATACTTTACCACATAGAGTTTCTTTAATCTATATTTTTCTTTTCAAATAAATCATTTAGATTATACCATGTCATCATTCCACTAACAAAACCTCTAAAAATAATAATGCAAACAAAACAGTAAATTTTGGACCACCTTAGGTTGATGCTAATGTTTCCAAAGAGGCCAAAACCTTAAAATCTCTACTGCCAAATTCCATCTCTCTAGAATCATCCAGAAAATTTTTCCCAACTTTTACAGTTTCTTCATCATCTTCTACAAGTCAATCTCTTCAAATTGTCCATAAAAATTTTTAGAGGATCTTGATCTAAACGTGTTCTTTGATCAACCACAAGAAACTTAAAATATGGTGTTTTAGGGAAAGAATTTTAAATAAAACTTGTTAGGTTCTAAGGAATTAGGAATTAATGTATTAGAACTTCATTTTGTAATGTTGGCAAACTATAATCAAAACATTTTAGTCTTGTTTAGACTTGCTCAAAGTATGTGTTTTTATGTAAAATTGGAATCGAGTTATTGTAGGATTTACTGTGTAAATCTGCCTAGCTTGATCAATCGAGAATTAGACTCGATCGATCGAAAGTCGTGCAGATTTTTTTTTTTCTGCTGAATTTCCAACTCAGCCCAAACCCGTTTGACGTGTAGAGTTTTATTTTTATCTTAAGTATAAAAGAGAAAACCCTAGCCACGTTTTGAGGTTATTCTTTATGCTATGTGTGTGAATCTTTTATGAGATCTAAAGGTGTTTGCTTTCACATACACTTAGGGTTTCTAATCTTAAGATTGATGTCTAGAGCTTGGTGATCAATTCAGTTGCAGATTCAAGAGCTTAAAGATATTCAAGCGGGAGTACTTATGATTGCTGGGAATCTAAGAAAGAAGTAGTTCGTAGACTTGGAATCAAGTTATTGTAGGATTTACTGTGTAAATCTACCTGGCTCGATCAATCGAGAATTAGACTCGATCGATCAAAAGTCGTACAGATTTTTTTTTTCTGCTGAATTTCCAACTCAGCCCAAACCCGTTTGACGTGTAGAGTTTTATTTTTATCTTAAGTATAAAAGGGAAAACCCTAGCCACATTTTGAGATTGTTCCTTATGCTGTGTGTGTGAATCTTTTATGAGATCTAGAGGTGTTTGCTTTCACATACACTTAGGGTTTCTAATCTTAAGATTGATGTCTAGAGCTTGGTGATCAATTCAGTTGCAGATTCAAGAGCTTAAAGATATTCAAGCGAGAGTACTTATGATTGCTGGGAATCTAAGAAAGAAGTAGTTCGTAGACTTGGAGCTGTCACGTGCTCGTGGTAGTAAGTTTCCTACTCAAGCTAGCAATATGATGTTAGCGGTCTAAATCGTTATTGTGTAAACTTCAATTTCTTCATAATGGATTCGTTTTACCTTGAGGATAATTAGGTTAAATCTTCCATAGGTTTTTTACTGGTTTGGTTTTCTTGGGTTATCATATCATTGTGTTCTTTATTTTTCGCACTTTACAATGATATGATATATTTGTGTTAACCTAGATTCAGATAATTTGACTAAGTAATCACTTGGCTAATTAATTAGGTTAATCTGGTTGTGTTTTAAGGGGTCTAAAAACAAATAAGTGGTATCAGAGCAAGTTGCTCTCTTGTTGTAGATCTTTTGATCTAACAGCTGATCCTTGACCCCTATTGTCATGGAACACAGATACTCTCTTGTTATTCCACCTCACTTTGATGGGAATAGTTATGCTTATTGGAAAGTAAGAATGAAAGTATTCCTGAAATCTATTAATGAGAGAGTCTGGAACTTCGTTAAATATGGATGGGAGAAGCCCACTACTCTTGTTAGTGAGTGGCAAACTTCTCAAAAAGAAGCAACCGCTTTTAATAGCAAAGTTATGAATGCTATTTTTAATATTGTTTCTATGGAGGAATTTAAGAAAATCTTAAATGTTAAGATTTCTCATACTATTTAGAATATCCTCCAAACTGTGCATGAAGGCACAAAGGTAGTTAAAATCAATAAGTTGCAGCAATTAACTACTAGATTTGAAAGCATTAGGATGTCTGATGATGACTCTTTTGATGAATTCTATGCTAAGCTTAATGATATTGTTAATTTTGCTTATAATTTGGGTGAAATCTATGATCAATCTAAAATTGTTAGAAAGATTCTTAGATCTTTGACTGAGGATTTTAGACTCAAGATGACTACCATCACTGAAAGCAAGGATGTGGACTTCATCCCTCTTAATGAACTTGTAGGATCTCTTCATTTCTATGAGTTGGACCTACCTAAGACTAGCAAATCCAAATCAATGGCTCTTAAGTCTGTTGATGATGTTGATGCGAATGGATTTGATGATGAGCTCTCTGCTACAGAGATTGCCTATCTTGCCAAGAACTTTAGAAACTTTCTCAGGAACAATAACAGAAGGGCAAGAGGTAAAAACAATGATGAACCTAGAAATTTTAGAAGGAATGATCCCACTAAGGTGAACAACACTGAAAAACCTAAAGAGAAAGTAGGTCAACCTTCTAATAATCCTATGTGTCAACAATGTTTTGGATGTCAAGGGTATAGTCATGTGAAATCTGAATGTCTAACATTCTTGAGGTCTAAGGGTAAGGCTATGGCTGTAACCCTTAGTGATGATGAAGTTTTTGACAATGAGTCTGGTAGTGATGAGGATGGAAATTTCATTGCTTTCACTACTACTGTTGTAGTTGATGAAAGTATTACTATTGAAGAGAACCCTTCTGATGGGGAACTCTCTGAGGATGTAGATTTACAAGAAGCCTATAATAAACTTTGCAAAATTGTTGCAAAGAATGCTATGAGTGTTGATCTAGGCTTAAAGAAAATTGCATCTCTTGAACTTGGTAAGATGAATTTTCTTGTGAAACTGTTTGATACTAATGAATTTTTGAATAATGTGAAGACTGAGAACATGTTTTTACTTGATAAAGTTAAGAATTTGGAACTTAAATTATTTGTTGCTAGAGAACAAACTAATAGGTCTGCAAACTCCAAACTTGATCACATTCTGAGTGTTCAAAAGTCTTCGTTTGACAAAATTGGGTTAGGTTTTGTAGAAAGCATTTCTGTGCCTGAAACTCATTCCACAAATTTTGTTCCTTCATTTGAGCCTCCTGTGAGTGAGGATGTCAAACCTATAGAAGTTTCACCTCCTAGAAAAATTAGGGTTGATCTTGAAGAATCTAAACCTAATACTCCTAATCCTCCTAAGGGCAAGTTGCATGATAGACCTGCATAGGTTTGTCATTTTTGTGGAAAGTCTAGGCACATTCATCCAAACTGTTTCAAGTTGCAAGCTACTAAGCGAGCAAATAAACCAAAAGTACTTGTGCCCCAAGCACAAGATCCTATGGTTCTTATTGGTGAGTTGGTAAAGGATTTAAACCTTTATTTCAATCCTAGAGTTGCTCAGAATTCTAATTTGAAGAATAACTCTAATGCTAGAGTTGCATCTAAAAATTTTTGGATGCAAAAAGCTCAATCTAATTGAGTCTTTCTAACATGGTCCTTGTGCTTCATTGTTCTATTCTTTGTGACCATTCCTCTTTGCTGTTTTTGTGATTTTTGTTTTTCTAGGATTTGCATTGCATAACATTCATGCATTTCATTTTAGGTTATTTTTGTTATTTCTTTTCAAAAATAAAAGAATAAAATAAATAAAAAAAGAAAAGAAAAGGGAAGCATAATGTGTTTTGCATTATTTGTCTTGGATTTGAAATCAAGGTTAGCCAATTTATTTTTACATAACATGTGTATGTACCTTGTTTTGCTTTGATGAGTTTATTTATTACACTTTACTAGTCTGAGCTTTGTAGTGCATGTTGTGTGGGAAGATGTTTATAGTTTTTGATCATATGATCTTGATCTTGAAGTCACATATCTTTGATTGTCAGACTTGAACTTATTGAGAAAGGCATAAATAACCACCTCATCACTGTTTACTAACCAATCATGAACACCTTAGTGCATATCGTAAGATTTTGTGCTCGAGAAAGTGTAGCACATGCACAAAAAGAACATAAGGTGTAGCCTCGGTTTAAATGCTAAAATTAGTGTGTACATTATTGGGCTTTAATAACTTCACAATCAAATAAAATTGATTTATTTTAATAAGTTTCTAATCAAATATAATTGATGTGAATATTATGAGGCAAATCAAGAAACTTACATGATTGCAAGCTTTTATTCTAGGAGATGTAGGAGTTATATGATGTAACTCTTTAGGTGATAATCTCTTTCAAATTTTATGTAATGAATTTTGTAGAAAGTGTGCTTAATTACTATTCTCACATCACTCACATGTATTTCAAACTTTTGCTAGTTGCACACACTACACAAGTTACTTTTTGTTAAACTTTGTACATGTTATTGTATGTGATTTTGGTTTGGCCAACCAAGTTTGAAAATTCCTTGAGTTTTATGCAAAACATATTTGCTGTTTGAGAATTTAAGGATAATTGATTGAAAATCTTATTTTTGGGAAATCTGGGTTCAATACAAGTGTTTTTTAAGAGCATTTTCATCTCATACTCATGCATTTTACTATGCTTTGAGGAGTTTCTGCATAAAATTGCTCTATTTTTCAAAAAATTGTGTTTTCCATATTTTCGATCTATCGAATCTGTTTCTCGACCAATCGAAAATGCGATTAAAATTTTGTTTTGAATTTGACCAACTCAATTGCTGTTGGATCAATCAAAAGTGATTTTCGATCAATCGAATCTAATTTTCGATCAATCGAAAATCATATAGAGATTTTTTTTTAAACTTTGTTTCTCACATGTTCAAACACTATTTCAAAACTTTCAAAAGCTTCTCTCTCTCTCTCTTTGATCGGTCTAAGATTCCAAGCAAGATTTTTGTCGTTTTCGCCCAAATTTCTTCAAGGGTTTTTGTCATCTAAGGCTAGTAAGACCTTTATACCCCTCCTTTTTCATTTATTTTCTTGCTTTCATGCGTTTTTGCCTTGCATTAAAGGGAAATTTCGAACCTAAGGAAAATTGGGATTTTTGTTGATTTAAGTCTTTTCTTTGGAAATTGGTCAATGGGTTTTTGTTGTGAGATGATATACAATTGTTCTATGTGAATTAATTTGATCAATTTGTTGTTTTGTGAAAAATTGAAATCTCTAGGGCTTGAAACTACCCGATTTGGAGATTTTGTTCAATTGTGCTTAATTTGATGAAATTGGCTTGTTAGATTGATTCATTTAATCATTATATTGTGTTATCTCTCTTGTGTAATGGTCAATTGATCAATTTGTTGGGTTTTGTAAAAATGAGTTTTTGAAATTTTGGGGTTTTTGATGTAAACTCTATACTCAAGCCAATTTTGTGATCTTGGAGTAAAATTGAACTTATTCTCACTACATTCGAGCATGCATCATGTGTTGATATTGTTCATGCATCATACAGAATTGTGTTTGTGCTAACTTGCAGACTGCCCTTGGTTTTTCTGTTTTTTTTTTTTTTTCTTCTTTCTATCTCTTTTATGTCTGTCCTTTTGATCCTTAACATCATGGTTAGGAAGACTAGAACCCATAGGACCTCCACCTCTACTTCTTCCCCCACATTTGATAGTGAAAGATTCCTGAGTGAAAAAAACCAAGAAGCATATGAGAAGCTAAACCTTCATAGGAATATTTGGGCTGAAAGGAAGGTTTTGTTAGACGAGCTGGATGGTGAGATTAGGAGAAACTTTGACCGTAGGAGTTGGTTACCTTTGTTGGATGTTGATCATCCTCCTCCGACTACATTGATCATAAAGTTCTACTCGAACCTCTCTGTCCACTCCTATGATTCCAACACTCTTATGAGAAGTTGGATACGGGGTGATGTGTATACCATTACTCCTTCAGTAGTGGCTGCTGCTCTTAGGGTATCTTTGGTCCAGCATCATGTTTATCCGTACGATGAGTCTCTGCCCCTTGATGACATTATGTCATTTTTTACTGATACTTCTATCCAGTGGGGTTCTGATCCTCGAATCACCTCTCACGAATTGACCAAGACTCATTATCTCTTTTTCCGGATTTCTTGCCATTCCATCTGGCCCATTTCTCATTTGTACACCATTCCTATCGAGCGTTGTGCGTTTTTGTATGCTCTTGTCGCTAACACTCCTATTAGTTTTCCTCATCTTTTTATTCGTTCCTTAATTGAGGTTCATAGGAGTAGTTTTACTGCTCATGCTCTTTTCTTTCCAGTTTTCATTCATCGGATTCTTTTGCATTTAGGATTAGAACAGTTTCCTACATCAGAGCCTGTTCATATCATTGCTTCTATTGGTGCCACCTTTCTTAGGTAGAGGACTGCTCAGATGAGAGCAAGCTCTAATCGCTCTAGGGTTGAGTCTTCCGATGTCGCAGCGGATGATTAAGACATTCGACGTATGTTGGAGACTGTCATGACCGTTCAGGCATGGTCAGCTTTTGGTGGACATGCTTGATGAGTTTCATGCCTTGTGAGTAGATTTGGAGCATTTTAGATGGTCGCCTTCGCCAACTCTTTTTACTGATGAGTGAGTGCCCTTTGGCAATTCGTCACAAAAAGGAGGAGTACATATGTAGGAGAGATTTGGTTGTTAGGGGGAGATTTTTGATGTTTTGGAGCTGTGAAGCTTTTAGATTGTATCTAGGTGCTTCATTCTGTATTTACTTTTTTGGCTCTTGATGTATTTTTTTTTTTTTTATTGGGTTGTCCATGATAGGGGGAGATACATTGATGATATATGTTTCTTGTTTCACATTTTTTATTGATTTATATTTATGAGGTTATTCATGATATATGTCTTTATTTTTATGTTATGTGAAATCAAGAAGTTATTTTATTTTACTTGTATTTTTCACACATGCGTTTATATGTTTGTTGAGTGTTTCAAGAATATACAGGTTGATTCAGTCATGCTGCTGTCTACACTTGCAACTAATAGATGGTAGTTAGGTTCAATTTGTTGTGTTGGGCAATATTTTTTTTGTAATGGGCTGTTTTAATGTAATTTTGAGCACTTTGTTTAGTTTGTGTTTTGTCACGGATTGCCAAATGGGAAGTTTGTTAGGTTCTAAGGAATTAGGAACTAATGTATTAGAACTTCATTTTATAATGTTGGCAAACCATGATCAAAACATTTTAGTCTTTTTTAGATTTGCTCAAAGTATGTGTTTTTATGTAAAGTTGGAATCGAGTTACTGCAGGATTTACTGTGTAAATCTGCCTGACTTGATTGATCGAGAATTAGACTCGATCGATCGAAAGTCGTTCAGATTTTTTTTTTTGCAAAATTTCCAGCTCAGCCCAAGCCTGTTTGACATATAGGGTTTTATGTTTTGTCTTAAGTATAAAAGGGAAAACCCTAACCACGTTTTGAGGTTGCTCTTTATGTCGTGTGTGTGTGAATCTTCTGTGAGATCTAGAAGTGTTTGCCTTCACATACACTTAGGGTTTCCAATCTCAAGATTGATGTCTAGAGCTTGGTGATCAATTCAGTTGCAGATTCAAGAGCTTAAAGATATACAAGCGAGAGTGCTTATGATTGTTGGGAATTCAAGAAAGAAGTAGTCCGTGGACTTGGAGCTGTCACGTGACCGTGATAATAAGTTTCCTACTCAAGGTAGCAATAGGATGTTAGTGGTCTAAGTCACTATTGTATAAATTTCAATTCTTTCATAGTGGATTCGTTTTACTTTGAGAATAGTTAGATTAAATCCTCCCCAGGTTTTTTACTGGTTTGGTTTTCCTGGATTATCATACCGTTGTGTTTTTTATTTTCTGCACTTTACAATGATATGATATATTTGTGTTAACCTAGATTTGGATAATTTGATTAAATAATCACTTAGTTAATTGACTAGGTTAATCTGGTTGTATTTTAAGGGGTCTAAAAAAAAACAAAACTTTTAATTAAATGTGATTTGGTTAATGTGTTTTCATGCCCCTCTTACCCATTTTTATCTCGATCTCTTCTTTATTTATTATCTTTTCCTAACTCTAGAAACGCCGTCTACTTCATGTTAACATTACAAATTACGAGTAGTTTTTAAAACTATTATTTTAAGAGATTATGTTAATAGAATATTTATTTTAAAAGAAGAAATAGGATTAAAAGAACTCTAAGTGGTAGAGTTTTCTAAGAATTTTTTGAGGATCTTGATTCTTTTAGCGTTGTACATCCTTTGAAGGAATTTAAGGTCAGCGTAATTAGGTACATATTCACAACAAGTGGCATGATCAAGAAGCCATGTGACTAAATAGCATATCAATGCATGAGTTTTCTTCCAGTGAAAATTCTTTCCTCATGGATGAGCTACATGAAAATAATACATTAACTTGGGTCCCCTCAACTAAAGGGAATATATTCCGTTAGGGCTGCCAAATAATGCACCTGACGAGTGGAAGATATGCAAAGATAATGCTCTTGGTGAGGTACTAGCTAATTTTGAATATTGATCTGAATCTAATCTTCTCTTCTTTCACTGCCTATAAATTGAAACTCCAGAGCTTCAAATTAAAGCAAGAACATTTGAGAGGAAGTGAGGTCTAGCATGAAGATAAGAGTCTTGTTTGATAGCCAAGGATGACTTGCCTGCTACTTTGAAGAGTTTCAACTGTTTGGCACTGCCTACAAACCTTGTTTTGTTCTCACGCAGGTCATTCCTTGGTTAACTGACAAGCTCTTCTCTTTCATGTTAGACTTTCTCTTTCTTCCCCCAGTTTAGCTTTTTACACTATTATTTGCCCCATAAAATGGAGATTGTTAAGAAGAAGGGATGTCTTACATGAAGATAAGAGTCTTGTTTGGTAGCCAAGGATGACTTGCCCAGTTCCATTGAGAGATTTCAAGTGTTTGACATAGACTAGAATCCTTCTTTGGTTTCCAGGCAGGTCTCCTTGGCTTATCTGACAAGCTTTTTTTTGTCATGTTAAGCTTCCTCTTCTTCCCTACTTACAAGCTTTCGATCTTTGAGATAAACATTGTTCTGCGCATGTATGCAAGGTTTGTATTAGATGAAGTATGGAGGGAGCTAGGCTATGCAGTTAAGCCTAGGGAAGTAGTAGAAATATACATACATATATATGTGAAACTCAAATCACTAGAAACTTGTATGTTATTTACTAGGTTAACTAGTAATGTTGACTATTTTGTGATTTTTTGGTTCAGAAGAGAGAAACCCAAGCAAGACATGAAGGAACATTCATATAGGACTTGGAGGCCATTGTTGTCAAACTCACACTTCTTGCAGAATTGTCTTTGCACTTGACAGAAGAACAACTTTAGCCTCGATCCATGGATGTATGAATGTCCTACAAAAATGATAACCCGGGCCTTGGAATTTTATTCTTTCTTTTGCAAACTTGTTGCATTTCCTTCGTTCTCAACAGAAAAATTATTTTGCAGTAACCATGTACAATAGCCTTTAGAACAGCCTCTTTGGGAGTCTATCCTGTACTGTGCCGCTGAGCTTATACAACCATCAAACAGTTCGCTTCCATTTCTTTTCTTTACCATAAAAGCAAAGCATCCCAGTGTAGTTATCACAATTTGGTCCGAACATGTGATTACATTTGAATTTTAATACTTATAAATAGATAATTCAATTTAATAAGATCCAAGTAGCATACTTTTTGTTTTGAAAAAAGAAAAGGAAGAAAGGTTTGACTTTTATTTTATACTAGACGGCTAGGCGGGTTAAGAATGACTTGATTTGGATGGGCCTGAATTAAGAGGACTTTGATAATAAAATCTATCTATCTATAACCTATATCTATATACTATTTAATATATAAAAATGGAGGCATAGCAATAAATTTTGCTAGTCTATCATTGTGGCACGTTATTCACTTATTTTTAACATTTTTTTTCTCTTTCTAAATTTAGGTTGATTATTTTTTTTAATATGTCTTTAAGTGTTGTGTTCTCTAATTCACCATCACAAAGTCTTAACTTGCCCTCTTAATATTCTTATAGCTTTGGTTGGAGTTAATACTTAATACTTAGTTTTTTAAAGAAATAAGAAATTGAGTTTATATTAAAGTGCAATTTACATTGTTATAAATTTGAATGTGCCTATTTTTGAGTAATAAATTATTATAAAATCTATATTTTATTTCTTTGGTTTCTATTATAATTTTGTTTAAGATAACATTATAATTTTGTGATAAGTTTTGATTATCATGATAATCTTTTTTTTTTATAAGCGTGATAATCTCCTTAGTCCTTAAGAGCTGAAAATTTTGAATAATAAATTTGAAACTTATAAAATTTAGTTGTATATTAGACAAATATAATAGACTACTAACCGAAGTTAGAAGAATATAGATCACCTTATGAAAAAAATATTAATCAAACATATAAAAAATTATAGAATGATATATTTGTAGAGATAAAAAGATAGTAAAAAAATACTTGTTGAAGTCTTATAAAAAATAAAATACAATACTTGAAGCAATTATTGTTTTCTTTTCTTTATATTACACCTTATTACAAAATATTTATATATTCTCACATATGATGTGGAATTATGACTATTATATATAAAATTAAAGACATTTGACTTTTGGTTGATTTCATAATATTTTTCCACGTATTCTTTTTGAAAAGATACACGTCAATATTCTAATATATATTTAAAAATTTTATTTTAATTTTTATTCTATATTAAAACCTACAATTATAATCTTGCCAAATTTTGCTTTATTTAAGAGAAATTCTTTCTTTAAATGATAAAATAAATAGTTTCACATACAAACACAATCATAACAAATATCTATTAACCACTGCACACCCTTGGTGCAGTCGTCACTCCACAAGTATAAATGATTGTGGGGTGTGGGGGGCAAGGGCTGGGGTTCAAGTCTCCAGGAAGGAGCTTCACACACATATACACTTAGATTAGGCTAGAGTAGAAATTCTATCTTGTATAAAAATATATATATATATATATATATCTATTAATAATTATCGTAATTATTTATTTAATATTTTCATTTAAAAAATAATCGTAATAAATACTCATTAATAAATACCATAATTATTAAATTCATATATAATATTTCATACACAAACACAATCATAATAAATGTGTATTAATAACTATTTTAATTCTCAAATTTCATATTTATCCGCAAAATAAAAGAGAATACCTAATTTGTTTAGATAAAAATATCAAATAATATTTTATTAAACTAGCCTGTGGCATTGTAGGTTGCTGACTAGTTTATATAATCTATATAAAATAGAAAATGTATTACCTTTAGTTAACTTCATAATTGGTTATCACCTAAAATTTTGAAGCCTCACAATTATTAAAATGTCATTATTAAATATATAGTTTTTAATTAAATTTAGATTCTATACTATATTTAAACCATCAATTAGAATATTGCAACATCATATGTTCTTTAAATGATAGAACAGACAGTTCCATATAAATACAATCATAATAAATGCATCTTAATATCTAGTTATCAATTTATATTTAAGGCAAAAAGACTAAAAGAGAAAGAAAAAAATTTTATTTGTAAAACTTTGTTGTGTATTTTGTGGGTTACCGACTAGTAAAATAATAAAAATAAGAGATTAAATTCTATAAGGACGTGGTGTAAAATTCAAATTTTACTCCTCCAATCTCCACATGCAACATCATCATATTACATATTATAAAATAGGCACAGCCACACTCAATCAATTTTAATATTCATTTGAAAATCGAACTTAATTGTGGGTTTGTTAAGAAGTTATTATTTGTGATAAGATTGTGTTGAGTTTTAAGTAAAAGGTTGATGTGACAATCATGGGTTTTACATCTCATCCTTACTAAATTCTGACTCTAAAAGTAGACTCAAGTCTCAATAAAAAAAAAATTAAAAAAAAAAAAAAGAAGAGAAATTTAATTGTATTTAATTTGATCTAATGGGTTCCCGTTAGCTCAACTAATAAAATCTATTTTCGTCGAATGTGAGATTTGGGATTCAAACCCCATTTGCACCAAAATGAATTGGTTTCTTGGTCTTATGGTAAAAAGCAATTATCATGAAACAAACACTATAGATTGAAAATCTATCGTATCTATATATATATATATATATATATATATATTCGACCTCTCAAAAAAAAAAATATATATATATATATATATATATATTCGATCAATTGAATTTTCCCTAAAAAAACAAAAATTGATTTGGTCAAAATAATTGGAATCTGTGAGAATCCTAGCCACCAAGATTATACCCATTTGATAAGAAGAAAGATGCAAGTTTCTGATGTTCCTTGTCGATTCCAAGAGCACATGTTCATTCTATCTATTATGGACTTGTAGATTCCTAGTTTAAAGTTTTGCCAAACGAGTAACCTAGCTGTTCATACCATTTGCTAGGCTCTGACACTTGGTCGAAGACTGGCTGAGGAACTATTTTATTTGTAAACTTTTAGAGATCCCTTTTTACTTTGGAAAGTGTTTTTCCAAGTCAATCCAGGAATTTTTTTTTTTTTTTTTTTTTTTTTATGGTTTTTACAACTATGGGCTTGTGATCATTATCTTTTATTAGACTCAGATAATCAGATTCATAGAAATAATTGGAATCTTATCTTCTTTATGGCTAATACTTTATGGAAGCCACATATCCTTCCTCCTCCCCGTTGCTAGTCGATTTTTGGAATAACAAATAAATTGGGCCAATAAACCTAGGTTTAATATGGAAGGGAGTCAAGCCCACAAATTCACAGTAGTATCAAATACAGGTTAAATTGGTTAATGGTGTAAATAGTAGAGAATTAGAAAGGGTCCAAAAGTAGTGACTCACAAAAGGGAAAGTAGACCAAAGAAACATTTTGAATATTTATTAGTCATAATTCATAAATATAGGTAAGAGAGAGAGAGAGAGAGAGTACACGACACCCTTAAAGAGCTGCTACTTCTGATGGTTTAGAAATTAGAAGTCTTCTAATTGAGTAAGCATGGTTGGTAAGATGGGTATTAATGGCTAATTATGAGCTTAGCTTGGTATTAAGGCTTTATAGCAAGTCTGGGGTGCTTACAGAATTCGTTTTTGAATAAAAATTGAAGCTTTTAGCTGCTGTATCTCTAGAAAGATGGAAAACTTTAGATTGTTTTTTTGCTTGGATCTTAAGGTGGACTCGTTTAATACTTTAATCATGATTTTGGGTAATTTGTTGACTTAGCTTAATTTGCTGAAGCCTCATAGGCTAAAACGGCACCGAGGGAACTTGCTAAATTTGCTAAACTCGTCAGAGATCATTTACTAAAGCTAGCATGCTTCTCATGGCTAAAAAGGGTTCGGTCAAATTTTCGGACGAGTACCAATTCATAAGTATCTTTTTGTTTTGTGCATGTAAGTGACCAACACGTCGACTTGTTCAGGGGATCCTAAATTTTGCAAGGGTCAACAGCCCATTTAGAAACATTAAAATTTTGGTCCCATGCTAAACTCAAAATAGGCCCAATTTGTATCATCCAAATACTATTCTACTTAAATTTCCCCATCAAAATACATAGGCTTGAGTCATCCTTAAATTATTACAAATTGGTGATCCCAAAAAATTAGGCTTTACTTCGCGAGGACCTGTTGGACCTTTAGCAAAAATGGCATCAACACTCCCAATCCTCACTTGCATTCACCCTTAAAAATTATGGCCCCTTGAGTTGACACTAGGTTCTATCGAGCAAATCAAGCGAGAGTTGTGTTAAATGACTACAAAGATATATAATGTGGGCGAATTTTTTTGGTCTTTTGAAACCTTTTGACATTTGATGTGATAAAAATAGGTTCGGAAGATTATTGTCCTACAATGTGTGCTCCACAATTTGACCTGAAATAAGTCATTCTAGCAACTTTATGTTGAACTAGCAACATCCATTGGCATGTACAAACCGTTTAAATTCCAAAAATTTCTCGAATTCCTCGAGGCCACACAATTTTTCAAGACTTGGCAGTCTCCTTATACTACATTCTTACTTACCTTTTGCTCAAAAAAAAAAAAAAAAATATTACATTCTTCAACAACAATTATGCTATCACTACAAGAAATCTGGGTTTAGGCGATGTTTTAAAAACGTCACTAAAAACCCAAAAAACGTCACTATAGTCTATAGCAATGTTTTGTAAAACATCACCATATGTTACTTTTTAGTGGCGTTCAAAAACTTTTAGTGACATTTACGTTTTATAAAATGTAACTAAATAATATAACATTTTCGTATATAATGTAAGAAAATTCATTTAGCGATGTTTTGAAAACACTGCAAATAATCACACCTATAGCGACATTTCATAGGAAATATACATTTAGCAATGTTTTGAAAATGCCGCAAATAATCACACCTATAGTGACGTTTCAAAAACGTCGCAAAAGCAATTATCCTCTTGTTTTTTAGTGACATTTTTAAAACATTGCTATAGGATTGATTATTTGCAGCATTTTAAAGGTGTCACTAAAAAGGATTCCTCTTACTTGTTAGCGACGCAAAAACCTGTTTTTTTTTTTTTTTTTTTGATTTTTTTAATGCAATATAAACCTGCTTAAAATTCAACAATAACTAACACAAGCTTGTAATAGATCAAATATACCTATTGATCATCAATATTCCACAATAACATATTAACCATAGATTCAATATATATATATATATATGTTTAATACCAATACATGTATCATCTTGAATTGAACAAAATACTTGTCTATCTACCAAAAAAAAAAAAAAACCACCTAAACTATGACAATATTAAACAAAGTACAATACTTCCAAAATAAATGTGGTTGTAACAGAACACTTGTCTACCTATACCCAAAAAAAAAAAAAAAAACAACCACCCAAACTATGGCAATATTATGAACAAAGTACAATAGTTTCAAAATAATTGTGGTTGTTCAAAACAACTATGTAATAGCCCATGGAGTCCTTAAAACACTGCATGTACTGCTATATGCTAGTTTCTTGATGGGATGAAGCCTGTGATCTGTAAGGAGTTGGAGATTGATGATCTAAACCGAAACCACCCTAAATACAAATTAAAGTATCTGATAAGTTCATAAAGAAATCATTTCGAGTAGCAAAATAATAGTTGCTATACTTAAAAATTTTAAAAACCAATTACACTCTTAAAACATTAAAATGTAATACCTGACTAGCTTCTGAAGAATGATTTTGCACTAGTTGCATCAATTGAGTCATTCACTCTACCAAGTTTTCATAACGATTCACTTTCTCCGTCAAAGAAGCCACTTGATTCTCCAATTGAGTCACTTTAGCATCCCTTTCTTGGCTTCTTACTTGAGCAATTGCAGGAGTGCTCTTGGCAGGATGCATACTTGGGGTTGGGCAATAAATGAGTACTTTGAATTAAAGAGGACAATTAAAGACAACAATAAATGAGTGCTCTTGGGAGTGCTCCAAGCTTATCACAATAAATAAGTACTTAACCTGCAAAATAAAAGAGGACAATAAATGAGTACTTTGAATTTAGTTAGTGGGATTTATCATAAATATGAGAGGAATGAATACCACGTCATCGTACTTTGAAAACACTCAATAATTTTCCTGAATACACCAATAAAAATCAAATCCCCCAAACTATTAGTAAAGGAGTAAGTTAAAGTTACATATAATTTTTTTCATTAAAATTTTTTTTTTTTTATATATTTCTCAAAAAATTAATTAAAAAATCCGTAAATATTTTTTTTAAAAACATACATCACCACAATAAATTTGTGTGGCAAACCAATAAATTATAAAGAATATTATCTTTCTTTTAGAAAATTATACACTGCAGCTAATAATTAAATAGTTATTATTTTTCTAATATTAGTAAGACCCTTTTATATTTTATTTAATAAATAGAATATTATACATAAGGTCTTTGGAAAATATAAAATTGTTATACATCTAAGGTGTGCGGATGGTCAATTAACAAATGAGTATGGTGACGGTCGAAACTTTGTCCTACATATAACAACTTATTATTCCTAAAAAAATAATGTATAATATATTATATAAAATATAAGTACTTAAAACATATGCAGTTATGCAATACCCTGCCAATGGACTTAAAACAAATGGTACCTCAATTCTTATATTAAATCATATAAGTACTTAATTTTTTTAAAATGAGTGGTAGCACTGGTAGGTAAGACATGGATGGTTGAATAGGATATCAATTATCAAACTTCAAACCCAGCCTACCCCGTTAGGTATGGACATGAATGCGTACATTGTATTAATAACCATTTAAGCATAACTTCTGTAATGTTGGAAAATTTAAAGTACTGTGTAATAAATACTAATAATTATCAAAGACCTATTGGTATCGATTAGCATTAGACTACAATTCGACCTCTTTAGGGCATTCATTAGCATTTTTCTAAGTCTTTATGCAAGCCAATCATGTGTTTCAAAAAGAAGTTACAACAACTAAAACGAACTGCAGTGAAGAAGTAGCAAGCAACAAAGTTTAATGCTTACCATATGCATATGCATGTAGCTACTATAATTACCACCATAGTACACTAAGATAAATTGGTTTGTTCATTCATAGATGTGTGCCAAAGGAAGATACAAGAAGTAACTGTGAAAAGTAAGATATTATTAAATAAAAATAATATTTCAAGATTAAAAAAATAATAATAATTGAAATGACTTTCAAATTGACTTCTCACACAATCTCTAGAGCATTCTCCATAAGTTAATCTTAGCCACATGTTTATAGAATAGCCTAGAAGTCTATAGGGAAATACATATTTTATTGCTAATGAAAGAATAGCCTAGAAACTCTAATGTTGGTTGAGTAACCAACCTTTAGCAAGTATAAAAGGCACCTTATTTGGTTCCCACTTGCTGTAGGTGTGAGAGACTTGTGACGTGTGAAGTGAGGTGATGTGAAGTGAAGAGTTAGGTGAAGTGAAGTGTGTGAGGTGAAGTAGTATGAAGCCAACAGCTACTGTGTGAAGTGTGTAGACTGTAGAGTGAAAAGTAAAGTAAGAAAATCCTAGTGTCAAAGAGTTGGTGTGTGTCCTGTAAAAGCTTTGCCATGTGGTGTTATTTGAGTCTAGTATTTGTGTCACATATATGGGAGCTCACACAAGGCTTTCCATTAGTCAAAGTGTTAATTCAAAAAGGCTGCAAACTACAGCGGCCTTAAAGAAAATCATTTGTAAGGTGATGGAAAAATATAAACTCCTTCACATAAATATTCACTCTCAAAAAAAGAAAGAAATTAAGAAAACACACACCAACCCAAATCCTAGACACATGTACAATATTAGTTATTAAACTAGTCAGCAAAAAAAATGACAAATTAAAATAAATTCCTACATATGAGTTAAATTTCCATAAGGTCCATCACTAAACATGATATATATATATATATATATATATATATATATATTCCCGTAAACACTAAACACCAAGGATGTCAATACCGTACCGGAGGCCGTACCGGTTTGGCTACCGGTACGATATATTTCGGATACCGGTCAATACCGGTGTACCGTTTCGGGTTTACCGCTATTTTTTATATTTATAAATATATATATATATATTTATATATATATATATATATGTATGTATGTATGTGTTTGTATATATATATATATATTATAATAAATATAAAAGTTTACCATAAAACATTTCCTCAATTCAAAACTAATTATTCATGGTTTTAAACTTTAGTATCAATTAAAAGGGAAAAAAAATAAAAAAATAAAATAGAAAGCTTAAAAGTTACCATTGCATACTAAAAAAACAAATAATACTAATAAGTTAATGCAAATAAGTTACCATTCTTTCCTAATAAAAATTCAAAAATTACAAAACTTTAAAAAAAAAAAAAAAAAAAATTTATGTACCGACCGGTACGCCCGGTACCGGCCGGTATTGGCCGGTATTGGCCGGTACAGCCGGTACGGCCGGTATTTTTACCGGTACGAAATGTAGGGGTTAACCGTACCGGATCACCGGCCGGTACGGTATATTCCGGCCGTACCGGCCGGTACGGTACGGTATCAACAACACTGCTAAACACAACTTTGACAATGGAAATAAAAAGGGATATGACATGGAAAGCACTTAGTTTTCTTTTAGCCATGGAGCCAAGTAGTTGTTTCTTCTGTTCATACTTAATACGTTGTCTGCATATATTAGATCCTACAGGTGCTTCTTTTCAAGTTATAAAAATAACAGGTTGCTCGTCTTGGTAAGGTTTTCTCTGTAAACCTCTGCCAAGCCGTGGCACTGAAGTCCCTTCCTTTGGAAGGAGAGTCTGTCCCTTGCATTAACAGTGTTAGTGCAAGGCTAGTTGGGTTTTTTTCCTGGGGTTGGGAAACACCACAAGAGCATCGTACTGGATCTCCTTCCCTAGATATGGAAGACTTAATAAAACATTGGAGTTCTTTATCTCTGTCGGAAAATGAGGGACTCGGACTAAGCCTTAAAAGCGAGCAAGCAGTCAATGAAGTCGGTATTGTCACTAGATTCCTAACCAGATGCCCTTTGAATCTAGAAGCCATTGCCAACACTTTCTCTCCTCTGTGGCGATCTAAATCAGGGTTCAAAGTCAAAAACATTGGGAACAATGCTACCCTTTTTTCTTTTGAAAACAACTCAGATGTTGAGCGGATTCTCTCGTCGGAGCCTTGGAGCTTCGACAAACACATTATGGTCCTATCTCGTTACGATAAGGAAAACCCAATCAATGCCTCCGAGCTAAATAAGGTTGCATTTTGGGTTCAGGTCTATGATATTCCATTAAAGTTCAGGAACAAAGAAGTTGCAGAGCAGATTTATGAGATAGTAGGAACAATCCTACATCCTAGCATAGATTCAGATAATGAGGGAGGGAGTTTCATAAGGGTCAGAGTTATGGTTGATATATCTAAACCCCTCTATAGAGGCAAACACATATCGCTTGAGGAAGGGAAGACGCATTGGGTCTCTTTCAAGTATGAACGTCTCCCCAACCTCTGTTATTGGTGCGGTTGTCTGACCCATAATGATAGGGACTGCGAGAAGTGGATTGAAAGTGAAGGAAGCCTAAAACCTGAAGAACAAAAATTCGGGTCATGGCTACGTGCTCCTCCATTTTTTACTTCAAGGAAAAATGTTATCTCGGTTCAAGGTTTCTTTGCGAAGAAAAAACAGAGCACTGCCACCCACCCCATCGAACCTCAACGACCCATTCCTCCGGCAAGAGAACAACAACCCACCTCCGAAACTTCTCCATATCCCCCGAGGTCATCCTCTGAGATCTCTGATAAGGAAAAATCTGAAGCTGTCAAGGCAGCGGATTTTCCATTCCAAAAATCTTTTGTTAGTTTCGAGGAGGTTCACCCGTTGAAATTTTCGAACCATGGTGACTTCGAAAAAGTAATCCAAGACCTTGACAGTGACATCCATTGCTTTGATAGGACGGAGGCTTCCCCAATGGGCCCAAAAAATGCCTTACCCATGAAAGAGGAGATTAACCCATCACACCAAGCCCAATCACCTGGCCCAACGGTTGAATTTTCTCAGGTCCAGCTTAACGAGCCCACTCCTCTAAATGATCTAACAAATTTGGACATAGACATCACGATGACCAAAACCCAGTTTGAAGGTAAATGGTTAAGAATTCAAAGGCCATCCCATCTCAAGGAAAGTCAAAACTCTGTTATTACTTTGGGCAAACACATCTCCCTTGATCAATTAGATTCCTCCATTCCTCCAAAACGCAGAGGCCGTGTCGGCGCTGCACAAGATGAAAACTCCCTACTAGAGGCGGTGGCTGACCTCCAGCCCCACCGTAAAAGATGAATTGGCTTGTCTGGAACGTGCGTGGGCTTGGGAACCTGCGCACAACCCGAGAGCTTGAGGTAGTCACTCAAGCACAAGTCCCATCTGCCCTGTTTTTGGCCGAAACTTGGGTAGGTGAAGCTAGGCTGCGTCGATTATGCAATGAGCTGAAGTTTGACCACTGTTGGATCAGTCCTAGTGCTGGTAAGACAGGTTGTTTGGCTTTGTTTTGGAAAAATTCAATTAAGATTGAAGTGATGTCCTCTTCGCCGAACCACATTGATGCTACCGTTGGGGAAAGATCAGAGATTCAATGGCGTTTCTCAGGTGTTTATGGGTTTGTCAACAAGGCCAGGAAACACGAGACTTGGTCCCTTCTTCGCGACCTCCACCGACGATCCCCTTTGCCGTGGATGTGCGCTGGAGATTTCAATGAGATTCTCTGGTCCCATGAGAAGCTTGGTCTGGGTGCTAGACAAGAAGGATTGATGAAGGAATTCAGGGACGCTCTTGACGTTTGTGGGCTTATGGACCTCGGTTTCGTGGGAGATAAATTCACTTGGAGAGGCCAACGTGTTGGCGGTTTGGTCCTTGAAAGATTGGACAGGGCGGTGACGGACAATGCTTGGTTCTCTCTTTTCCCCAGCACTAAGGTCCAACACCTCCGCACCCATTCCTCTGATCACAAAGCCATACTGATTAAGTTGGAAGGTATTACTCCCCATCCTGATCGTCCTTTTAAATTTGAACAAATGTGGCTTAGTGAGGAAGGGTGTAGCAATACTGTTAACTATGCTTGGGGGCCTACTTCGATGAATGCTTCTATGGTTCAGATTGCCTTAAAGATCAAAGTGTGTGGCGAGAAGCTCTTGGATTGGAGCCGACAGTCTTTTGGCAGCATTAGGAAGCAACTTGAATCAAAAGGCAAACAACTCTCCAAGGCTGAGATCAATGCTGCCAAGGGTAATCTTGATTATGAAGTGGTTAAAGTCCTAAGAGCTAATCTTAACGATCTTCTAGACAAAGAGAGTAAAATGTGGCAACAAAGGTCAAGGGCTCTTTTCCTTAAATGTGGGGACCGGAACACAAGCTTCTTCCATAGTAAGGCCTCTCATAGATGCAAAAGGAATAGAATCTCAAGCCTGAAAAACTCTGTCAATTCATGGTGCACGAAGAATAGCGAGATCAAAGAGATAGCCTTTGAGTACTACCGCTCCTTATTCACTTCATCCCAACCTTCAGATTTTTTAGTTATCTTGAGGCAATTCAACCCTCTGTCTCTGAAGACATGAATACTCGCCTCCTTAGGCCCTTTATTAGAGTAGAAGTAGAAGCAGCGATAAAAGAGATGAAGCCCATCACAGCCCCAGGCCCCGACGGTATGCCTCCTTTATTTTATCAATCTTTTTGGTCGTTAATTGGTGAAGATATCTGTGTTGTTGTGCTTGATTGTCTTAACAACTGTAAAATCCCTAGAGAAATTAAATGTACCAACATTACCCTGATTCCTAAAGTTAAATCCACTGAACTTATTACTGAATTTAGGTCGATCAGCCTGTGTAATGTAGTATACAAAATTGTTGCTAAAGTACTAGCTAACAGATTGAAAGCTATTCTCCCTCATGTGATATCTGAAAATCAGAGTGCCTTCCAAGCTGGTAGGGTTATTACAGACAACATCCTCATGACTTTTGAAACCCTGCACTACATGAAACACCATCAAAAGGGTAAGTCTGGGTTTATGGCTCTGAAGTTAGACATGAGCAAAGCCTACGACCGGGTGGAATGGATCTTCTTAGAAAATATCATGAAGAGAATGGGTTTTGATGTCAAGTGGGTTAATCTAATCATGGAATGTATTTCGACTGTCACTTATTCAGTTCTCATTAATGGTGAGCCTACCCAAGTGATCCATCCCTCTAGAAGCTTACGTTAAGGGGATCCTTTGTCGCCTTACTTATTTCTATTGTGCTCTGAAGGTCTCCATTTTCTACTCCATAGGGCAGCGGAAGCTAGGCAAATCCGGGGTGTGTCCATCTGCAAAAAGGGCCCTCGATTGACTCATCTATTCTTCGCGGATGATAGTTTGATTTTCTACAAAGCCTTGCTTGTTGAATGTCAAAAAATCCAAGACCTTTTGGAATGCTATGAAAGGGCTTCCGGTCAAAAGCTGAACCGGAACAAGACCAGCCTTTTCTTCAACAAATCCACCCCTTCTAACATTCTGGACGAAATCAAATCTTCGCTTGGTGTGCAAGAGATTAAGCAATTTGAACGCTATCTTGGCCTCCCCTCGCTAGTTGGGAAGAAGAAGAAAGCTAGCTTGCTTTATATCAAGGAAAAAGTAGCAGCAAAACTTCAAGGTTGGAAAGAACAACTTCTTTCCCAAGCCGGTAGGGAAGTTCTCCTCAAATTGGTGATTCAGGCGATCCCAACCTTTGCCATGAGCTGCTTCTAACTCCCTCTCACCCTCTGCTCCGATATTGAGGCTTTAATTAGGAATTTTTGGTGGGGTCAAAGGGGTAATCAAAGAAAGATCCACTGGTCTAAATGGAAAACTTTGTGCTAGCCAAAAAGTTTAGGTGGGCTGGGTTTTAAGGAACTCCAGAAATTCAATGTTGCCATGCTGGCAAAACAGGTCTGGCGACTAGCGGACAACCAAACCTCTTTGTTTCATAGATTCTTTAAGGAAAAATTCTTTCCAAATGGCTCCATTTTTTATGCTAAAGAGGGTAACGGCTCTTTTGCCTGGAAGAGCATCTTAAAAGGCAGAGACGTGATCAGCAAAGGGCTACAATGGAGGGTGGGAAATGGTGCCTTGATTCAGATCTACCATGATAGCTGGCTCCCCGATCCATTCAACAAGAAAGTGGTGTCACCAAGAGACTTCCTCGGCAAGGATGCTCAGGTAGTTGTCCTAATTAATAAAGAGAAGCGGTGCTAGCTCCAGGAAGCAATTGACAACATTTTCATCCCCCACGAGGTGGCTATTATTAAATCCATCCCCCTCAGCATTTGTGATTGTGATGATAAGGTGTTTTGGCCTCACTCTCCTAGAGGCAAATACACTGTTTGTTTGGCATACAGACTCCTTATGGATGAAGAGTTGAGTGAGTCTCCTTCCCCATCTGATTTAACCCTTATCAAGAAAATTTGGAAGGGCATTTGGAGTCTTCATGTTCTGAACAGAGTTAAGACTTTGCTTTGGAGAGCGGGTTCAGATTCTCTTCCCTCAAAGGCCAATCTTTTAAAGCGTAAAGTGCTTGTTGATGACACCTGTCCCGGCTGTAATAGGGAGAGCGAAACCTCCTTTCATGCCCTTTTGTCTTGCACTGAATTAAATTCAGTTTGGGAGGGCACCTTTGGCTGGTTAAAGAAGATTTCCAAAGATTGTAGCTCATTTCTGGATGTCATCCAGCTCTGTCAATCTCAAAAGGACCTTGTTGATTTGTTTGCCATGACTGTGTCGCAGATTTGGACCCGTAGAAACCAACTTAGAGTTGGTGACAATTCAGCCCCTCTGTGGAAACTACTGCCCTTAGCCTCGGACATCCTATTGGAATTTCAGAGAGCATCGTCTGAGCTCCCAGTAGCCGAAAAAGTTCTCACCAACGCCAAATGGCTCCCCCCTCCTAAGGGTTGGCTGAAGGTGAACTTCAATGGGGCAATTTTTAAGGAGAAAAGCCTAGCTAGTATAGGTTGCATCATCTGAAACGACAAAGGTCTTGTAATGGTTGCCTTTACACAAATTATTCCGCTGCCTACATCAGTAGAGACGGTGGAAGTGTTGGCAGCGCGCAGCGCCATTGGTTTTGCGCAAGAACTTAGTCTAGATCAGATTATTTTGGAAGGCGATTCAGAAACGTGCATTAATGCGCTATCCAAAGGAGGGTGGGAGTCTTCAAGCTTCGGTCACATCATCAAGGATATCAACTTCTTTGCTTCAGCTTTCAGGAGTTTATCCTTTAGTCACACTTGTAGGCTAGGGAATAAAGTTGCCCATAGACTAGCAAGATCAGCTTGTAACTTTCCCCTTTTTCATGCTTGGATGGAAGACATCCCCCCTGATATTGTTCCTGTGCATGTCTCTGAATTGCAGTAATGAAATTTCCTTCCCCCTTATTTAGGGGTGGTTTCTCAAAAAAAAAAAAAAAGTTATAAAAATAACAATAAAAAATCATAACCCAAATGTCCCCACTTCTCTTCTAGAATTTTGTGGACACTGGTTGGTCCACCAAGCCTAAAAATGAAACCAAATGTCCCCACTCCCTTAGAATTACTTACTACTTCTCTGTTTGACCAATTTCAGTCCACCTTGGCCACCAATAAAACTCTCTCACACACCAAATTAACATACTCCACTCCCTTCTTTAATATAGTTTTTTATATTTTACATTAATGTTATAATAACTTTCCCACCACTTGTCGTGCAACTTCGTTCTCTGTCTATTCTTTATATAAACCCACATACTCTTTCACACTTCCTTACTCAAAACTCATTCAACAACAACAACAACAAAAAATCAAACACTCTTTCTTAGATCTTCTCTCTAGTTCTCTTGGCTTTTTCTTTTATATCTATTTCCTTCAGATCAAAAACTTAGCATCAAAGAAGGATAAACTAGCAATCCATGTCAAACCAAAGTGTCCCAAGAATACACCCATTTGATATGAAAAACAGAATCCATGTTAATTCAAACTCAAGCACAACTTCATCTCATGGAAAAGAAATAACATGAAGTTTGAATATTATGGAAGAGATTGGAAAATAATACCTCAAAATCTCTTAAAGTCTCAACTAGGAATGGGTATGGAGGTCGATGACGGCCGCGGTGGCTTTGGCGGTGTGGTGGGTGGTGGCTAGGCTAGACTAGAGCAGTGGCTAAGCTAGACTAGAGTGGTGGCTAGCAGATTGGCAGCCTGAGGAGGTGGCTAGGCAAATGGCAGTGTAAAGGAGGGGCAGATCGGCGGCGTTAGGGAGTGCGACGGCGTGAGGGAGTGCGGCGGAGTCAGGTGGTGGCGGCTTGAGGGTGGTGGTGATGGTGTGAGGGGAGAGTGAGAAAAGGGAGAGAAAGCTAGGGGAAAAGAAGAGAAAAAAGAAAAGAAAAAAGAGTTTTGAAAAAAAAAAAAAAAGAAAAGAAGTGGGAAACTTGTGTGGGAAACTAAATTTCTGGGAAAACATATAGCGACGTTTTTCAAAACGTCGCTATAAGCCAAATAAATGCCGCAAAAACTACATTTTCTACAATGTTTTAGGAAACATAGCTATTGATCTATGATATAGCAACGTTTTGTAGAAAACATCGGTATAAAGTCACTATTTAGTGGCGCTAGTTTGAAACGTCTCCATATACCATTTATAAAGGCGTTTTGCAAAAACGCTGCCTAAACCCAGATTTCTTATAGTGTATCCTAAATGCATTGAAGGCCATTGGACAACCATGACCATTTGACCTTGTAGAAAATAAGAAGAAACTTGCCAACCTTCCTTCTCCTGAAGAAGTAAGAATGCAAATCCTTCGTACTATTTTTTTGTAGTTTACTTTATGTTCTACCAATCACAACTTGTCATGTATTTGTTTAACTTATAAAATAGCCAAAGTTTAAAATAGAAAAAAATAAACACATGACAAGTTGTGATTAGTGGAATTAGGGCTGTCTAGATTGATCCGGTAACTCGACCCACCCGAAGAACCGACCGGACCCAACCTGAATCCGGTCGACTCGACTGCTCCGGCGGGTTGGTGGTGGGTCTTCACCACCAGAAACCAATTCCGGCGGGTCGGTTTCGGTTTTCCTCCTCTAAAACCCGAACCAACCGAAAGATTTCCAAATTCCGGCAAAAAGTTTCCAGATCCCGGTGATAATTTCTAGAATCCGGTGAAGAAACCCAAATTCCGGCAATATTTCCCTTAGATCCAGTGAGATTTTGACCGGATCTGGAGAAATCTCATCAAATCCGGTGAGAGTTTGACCGGATCTGGAGAAATCTCATCAAATCCGATGAGATTTTTGCCAGATCTAAGGGAAATCTCGCCGGAATCTGCGTTTATTCGCCGAATCTGTGTTTTTTCACCGTTTTCTCTCTGTCTTCTCAGATCTATGACTCCGACCGACCTGCCCGCCACCTGTTGATAGTCTGAACCCTCCGACCCGATTACTCCGGCGAGTCGGCGGCGGGTGCATTTTTTTCTCATCCGATTCCGGTGGGTCGGTTCCGGGTTGGGCACAAACCTGACCCGTGGACAGCCCTAAGTGGAATATAAAGTAGAAATAATGATGAAGGAGTTGTATTGTTGTAGACTTGATGATCAAGAAATAACAATGAGTGAAAACTTTATATATCTTACATTAATAATTTATGATCAAGAGATTTAAGAGGATGTGAATCATAGGATAGGAGCTGGGCAAATAAAGTAGAGAAGTGTAATAGGAGTATTGTGTAATCATAAAATACTTTTTTTTTTAATAAAATAGAATACATATTAAGTTAACTAGAAAATTTTGTAAAATTACTAAGACCAACTATGTTCTATAGTAATGATTTTGGGGCTGTTAAGTAGCAATATCTTCATAAAATGAATGTAGCTAAAATACAAATATTAATATGGATAAGTAAAAATAGAAGTATAAGATTCAAAATGAAGAAATTCACTTAAAGATATGTGTGAGCACCCCTAAATGTGACCTTTGAATGTCAACAAGTCATGTGAGTTACTTTTTTGGATGTATCCCAATGCGAGTCCATCTGCTTGGACTTATAATACACTACCAACTCTAGTTTAGGGTTCTTTTTTATTGGATTTTATGGTGTGTCTTTATGATAGAATCTCATTCTCTCTCAATTATGTGTGCATGTTTTTTTTTTTTTTTTCTCCAAAAAAAAAAAAAAAAAACTCTAAGGTAGGGTAAGAGATGGTGTCACTTTGGTTAAAGTCAATTCAGACCATTTGAAACTTATGTATAGATAAATTACAAGAATTTAGTTAGAGTGGGTGTCATGTTTACCCACCGCAACATCGGAACGAACAAACGAGTTTTGCTAGGTTAAGGTTAGTTAGGGTTGGGACTTAATGGGTTTGGATATAAATGGTGACTCGAAGTGACACAATAAAAAAGTTTCATAAGTAGGGTACACTGCGTAAACCTGCATAGACATGTTTGAATCAATTTATTTGTGCAACTAAATGACCATTACTAACGTTTAATAATGTTACAATAATATTCATTTTTATTTTAGATTTGTCAAAATCTTTTAATATCACATAATATTAAAATTAAAGAAAGTGAGTAATTAAAACTTACAAGGGAATTAATTGGAGATTGAAATATTACAAACCTAGAATCTCTACCCTACAACTATAAATCTCTAAACTTCTTATAAATCTAATTTTATTTTTTTATTTTTAGCCGTACTATTGAATCACTACATTATAGTTAGCCAATTCTAAAATCAAGTTTAAACTAGTTATTGCTCTTTCTCTTCTTATCTCCTCTCTCTCTCTCTCTCTCATATCGTTCTCTCTTCCTCACTCATAAGCGACGACCATCTATCTTAGTTGTATCCTTCCCTCTCTCTCTCTCTCTCTCTCTCTCTCTCTCTCTCTCTCTCTCTCTCTCTCATATGTTTAGTGAGTTTTAGAATTAAAGAAAACCAGTTTCTTGGTGTTTCAAAATTCTACAATAATTTTTCCTGCAGAATGTTTTTGTTCTATAAATTTTAGTCTACTGTTTGCTCCAATTCTTTCAATATTGATATTTAGCATTTGGCGAGTTCTAAGGATATTATATTTTTGTTGAACTATGTTATTTTATTTTTGTTAAACTATGTTATTTTGAATTTGGGTTGAAGTGTGTGCACTTCTTTTGGAGTGTAAAAAATTTATTTCTAGATGAATGTTATATTTTTGTTGAACTATATTATTTTGAATGTGGGTTGAAGACTTGAAGTGTATGCACTGTTTTTGGAATGTAAAAAAAAATATATTTCTAGATGGATGTTATATTTAATATTATGCAGGTTGAAATGATTTGTGTTACATTCGTGTCAACCCAACACGACTTGTTTATTAACTGTGTCAAATGGGTTGGGTCAAGTCAACCCGCCTTATTAACAGGTCGGGTTAGGGTTGAAAGATCATGACACGATTATTAAATGGATCAGGTTAGAATTGAGCTATTTAGTCGAATACCCCTATCTCAACACGACATGAACCCGACACGCTAACCCTAATTGACATCCCTAGTATGGAGTTAGAGCATAGGTTTAAGAAGGGTTTAGACACTCAATTTTGCCTAACCAATCAATTAGCTTCCACTTGTGTTACGTGCACCTTTTTTTTATTTAAGAAAAATGTTAAGGAGATTCTATATTCATTTTTTTGAGAAACAAAGTGGGTTCTGTTTCTGTATTCTAATTACACAATTATTATATATAGTAAATAATGACATATAGGGCAAGATTTTATTATTAAGAGTAAATCTAAACACACACACACACACAAAAAAAGGAAAAATATTTAGACATTCAAACTACAAATCAAATCACTCTACATATGGGAAAGTAAATCAAACATACCATATCAAATTATATATGGAAAGCAAATCAACTAATGAAATGACATTAAACCGAACATGGAAGGTAAAACAATTTTGCATATATGAGGTGAACTGTCTATGGAAAGTGATTGAAAATAGACAACCCAATTCTAGGTTTTCATGCATTTTATTGTTTTGATTCTTATTTTTATATAGATACAATAGTATTTCAATCCTATTTCAAAAATCAAACTTTTTTTTTCTCACATAGGTGAGCCCTTCTTACCACACTACCTTCTTGGTGGTGGTGGACATGGATTCCGAATTCCTAGAAAGACTACAGAAGGTCTCCTTAATAGAGGAGAAGGAACTTGATATTAAGATACGAGTGCACCATCGCAAAGAAATGCTGGAAGAGTGCTCCCTTAGGATTCTAGGACGATTTTTGAGTGATAAACCGGTCAATCTTAAAGCGGCATAGAACTTGATTTGAACAGTATGGTGAATGGGCAACGACCTGAAGATAATGGAGCAGCAAAGTTGCTTGTTTCAAGCATACCCAACCTTTCACACACTCTCTCCTTCAAATTAGTTCCAACATTTAGGGAGAAAAAAATTCTAGACTTTGCACAACTAATTTTCTAACCGAACTCCAAACAAAAAGTCTGTAACACATTTGGAATAGCTTCAAATCTCATTAGTTATCTTAGCAAAAAGGATAAGGTCATCCGCGAAAAAAAGATGGGAAATTTTAATATTCCCATGCGAAGCCTTTAGAGGAAATCACAAACCTTTAGAGCACTTTTCTTCAATATGATACCCTAAATACTCCATGCACATGATAAACAAATACGACGACAAAGGATCTCCTTGCCTTATGCCTCTTGAAGGATTTAAAGAATCAAGAGCACACCCATTCACCAAAACCGAAATGGACGAGGTCAAGATACAACTCATGATTACCTTCAATAGATTGTGAGGAAACCAAAAAGCTTGGAGCACTTTGTGGATAAAACTCCATTCCAATATGTCATAAGCTTTTTCCAGATCAACCTTTACTGCCATATAACCTTCCCTCCCTTTCATTTTGTCCATTGTATAGATTAACTCTTGGGCAATCACCACATTATCAACCCCTCTTCTCCTCGGAACAAAAGCAGTTTGAATTGGGGAGATAAGGTTAGTGAGAAAAGGTCTAATCCTGGCAACTAACACCTTTGAAATGATTTTGTACACTGAATTGCACAAGCTGATAGGCCTGTAGTTGGCCAAAGATTTGGGGTTTTTACACTTAGGAATGAGAGTGATGAAAGTAGTATTCAAAAACTCCGGGATAGAACCAAGGGTGAAAGCCTTTTTAACTTCTTGACAACTTGAGGCTTGCACATCACGCCAAAAATACTGGAAGAATCCAGCATGTATACCATCAGGTTCAGGGGCCTTAAAAGGCTTAAGAGACCACAAGGCAGTCCTGATCTCCTCATCATCCACCTCTCTACCCATCCATCTCCTTTCCTCCTTAGAAAGCATACAACAAGAGAAGTTAGCAACAGGTGACTCAATGCTAAACATGCTCATCTCAGAAGTATATAGTTTAGAGAACCCGTCCTGTATATGATCCTTGATCTTAGCCTCATCATATATCCACTCACCATTTCCATCCATAATACATCTGATTTTATTCCTCTACCTCCTAACCACAATTGTAATGTGGAAATAAGAGGTGTTTCGATCCCCAAAAGTAGCCGCATTCAACCTAGACTTCAAAGCCCAAAATTCCTCTTCTTGAAGCCTGATCATGGCATGCTCCTTGATCAACATATTCTCCAACCTCAGAAGGGAGTCACTCAGGTTGCAAGCTAGAGCTTTTTGAACTCCATTCAATCTAGCTAACACCCTCCTTTTCCTTGCAAACGAATTCCCAAAGACTTCATAATTCCACTTCTTCACTCTAGTTGTAAAATCAGAAATAGTCGAGGATAGAGAGCTGTCTCTAACCCAAGCTTCCTCGACCACCTTAGGGAATTAGGGATGTAGTAACCACATGGTGTGGAAACGAAAAATTTTATTGGTGACACAAGTTCTACTTCCCATAAGCTCAATTAGAACAGGACAATGGTCCGAGAAAGTCCTTGGAAGATGAGTAACATTAGCTTCAGGGTATAGCATTCTCCAGCTAGGGTTGGCAAAACATCTATCTAACATTTCAAGGATAAGGCTTGTAATAGGTCTTTTGTTGGTCCAAGTATACTTTGGGCCAGCAAAGCCCAAATCCAAAAAATTACAATTATCTATGCATTCCTTAAACTCCAATGCCCTGTTTAAATTTATTTGGTTCCCTCCAAACTTATCCTCACTGCTCAGAATTTCATTAAATTCACCAATCATCAACTAGGGGTGGTTGTGGAGTTTAGCAATTTCTGACAAATTATACTAAAACAATCTCCTCTTCGCCCGACAAGGACTAGCATATTTTAAGTTTTTGGACTCGAAAAACTGTAGAACACTTATCAAATTACTTGATTAGATAGAAAGAAAATATAGAAGGGATAAAGAGAGAATGAGAAAAGAATCATAGATGTAAATACAGATCAGTTGGTAGTACAGGAAAAAAATTGATTGGTGTAATTTTTTGTTGATGAAGAAGCAAAGTGCAGGAAAAAAATAGTTTCATTCTACCATCAACTGTAAAGTAAACCAGAATCCAAAGAGAAGGTTTATTTATTTTTTAATAAATGAGCAATTTTAAGAGTACAAAACATTTACACAATAAAATCTAGATGGCAAGTTGTTAAAGGTACGTAAAAAAAATGATGTTAGTTATGAGTTTAGATAAAAAGTCAATTACAACTTGTCACTTAACCTTTATTGTAAAAATATTGTGAACATATTGTGAAAATAACACTACTATGATCATATTTGAAGTTTTATTTCAATTGATTTTAAACAAAATTTAAGATTAGGGAATTCAAATTTTATTTAAGGGTCAAAACAAAAAAAGTAATAAAAATTTTAAATATATATATTTGGGGGAGAAAGCCAAGGGGTTCATTTGAACCCCTTGGGTTGGCTGTAGAGCCCCCCCTAATACTACACTCTCTCACACAAATGAATCTGACCCACCATTGACATACTCTTTCTTTTGGGTTTGGTTTTAACCCAACAATACATGTTTCAATTTTAGGAGTCGTCATTAACCATTGGAATTTTAAGGTGTGATAGGTTTCCTAAATATAATTGATTTTATTTACTAATTTAACTAAGAAATTCCTAAGGGCTTATAAGCTAAATTAGAATTTTTTTTTTTTTAAAAAAAAAAAATATCTAGAATCAAAAGGCATGGATTTGGAAGCTCGATTACATGTTGAGAAGATGTTAGACACCCCACAATGCCTATCCAGAAGGATAGTACCTCATTTCAAATTTAATCTAAAACATCACCATTTAAAGAACAACTTAAACTATTTGGCATTTGATTTTAAAAAGAAGATATGTTTGTACATGTGAAATGAAATAATGATCAAGCTAATCCTAGGATGACGTTTAATCTATGATAAAATGACATGTAATATATTCTTGGATAATATGTTAGTGCATTACATGTATAATCCATCCTAAAATGACATGTGGATGCATGACATGTATAATCTATATATCCTAGGATGACATGTATCTATCCTAAGATGAAATGTAAACAATTTATTTTAAAAAGTAAGATAAAACAAACATAAACATGTGATTGTATGACTTTTTTTTTTTTTTTTTTTGGAGAGGATTGTATGACATTTTCTAAGAGAGATAGATTGCATTAATGAGTTAAGTAAAGCTAACCTTACTCGAAAGTATAGTTTAACAAATGCAATTTTGCAATTCTCTCTCTCCCAAACCATTTTATCTCATACAAAAGACACAAAGAAATAACAAGAAAATGGTAAATTTCCTAGGATGTTTGAAAATAATGACATGTGACAATTTTATTAATTTTTAAGGAAAAACATTTTATTTTGGCACAAAATGAGATTGAAAATGCATTTTTGTGGCCCAAAGGGCATTGTATAATTTTTGGAAACTTTGGGTCAAGAAATAATTTTGAAAAAACGTTGGTTGGTCCACAGATTGGCCTTGAATGGTTTAAGGTTTAGTGGGTTTTTGTTTGAATGTGAGTGGGCTGGCGTGGAGGCGGTTATTGGGCCAAAGAATTCAGATTGGGCTATTATTGGGTTCAAATTCAGTGGGCTAACTCTAATTCTCACACACCACGGGATGGTCTTTGGGACTAAGTGAGCTAATGGGCATGAGTGAACTAAAAGGGATCTTGAGTTGGAGCAGGGTTTAAAGGTTAAGCTGGCTACGGTTTTTATTACGTGGGCTTGGGCATTTTTAGTGGAGTGGGCTTGTGTGGTTTTTAGTTTTAAATGGTAGCTGACCCAAATGGGTCCAATCCGGCCTAAACACAAACCCCGCACAACCCATCTTATCTTTATTTCTTTTTTCCACTAGCCGGATTTTGGGTATTTTGGTTGATTTGTGAGGGTAGTGTTGTGGTTGTTGGGCTCTCCGTGGGATTAATTTTGATTTTTGGAGTGATGGTCTCTCATGGGTGATTGCTAAGATTAGATTTTTGTGTTAGTGGATTCTGTTTGATTGCCAAGAAAGTGTAAGAAAGCGAGGAAAAAAAAAATTAATTCACCTTTTGATTATTATTTTTTTCTGATGTGGACTTTTTATTTTTAAATTTGTTGATTAGGATTTTTTTTTTATCATTTCCCCACATCAACATTTTTTGTTGGTTTGTTAATAGTAAGGACTAAACTGTTAATAAAATGTAAAAATCAAATTGACTGTGATCCCAAAATATAGGGACCACCAAAATGTATTTTCGACAATTTATTTTCTTGGTTTATCCTAAAAATGGAAATAGTTTAACTTTGTAAGTGGATACATACATATCAAAATATGTACCCACATAAATTGAGATACCCTTTTATGTAAGAATTCCATGTAAGAATTCCATTGAAGGGTCCAACAACTACATAATGGAAAAAATAAATTTTTTGCATTCCTTACACTTCTTCTCTTGGACTAGGCAAGATTGATTCAAATTAAGTTCTCATGTGAGAACAAAAAAATTTATTATCTAAGAGAGTTGGCACCCAACTAACTCTTTAATATTTTCATTTATTTCATACATAAGATCTAATATTCAGTTACAATTAAAGAAAAAAATTGTAACATGGTGAAAAATAAAAACTGTTAGTAAAAATATCCTAGCAAGAAAGATTATCACCAGGTGCAACACCAAATTGAGTACAGTACTGTTGGTAATACTGGATTCGAGACTGAACTTTATTAGGATCTTGACCATCACATTCTTTAGGACCATTAATAGCTCGAATTGTTGCTCCAAAACCTTGGCTTACATATTGGTGAACATTGGTCATCCAATACCATAAGGCAGTCTTAAACGAGATATTCGCATCATTGGCAACAGTTTCGGGAGAGCCTAGCCCATCAAACTGAATTGCTTTTCCAGCTGCTCCATAATTGTAATTGCAGGTTAGTTGAAGTGGTCCACGGCCATGGTAACGTTTGCTAGGATTGCATGGATAATCAGGGTAGTCTGTGTTACAATTGTTTTCCGTGGTTGGAACATCTCTTTCTTCTATATAGCATAAACCTGTCCAGACAACAACATTTTGCTTCAACCCTTGGGGATAAGTCCTTGCAAATAATATGTTTGCCTTTGGAAAGTCCAAAAAGGTAAAAAATTTGGATTTTCTTTTTTGGATTTAACTTACCTCTAATATTTTTTTAATTGGATGTGTCCTTTTATTTTAAATACACAATAGCAAGTAGTAGTGGGTTTTAATCTTCACATTTTATTTAATTAGTGTGTGATGTGGCAGTTTCTCATTAAAATAAAATGAGTTTCTAATTTAAAAAGTACTGGAAATAAATCAAATCATTCTTTTTTTAACTATATTTTTAGGTCAAACTTATAAATTTCCTCATTTTTATTTATTGTAATTTCTTTTTGGTGAAATTATTTATATTACCTTCAGAAAATAAAAAATCAATAAAAGCCATCTAATCGCACTATTATTATATTATTGTAAGTTAAATACATGACTATTACGCGCAAATGTGCATGTCTATGAAAACTATAAATATCTGTTATAAATGTTGCCTTATTTTCATCTTATTTTCGTTTTCAAACTTCGGAAAACCATGTTGTCTTTTTATTCTCTGTTGAGGCTTATTAAACTGAATTGTAATTTGATAAATCGCATTAATTAAACAACATATATATAACATTTATGGTCTTATTTTTCTGATAGAAATATATCATTTATAGTCTGTAACAAAATAATAACACGAGGAAATATTATCTATAGAATAGGCGACAACCATAATCGCTTATTTTATTTTTTATTTTTGATGTGAAACTCATTACTTTAAAATAAACTCAAGACCAACTACATGACATCTTGGGCCACCAGCCCTTCAATACAAACTGGAACTTCCTCAACCCACGCGTAATGGTCTGGCACGCTTTTAGCAAATTGGGCTAGTGTGTGTGCAACCTTGTTTCCTGACCGGCCCACATGGCTAAAGTTTACATCTCTAAACCCATACAGCTGGGACAATGACCCATTAATAACATTAACAATAGAAGCTGGGGCCTCTGTACGTCGTTGCATGGCGTTCACGACGGTGAGGGAATCGCTTTCAAACAGGCAGTCTCGGATTCCCATTTCCCATGCGAAGCGGACGCCTTCCTCCATTGCTTTAGCCTCTATCTCAACAGCACCCAACAGAGCCTTTATCCGCTTGCTAAGTGCTGCCACTACCTCTCCGTGGTGGTCCCTTATCACCACCCCAATCCCGGCTTCCTTTTGCTGAGTAAAAACTGCACCGTCCATGTTTGCCTTGTACCACGGAGGCTTGGGAGGTTGCCATATTGCTTCCACAGAATCTTTGAAAGGCCGTGTAGAATAGTTAGCCATCACAAAGTTCTCCAAGAGCTCTTTTGTCCACCCAACGACGACGGACGCTGGTTTTCTGCTCTTTCCGTGGCGCACTTCATTCCGGTTCGTCCAGATGCCCCATGCCGTCGTTACCATCAAACCCACGTCCTCCATCGGCCACTGCTTCACGTTTCGGGCATACCACAATAAGTCCAAGAATTCCGGGCAGTTGTCCATCACCTTATCCGTATTCATCCCTGCTTCCTTCCATACTTCCTCCGCACGGTGACAGTGCCAGAGTGCATGGCCTGTTGTTTCTTCAAAGCTTCCACATACCTCACATCTATTATCCGCCGTTATCCTTCGCCGGAAGAGATTATCCTTTGTGGGTAAGATATTCCGGCAAGCACGCCACGTGAAGTTTCGAATCTTATTAGGGACATTCAATCGCCAAATAAACTTCCAAAACTCCTTCATCCGTGTTGAGTTTGAGCTCTCCTCTGCGTCATTGCCAGCTCTCTCTTTAAGGGCCAAGCTATAAGCTGACTTCACCGTGAACTTCCCTGAAGGAGTCAGCGCCCAGATAATGTTATCATCAGGCAGCGTTGGGCTCAGTGCAATGGTAAGAGTCGATTCCACATCCTTGGCCATGAGAGTTCGCTGTAAGGCTTCCAAGTTCCATTCTCCCCTTTGGTGATCGATTAACGAAGCCACTAATAGTTCTTCCCCACCACTCGGGCATGGTGTGACAGCTTTAAAAGTGGAGGATAAAGGGAGCCAGCAGTCTCCCCAAATCCGGACTTTGGCTCCATTTCCTATCCTCCAACGGCTCCCATTCCGGACTAACTGTTGTGCAGCAATTATACTCCTCCAAGCATATGAAGGTCTTGTCCCCACAGTGGCTGAGAGAAAGTCTCCATGTGGAAAATATCTAGCATGGAAGACACGGTAGAAAAGTGAAGTTGTAGAGGTTTGAAGGCGCCATCCCTGTTTGGCTAGTAAAGCCAAGTTGAAAGTTTTGAGGTCCCTAAAACCCATACCGCATGTTTCCTTAGGAGTGCACATCTTCTCCCAGCTAAGCCAAGCCATTTTGTCAACCCCATTATTTTGTCCCCACCAAAATTTGCGGACCATACCAGCAAGCTCATCACATAAGGAATCTGGAAGTTTGAAGCAACTCATAGTATAAGAAGGTATTGCTTGGCCCACTGCTTTTATTAAAATTTCTTTGCCCGCATTCGATAGGAGTTTTTCCTTCCACCCTGAAAGTTTTTTACCCAGTTTGTCTTTTAGATCATGGAAGGTGTTCTTCTTGGATCGCCCAACCAACGAAGGTAGTCCTAGATATTTTTCATGCTGGCGTATGACTTGAGCTCCAAATCTAGACTTTATTTCCTCCTGTATTGCCTGCGGAGTATTTTTGCTGAAAAATAGGGCAGTTTTGGCTTTATTGAGTTGCTGTCCTGAGGCAGCTTCATAAACACTGAAAATGCGCTGTAACTCATCACATTCTTCCAAAGATGCTCGACAAAAAATCAAGCTATCGTCGGCAAAGAACAAGTGGGAAATTCTTGGGGCTCTTGGACACACAGCTACACCATTGATATTTTGCCTTTCTGTTGCACGACGAAGTAGTGCTGAAAGACCCTCTGCACAAAATAGAAACAGATAAGAGATAATGGGTCCCCTTGGCGAAGGCCCCTAGAAGGGACTATTCTACCTCGGGTTTGCCCATTAATGCGGATAGAATATGTGACAGTAGTTATACATCTCATAATCACTTCAATCATTTTCTGATGGACACCCATTTTCCTCATAATATTCTCCAAGCAAGTCCATTCTACCCTATCATAGGCTTTGCTCATGTCCAATTTTAGAGCCATCTCCCCCACCCTCCCAGACTTCTTTTGGCTAATGTGGTGCATGGTTTCGAATGCAACTAACACATTATCAGTTATAAAACGCCCTTTGGTAAAAGCACTCTGATTTTCACTGACAATAGTTGATAAAACACTTTTCAATCTATTAGCAACAGCTTTGGAGGCTATCTTGTAGGCTACATTACATAAACTAATTGGCCTGTATTCAGTAATTTTTCTAGGGTTTTGGACTTTGGGAATAAGAACAATCTGTGTGTCATTATAGTTAGGAGGAACAATACCATGATTCAGGAAGTCCAGTGCAGCTTAAGTGATGCATGTGCCTGTGAGCGACCAGAATTTCTGATAGAAAAGGGGTGGCAAGCCGTCCAGACCTGGCGCAGTATTGGGGTGCATTTGCTTCAATGCTAGGGCAACCTCTGAGGTCTGAAACTCTCTGGTTAACAGCAGGTTCATTGCATCCGTGACTATAGGTGTGATGGCATTCAAAAGCTCTGTCATATCTCCCGACTGAGTGGAAGTAAATAATGTGGAGAAATACTGTGTAGCGACATACTCGATATCATCCATATCCTCCTGCCATAGCCCATTCCCATCCTCCAGCCCCTGAATCCAATTCCTTTGCTTCCTGTTCGATGCTTTTGTATGGAAGAAACTAGTATTACGATCCCCTTCCTTCAGATAAATATTCCGAGATCGTTGTTTCCACATGACCTCTTCTATATCCAACCAAGAGTTTAGAGACTGCCTGACCTACCGGATGGTTTCCAGATTGTGCTCCGGGTTGGTTTCCAGTGCTTGGAGCCTATTCCGAAGTGATTTGATCCGGTTTCCAACATGGCCAAATTCCTGCTTGTTCCACTGAGTAAGACAAGCATTACATGAGGAAATGCAGTTCTGCAATGGATGACCTGTAGAGACACCAAGGCCAGACTCCCACGCTTCACTTACAACCTCCGCACACCTTGGATCACGGAGCCACATTGCTTCAAACCTAAATGGCTTTCCACCTTTATGTCGCCTTTCCCCCCCTTGATTCCACCGAAGAGCTAAAATGCAGTGATCCGACGCAGTGGTCGACAGATGGTATAACTTCGCATTCGCAAATTTTAAAAACCATTCCGGTGTGGCCAACGTCCGGTCTAGTCGAATCCACCAACTATCTCCATTTGCAAAAATTTTGTTCCAGGTAAAACGTGGCCCCACATACCCCAAGTCTCTGAATCGGCATCTGTTTATTGCATCCCGAAACCTTTCCATCTGTTTAGGTGACCTCAGATTGCCCCCAAGTTTTTCAGCATCACTAACGATCTCGTTAAAGTCCCCCATACACAGCCAGGGAAGATGGTTTGAGCTCCCAAGTCTTTCTAGAATACGCCAAGTCTCCTCTCTCCTACTTGTTTCCGGTTGCCCATAAAACCTCGTGAACCTCCACTTCCTTGTGCCATCAATCCCTCCCACCTCTGCATCTATATGCCACGGTCCGAATGTTTGAACATCCACCATTATTTCCTTCTTCCAGAGTAAGGCCAATCCCCCTTTACTCCCATTGCTAGCCACTACCAGCCCTTCTGTGAATCCGAGAGTACGCTTCTTTTTAGTCATCTCTTCCTTGGATAGCTTAGTTTCCATGAGGAACACTAAACTGGGATCTTCAGAGGCTATTACCTCTTGGAGTTGTCGAACTGTTCGGAGGTTCCCAAGCCCCCGACAGTTCCAACTTAAAGCATTCATTGATCTCGGCGGTGCTGTCTCGCAGCCACCGCCGTTTCAGTAAACTCCATAGCCAGCATCTTACTTACTTCAACCACCTCGGCTTCCATTTTTTTCTTCTTTGACGTAGATACCGTGTTTGTGTTTGCATGGTCATGTGCACGTTTATTTCCTGCATGTGCCTCCTCCGGACTTGGATTATTAATCTTAGGCCCAGTGATGATTCTTTTCCAAGTTCTAATAGTTGGGTTATTTGCAATAGGCCCATTAGGCCCATTACCCAAGCAGCCCATATCATGTGGCCCATGGTCCAAAGTCCCCTCCACGTGAAGTTCATCCTTTCTCCTCTCTGTCAACGTGTTGTCAGATTTTCCTTTATTCCTGCAAACATGATTATCATTAGTAGCATTTGTAACCGAAGAAAAATCAGTGCCGTTACGGATTTCATCATCAATCTCTTGGATATGCGCCTCAAATTTCTCCCTGTCAGTAAGTATGTCCGTGATTTTCGCCTTTTCATTCAAATTCGAATATTCCTTGGGATCCGCACTTTCCTTTCTCGTGCTAACATCCGTTTTAGTCATCGTCACCGGCCTGTCAGTCACCGTCGCCGGAGTAGTAGCGAAACCACTCTTCTCTGCCACTCTATGCGTTCGCCGATCCTCCTGCCCAGCCACCGATATTACTTTTGGCCTGAACATATTCACCTGAGGCGCGCGCATCCACTCTCCGAACTGTTGTTGCTGGGCATGTAAACTCCCTTTGCTGCGAATCCAGATGTCGCACTCTTTAGCGTCATGCGTTAACCTCCCACACCAGTAGCAGAATATTGGGAGTCGTTCGTACCGAAACGAAACCCACCCTTCACTATCTGGACCAAACCGCACTCTCCGTCCACGACTGAGCGGTTTTGTGATGTCCAGTTCCACGCGTACTCTCATGAACTCCTCGCCGTCAGTTTCCTCGTCATCGTTGCAGTGGATTACGCGTCCTAATGTTTGGCATATCCCCTCCGCCGCCTCAACCGTCATTCGTCTCGCAGGTATGTGGTGCACTTGAATCAAAAACTCTGCCGTATCGAAGCGGAGCTCCTTTAGAGACTGGTCCGTTTCGTATCGGCAGAGAACGACCAGATACTTGTCAAAACTCCACGGTGCTCCGAGAAGAATTCTCTCAGCATCCAACTCGTCTTCAAACGTGAAAAGAACGAGATGGTTTCCCAGGTCTTTGATGCGAAACTCTTGTTTTGTTTTCCACAGTGGTCGGAGAGTCCGAGCCACAACTTCTATACTGAGGGCTCTCTTAGTGAAGAATTTTGCCGCTAGCATGCTTCCTGGCTTGACACTTTTGTTTTCAAAGTCAAACATGTCCCCCTCTTGTTCAGAAAGAGACAAACGATTCCAATCTCTAGTTAAGGAATCCATAAAGCTCACTGTTTCCCTGGTCCCACGAAGGAAAACCCACAAGCCCTATACGCAACGTTGTTGCGCAAGGGAACTAATCCTAAGAAAGGAACAAATCCATAATTGCTTATTAGTATTATATATGTTTCTAAATAATTGCATAATAACAAAGTTAGAGAGGGGATCAAGAACTTACTTCCAGTCTCATGTGTGACATGGGCAAAGAAAGCTGCAATCTCACGTTTACCGTCATCATTAGAACCAGACTTGGCAAACCGATTATAAGAATTAAGAGCATCAAGAAATGCAGCTCTGGTGTAAAAGCTCTTTCCAGGACAATCTCCTTGGGCCTGGTTAAGTATCCCATTGAAAAAGTCTTCTGTCACAATATCTGGGACTGAAACATCATTAGTAGTTGTGGTACAAGGTCCTGATTTGCACCCCTCGCCACAGTATTCAGCAGTAGTGCCACAAAAGTCATATTGGCTGCAACATTCGTTTGCAGCACAATTACAAGCACCCTTCACATTTGCTGCTAGGATTCCAACTATAACGAGAGTCAGCAGACCCTTTTGTAAACTAAGAGCAACCATTTTCTTAATGAAGTTTGAGGAATATATAAAATGTGTGAGTTCTAGAATTAGGATGTGATATGTATTTATAATGCAACATAAAGTGAGAAATATCTATTTCTTTAATGAAGAAGAAATTTCTACGATCATGAGGAAGTATAACGTAGAAAGTAAACCGCGCATTAGTTAAAACAATGAATCTAAATGACAGATCACTCTCTAGTTATTTCCTTTGATGTACAAAATCTGCAAAATTGTGTTCCAATGCTTGTTGGATATTGGCTATTGGTGTTATTGTATTATTTTTAGTGCCACTGTTATGAGTAATTTGCGTAACTTAAGATGAATACTTTTCTTTTTCTTTTTTTTCTTTTTTGAGAAACAAACAGATACACAGGTGAGGAAACGAGATTCTAACACAAAGGAATATTTAAGAGAGAAAAAAAAAAAAGCAAAGGAATGTCCTTATCTTTTAATTATTGGCCTCTGTTCGGGTTCACACTTTTTTTTTTTAAGATTATTTTTGTCAATTTATTTTACTATTTAGTTTATTTTTATTATTATTTATGAGTCTTACTGTACTTTTTAGTATTATTTATGAATCTCACTCTACTATTTTAACTAACTTTTACTTTTGGTTATAATAAGTTTAGTAAAAAAATTTTAGTTTTAGCAAAATAAATGCATCTAAACAGACTTTACACACCAATAATAATTTGGTCATACTAACGAGTACCCTCAGGGCACTCGTTAACAATCTATTTTAGAAAATTTTTGACATTACTTTTATAGGAAATGAAAAAAAAACTGTTAAAACATTTTTTTTTTCCCATAAAAATTTTCTTTAACTGAATTTTTAACTAGTATCCTAAAGGTACTCGTTAGCATTTCTCATAATAATTATACGAGTGCAGCAAAAACCGAAAAACAAATAAGTGGTTTGGTTGAAAATTTGATAATACACACCAAGACTTCAGCGTTTCAAAAAGAGGACCTTATATTGCTTCTTATTAGTCTTTGTCAATAGTTTTGGTTCATCTCGTTCTTCGAGTTTAATAATTTGAGAGAGAGAGAGAGAGAGAGAGAGAGAGAGAGGAGGGCGGGGACAGTGGACAAAGCATTTTTCTGGAGCAGAATCAAGGATGTCAATTCCGTACCGGAGGCCGAAACAGTTTGGCTACCGGTACGATATATTTCGGATACCGGTCAATACCGATGTACCGTTTCGGGTTTACTACTATTTTTTATATTTATAAATAAATAAATAAATATATATATGTATGTATGTATGTATGTATGTATGTGTCTGTGCATATATATATTATAATAAATATAAAAGTTTACCATAAAACATTTCCTCAATTCAGAACTAATTATTCATGGTTTTATACTTTAGTATCAATTAAAAAGGAAAAAAATAAAAAAATAAAATAGAAAGTTTAAAAGTTACCATTGCATACTAAGAAAACAAATAGTACTAATAAGTTAATATAAATAAGTTACCATTCTCTCCTAACAAAAATTCAAAAATTACAAAACTTAAAAAAAAAAAAAAAAAAAAAAAAAAAAAAAAACTTTTTTTCTGTACCGGCCAGTATTGCCCGAAATTGGCCGGTACAGCCGGTATTTTTTCCGGTATGAAATAGGGGGGTCGAGCATACCGGATTGCAGGCCAGTACGGTATATTCCAGTCGTACCGGTTGGTACGGTACGGAATTGACAACCTTGAGCAGAATGCAGATATGGGGCTTGGTTACTTTTACCCGTGATTTGGGAACGGTGGACAAAGCTTAGCTTTTTTATGTAAGAAATTTCCAAGAAACCTCCACTCTAATGGATGTGTGGACATTTGAACAAGGTCACCTGGAAATATCTTTTGAAATTCTATGCAAGTTTTTGGTTCTAGTTATTGTAATTATCATGATTTTAAGCTAAGCTTTGATACAAACAAGAAATAATTATTTCTTGATGTTGTATTAAGAGTTAATTTGAGAACAACTTATTTAGTTGAAATTGAAAATTTTTTATTGATAAAACTAAAAGGTAGTTGAAATAACACAGTGAGTCTTGTGAATAATATCAAAAAATGCAATAAAATCTATAAATAATAGTCAATTTGGGAACAACTTATTTAGTTGAAATTGAAAATTTTTTATTGATAAAACTAAAAGATAGTTGAAATAACACAGTGAGTCTTATAAATAATATCAAAAAATATAATAAAACCTATAAATAATAATAAAAATAAATTAAATAATAAAAAATAAGTTAAATAGTAAAACAAAATTAGCATTTGAAAACTAAAAAAAAAAAAAAAAACTGACTTTTTAAATTAATGACATACACAAAATCATCTTCCAAATAAGAAGGAAAAAATTTGAAAGTACAGTAAGTACATACTCCAATGATAAACTCGACGTAGTTGTCGAAATTAAAACCTCATAAAATCGTACCAATTCTTTTGAAAACGTATTCCGTAGTCCATTATTGAATAAATTCATCAAATTATATCCTGATCATAAGGAAATAAGAAAGTAGTAAACTTTCCAAACGCAAAAATAAGGACGATCACAATTCACAAGTGGCCGACAAAAAAGTAAATCACTTTTGAATTTAGTCCTCATTTATCAAAAAGCAAATAATTAAAGGCCAACCTTTTTGAAATTTGAAGCAGTGATTTTGACCGAAAAAGAAACAGTGAAGAAGAAACGCTGCACTTTTCTTTTTTAGGTTCCATTTGGATGAATTTGAAAATTAAAAACTGAAATTAAAAATTGAAAAATATTATAATAAAATAATTGTTAAATGTGTGTATAATATTGTGAGATTTATTTTTAATGAAAAAGTTGTTAAAAAGTGAAATTTATGGGTCCATAAACAGTACATGATATGTATTGATTAGCTGAAAAAAAAAAGTAAAAAATGTCAAACTTAACGGTTACTGTTCATTAAACAGTACATAAATAGTAACCACAAGTCTCACAAACACATAAAAAATAAAAAAAACAGACGCAGACGTGAGTTTTCAACCTAATCCAAACATAACCTTATTATTGGCTTCTGTTAAGTTTTCCTTTGCAACAAAATATTTGTTAACACCAGTAAGACCGCAAAACCAACATTTTAGTGTTTTATACTATTTTTAATTTTTTGTGCTAGATTAACGAGTAATTTGCATAAAGAAAGATTATAAGAGCTAATTTATCCCCCCTACACAAAGTAAGAATAAAGTTAAGAGTAATAGATAAAATAGGTTTTTTTTAGTCATACGTGAATTTGTCCATGCTTTTAATAAGTTTCTAATATGTCAAATGATAGTTGCGGATATTATCAATGAAACAACTGAGCTACTTAATTATATAGATATACCTTCAATAAGATAATGCATTTAAACAAAGCAAAAAAAATCCACGGACGAATCTACCCAAGTGCACTTGCACTTGGGCATTTTTGTCCATGTACACTTGCACATTTTCTCTCCTCATTTTTCGCCCTATTTTGGGGAGAAAAATTATTGGTGAGCCTTAAGAGAAAATATTTAAACCCCACCATATCTTCTCCCTCTCAACCAAACACCCTTTAAAAAGTTTTTCTTCTTTTTTTTTTTTTTTTTTTTTTTTTTTTTTTTTTTTCATCTTCCCTAAAATTCACTCTACTAAAAATGTTTTTAATTGCTATAATTGGTAGGTAAAAAAATAATTTTAGTGGTAAGTTTAGATTAAATCCAATAATAATTTATCACTCAAAATTTGTTGTGAAAATATTGTGAAAATGTTGTAGACGTTACACTTTTCTTACTAAAATTATTCTCTCTCAAAATAATGAAACAAAGAATTTGTAAATTTCTCAATTTATGATTTCACTATTTGAATGTTTCATTTTTTTTCTTTTTTTGGTTATATAAAATATTTGCACTCAAATCATAAGTATCTTTGAAATAGTCACATACGTACTTTGGGACTCTTCCTGATCCTGAGCTTCGTGAAGTGGTCATGTCACCATTTTTTATTTTTCCTATTCTAAGCTAATCCTCTTCCAAGTTTCAATCAAATACCTAATATGTTTGACAACTACTTCTGTTTTTTATTTCCAAAAAACTTGTTTTTAAGAATGAAAAAAAAAAAAAAAAAAATCATGTTTTGGTATGCAGGAAAAAGTAATAATAAAAAAACTTTCTAAAATAAAAAATAGAAATTTTTTTCTTTTGGTTGTGGGTTGCATTCCCAATTGTAGGGGTAAAGTCCCCAAATCAAACAGTGGGCCTTGGGCCCCATATAGAATTCGACCACGTCTGAGGAGAAGGTGTGGGCGCCAAAAGAGCTCCCGACCCAATTCTTATGGGCCTAAACTTGTTTAAAAGACGGTCCGAGGAGAAATGTCTCCTCAGACGTACCAAGTATGGCTCAAATATGCACCCTACCAGTAATAAAGAATCACTCCAACGAGTATTAGTAGCAGGGATGAGTCCCACAAGCCTGTGAGAGGGAAGAGAGTATAGGATGTCAAGGAAAATACTACAACTACCATATTAAATGCATGGCAGCTACTTTTCTAGCCACATTAATGTGGAGAGGACTGACGAACAGTGTTACCTTGACTACTACAACTCACAGAATGATGGGGAAGATGTCCGATGGGACGGACACTCAAGTGAAGGTCCAGATGATCAACAAGTGTAAGGTTTTGATGACTTCAAGGGGGCTATAAAAGAGAGAAGAGTCTCCATGAAGAAGGGGACCGAAGAAAGGAGGAACTTAGAATAGAAGAAGAAGAGAAAGATCATAGCCTTTGAATAGAGACAAGAATACACCCCATACGTCTCCTCGGGCTGTATACCTAATGGACATGAAGGGGATTTTCTTATTTTTGATTGTTGTAAGGTCCAAAGTTAACTAACACACACTTCGTTAGGGCCTAACTCTATAACCCACTCTCTACAAATTCATTGTCCAGGGCTCTTTGGGTCAGAACCCCATAACTGTTGGGCCCAAGCCCTGAATCGAGACCCTACACCAATCATGATCAGATCCCACCCCATTTCCTTTCTCTTTTATGAATTATGATCATTATGCACATTTTAAGTTTTAACTGCTCTCTTTTCTTTTATATTATTTAAATTTTAGTTTAGCATTTTCATATTCAAGTTGTTGGGCTAAAAGAAAATAAATGGGTAACAAGGAAGGTCCCAAATCCAAGTGAGGCCCAAAAGCACTGTATCATAAGGGAAAAGCCCAAATTATGGGCACACATAATTAGTGTGTGTTTGGTATTAGCTTAAAAGAACAATTTTTTTTTTTTTTTTTACTATTTAGCGTATTCTTGCTACTATTCAACTTATTTTTGCTATTATTTATGAGCCTCATTGCACTTTTTTGTACTATTTATTAGTCTCATTGTACTATTTCAGCCACCTTTAGTTTTATCTACTGTACTTTCAAGAAAAAATTTTCAATTTCAATTAAATAAGCTGTTTCCAAATATGGGAATTAGAATGTGGAGAACTTAGTCAGTTACAAGAGGTTATTTGATCCTTGCAAACGTGGGACACATAGCCTAAAAAACTCACATCAAGTATAAATAGAAGACCTGTTACAAAAAGGGACTTGCAAACAGAGCAAAATTAGAGCTCATTAGTTATACTATGGTGTATACTCAAAGGCTCTTTTATTTTTTATTTTTGGTAGAAGTTAATAATTTGCATCCATTATAATTAGGAATTATTATATTTTCCAATCATAAAAATACCTAAGGTTTGATGAGTGCTATGCATTTGCGGGTGAAATATTTTTTTCATCACATCACTAAGTTTTTTTGTGATTGGAAAATGTAGTAATCCCTAATTTAATGGATACGCATTAGTAACTTTTACCCAAAAAAAAATTGAAGAGCCTTCAAGCACGTGTGCTCAAAGGCTAGTACCAAATTATAGTTGATCCAAATTATTATTTTTTTACACAAAAAAATAGAAGAGACTTGGAGCACGTGCTCTCTCTCTCTCTCTCTCTCTCTCTCTCTCTCTCTCTCTCTCTCTCTCTCTCTCTCTCTCTCTCTCTCTCTCTCTCTCTCTCTCTCTCTAAAGGTTAATGATTTACGTTCATCATAATAGTTTTTAATGTGATAATCAATGTTTAAGTGATTGGAAGTAATTGCATGTTCAGAGGCTAGTATTCCCAAATTAATTTGTTATTAATCTTTAGGGGGAAAAATTGAAGAACCTATTAGGACATATGTGATTCACTTGTTAGGAATATATGTCACTATTTTATGTAATTGGCTAATCCTTTGACAAAATGCACTTTACTTATATTTGGGTAGATCTAGGATGTGTTTAATACTTCAAGAAACTTTGTTTCAAGATCAAGTATTGAAACCATGCAAGTCTGTCCAAGATTCAAGTTGAAAAATGCTTGTCATTAAAGTTCAACAGCTAGCCATCTATCAAGCTTAAAGAGCTGTTCAACCCCGTGGCTCAACAGTAGCTCGACAAATAGGTTATCTATTAAGGTTTATAAAAAATAGAATTTCAGTTCTGTTTTGACTCTAATCCGTGATTATGTGTTTGAATTTTCTTTTCTCACAACCTTAGACATATAAAAGGATTATTTTAAAGGCCGTCAAAGTGTTCACAAGTTGCACAAGTGTTGAGCAAAGTTTATTCAAGCAAATTATAACCGGAGACACAATTTTGCCCTAGTTCATCATTCTTGTGAAGAAGTTGCTGTATTTGTGTACCGTAGGGTTTTGTGACCAAGTATCTTTCTGATCTTCATCGTTGGAATGAACTGAAGAACTTCGCAGCCAACAACCTTTTCTAGTTGGTGATTAAAGTTGCATATTGGGATTCGCGCAATTGGTTAGTCACGTACTGAGAGTTGTGCATCAAAAGGAGAAATTGTCACTACAAAACAAGTCCAACTGGGTATTGAGATAAGGGTTCAATTGTAAGTTGGTATAAGGTACTAGAATTCCATTATTTATAACTGCTTGTTGTGATAATAGTAGAATTTCAGGAGTGGTGACCTTAAAATCACCCGGTGAGGTTTTTTCTGTGTTGGTTTTTCCCATTCGTAAACAAATCACCGTGTCAATTTATTTTTCGCTGCACTTAATTTAATTGGTAATTTGTTTATGCTACCACGTGTTTGCATGTTAATTTTAATTAATAAACTTGGCTAATTAATCAATTAATTTATCACAATGGGTCAATACGTTTTTGGCCTATCAAGTGGTATCAGAGTAGGCACACTCTAATTAGGTTTTAATTTTTGCTGTGTTGATCCATTGACTCCTGTTTGTCATAGATAGAGGACAGTTTTTAATTATACCTCCTTTATTTGATGGCACTAATTATGCATACTGGAAAGTACGCGTGAGAGCTTTCTTGTAGTTTCTAGATGAGAAGGTGTGGTAAGCTGTTGAGATAGGCTAGACCAAGCCAAAAGAAGCGCTGACCGATTAGGATGAAGCTAAGATCAAGGCGGCAAACTTCAACAGTAGGGCATTGAATGCTTTGTTTAGTGCACTCACTAATGAGGAATTCAAGAAGATATCCTCCACTGAAACTGCAAAGGAAGCATGGACCATCCTCCAGACAACCTATTAAGGAACTTAAGCTGTCAAGGATTCGAAACTTCAGAGGCTTACTACAAGCTTTGAAGAGATTAAGATGGAGGAAGATGAGTCATTCGATGAGTTCTATGCCAAGCTCAAGGATATAGTGAACTCAGCTTTCAATCTTGAGGAAACCATTCCGGAATCCAAGATTGTGAAAAGGTGCTCAGATCTGTACCTTAGAGATTCCATGCCAAGATTACAATGATCGAGGAATCAAAAGACATTGACAAGATTCCTTTGACAGAGTTGGTTGGTAATCTGCAGACTTACGAGCTAGGGTTAACAAGGATTGGTAAGTCGGGCAAGAGCAAAAGCATTGCCTTGAAGGCCAAGAGCAGTGACACGGATGAGTCTTCAGACAATGAAGATTCTACGATGAAGTCCTACGTCACTAGGAAATTCATGAAGTTCATGAAGAATGCCAATGGGAAAAGCTTCAACAAGGACTGTAGGTGATCCAGTTCTTCTTAGTTCAAGAGTCAAGACAAAGGGAAAAATGATGCTAAAGATGGTGGTTAGTACATTGTTCCTGCAGGACCTAAGTGCTTTGAGTGTCAAGGTTTCGGTCACATGAAACAGGAGTATCCTACATATCTCAAGAGCATTAGGAAGAGTAAGGCACTTGCTGCTACTTTGAGCGACACCGAGCCTGAGGATGATTCCGACAATGAGGATAACGGAATCTTGAATGCCTTCATTGCCACTGTCAATCCTATTGAGGGGATTGTTGAAGATGTGGATGAAGAAGAGGAATTGGTGGAGTCCAAGTTTGAGAAAATGGATGATCAAGATGATATCCATACAGCCTATGAGAAACTATACAAACTTTCTGAGAAACATGAGAAACTTTATAGGCTGGCCACCAAAAAGCTCATTGATGTGGAACTTCATCGTGAAGAGCTTTCCATAAAGTTTGATAAAGCTAATCAGACTATTGGAGCATTGAGGTTTGAAAATAATTTCTGCAGCTGTCGAGCCAGCTGTCATGCTTTAATGATTTTGCACTCTGAACTTGTTTTCTTGAACAGACTTGAAGACTTCAATACTTGATCTTGAAACAAGGTTTTTTGAAGTATTTAAAGACATCCTAGATATACCCAAACACAAGTAAAGTACATTTTGTCAAAGGATAAGCCAATTACATAAAATCATGACATATGTTCTTAACATGTGAAACACATATGTCCTAGCAATCTCCCCCTTTGGCAATTCATGACAAAACCACAACAAACAAATGAATATATGAGAGAAGTCATAAATCACTTAACTCATATTCACTTGTTGAATACAATAAAATCTATCCTAACACAAACTCTTGAAATTTTTTGCAAGAAGAGAGTTTATGGCAAGTAGACTTTGAGAACCTGTATTTCTAAAACACTTTAAACAAAACTCATCAAGACATCTTTGTATGAAACAAAAATAATAGATTGCATACAAGTATAAGAAACATGTGTATAAAGGGAGAAAAGAAACAACACATGAAGGGGTAGGTGAAAGAAAAATATCCATCAATATAAAGAAAGAGATAAGTACAATGTATGTCTATAAATGGTCACAAGACTTCATGTACAAGAGTAATGTATCTAAAAAGAAAGAAAAGAAAAGATACATACTATCCTCACTACATCCCTCAAAATGTATCAACACTCCCCCTAACAAAATGGTCCTATACTAACTCTCTCCCTAAGATAGACTACTCTCATACCAAAACTACTCCTCCTTTTTGTCATGAATGGCAAAGGGTAAGAGTGTCAAGTAGACATCTCATTGGTAGAGCTAGCATCTCCATTAGCATCATCGTCATCACCATCATCATCATCCTCAGAATTAGAAGCCACGAGAGAAGGTGGTGAAGGAGTAGCCTCAAGAGCAAAACCACCTATGGACGACTGTTATCCTGTAATACGACCGACACGAACGTTCACCTAATACAACTTTGTAGAGAGTGTATCAAGGCGAGCATCCATGTGCTGCAGCTGCGCTATAATGTCTCCTAAAGACACATCGCCTGAAAAAGAAGGAGGAGCCGATGTGGATGGATGGAGCTGAACGGGAGGAAGGAACTGCTGAATCCGACTGCCACGACTGAAGCTGGGCCTCGCTATGTTTAACGATAGCGTAATCTATGGCACACATGACGGTAAAATGGTCAGAAGAGGGAAAAGGAACGGAAAAATGGTGTAAGATCCTCGTGATAGCGAAAGGAAAGATGAGTTTATCACAGGACACCAAATCTAGATGAACATCTATAATAGACAAAATGAAATGAAAAGGAAAATCTATGGTAAGATGCTCAAGAAGTGATAAATGGAGCACGAGGCTCTGTGATGGAGTTATAGTGAGAAAGTGGATGCAAAACAAAAATCATCACCATGTTCATGAATCTAGAACCTTTAGCAAAAGGTCGACATGGTGTAAACAAATGTTCACCCCAAGAAGAAGGGCGCTCACAGAAAGCAGACATGAGCTTATCCCTAGACACAGTCCTTAGACGCTCACAACTAGGATAGTCAAGAAACTCTATCCTAGGGACCGGAAGCATATCCGCAACCAACTGCGGTGTGATAGGAATGCGCGTACCTCGAACACGAGTGAAGAAAAGAGGTACTGACCGATCAATCCCGTGCATGTTGGAGTAGAACTTCTAGATAAGCACAAGAGGACAGGTGACCGGGACGTCACATAGTGACTCCTATCCCCTACTGTGAATGACAAAGGGAAGGTTAGGGTCTGCAAAATCCGTCAAAATGACTTGGCGTTCCGAATGAATGCCTCGTCTAGAAAAGTTCTTCGAAAATGCCTTAAAGGCATCATCATCACAGAACCGGATATGAGATAGAGTAGGATCAGACGAAGAAGAAACACCGAAATGAAAAGGATTCCGTGTTGGAATGGATTTACGCTTAGGTGCCATAGACACGACTAACGTAAACCAATAGACAGGGAGAGAAAGAATGACAATTAGAAAAGTCCTAAGCAGTTTCAAATATATCAAGTATATTGAAAAGAAGTACGTATGTATGGGAAATGCATGAACATGTGACATGCGAAAGAAAATGCATTATGGGCTCAGCCCAATCCAAACCTATCAGCATACATCTAAATGCATGGCAATACCATTAAAATGCTAATGGGGTGCAATGTATAAGGTTTTAAACACATTTAAGTGAAAACCCAACCCAAAATTTCAATGAAAGCTCATTAATTTTGAAAAACCCCAAAATTTTTAAAAAACCCAAAAACCAAGGTTTCTGTTAGGTTCTAAAGTTTAGGATTCTATGTATTTAGAACTCTAATTTGTATTGTTGGCAAACCATGATCAAAACAATGTGTTTAGAAGTATTTAAAGCTAGCTCAAAGTTGTATGTCAATGTAAAGTTGGAATCAAGTTTAAAGCAGGAAGCACTGTGGCTTTCGGCTTGGCTCGATTAATTGAAGCTTAGGCTCGACCGATCGAAGCTCGGGCAGATCGCTTTTCTGCAGAATTTTCCAACTCAGCCCTAATTGTTTTAAAACGTTTTTAGGGTTTCTTTGTCCTAAGTATAAAAGGCAAACCCTAGCCACGTTTTAGTGTTGCTCATATTTGCAATTTGTGTAAATCTCTTGTGAGATCTAGAGGAGCTTTCCTTTACACAAACTTAGGGTTTTCAAGGAAAAGATATTTTCTACACCTTGATGATCAATTCAGTTGCTGCCATTAAAGTTTAAAGAATACACAAGCGGTGTGCTTGTAGCTGGTGGGAATCCAAGAAAGAAGAAGTTCGTGGATTCGGAGCTTGCACGTGATCGTGTCAGTAAGTTCTACTGGTTGGTAGCATTAGGAAGTCAAGCGGGGGTGCTTGTAAGTCCTTTTGTATGAACTTCGATTCTTTCAAGATAATGGATTCAAGTTTACCTTGAGGATAGCTAGGTCAAATCCTCCCCAAGTTTTTACCGGTTTGGTTTCCTGGGTGATCAAATCTTGTGTTATTTATTTTCTACTGCTTTACTTGATTTGATCTTTGTTATTGTGATAACCTAGTCTTGTGAAATTGGACTAAGTAACAACTTGGCTAATTACCTAAGTTTAACCAATTGTTTAAGGGGTCTAAAAACTGTCAAGTGGTATCAAAGCGGGTAGCTCTTTTGATGTTGATCCTTTGATCACTGAGTTGATCCTTGACCCCTGTTGTCATGGAACACGGACACTCTCTAGTTATTCCTCCACACTTTGATGGGAATAATTATGCTTACTGGAAAGTAAGGATGAAAGCTTTCCTGAAATCCATTGATGAGAGGGTGTGGAACTCCGTTGAATACGGATGGGAGAAGCCCACTACTCCGGTTAGTGAGTGGGAAACTTCTCAGAAAGAAGCAGTTTCGTTTAATAGCAAGGTTATGAATGCGATTTTTAACACTGTTTCTATGGAGGAATTTAAGAGAATCTCAAATGTTGAGATCGCTCATACTGCTTGGAATATCCTCCAGACTGTGCATGAAGGCACAAAGGCTGTCAAAATAAATAAACTGCAACAATTGACTTCTAAATTTGAAAGCATTAGGATGTCTGATGATGAATCTTTTGATGAATTCTATGCTAAACTGAATGACATTGTTAATTTTGCTTTTAACTTGGGTGAAATTTATGATCAACCTAAAATTGTTAGGAAGATTTTTAGATCTTTGATTGAAGACTTTAGACCCAAGGTGACTGCCATTACTGAAAGCAAGGATGTGGACTCCATCCCTGTTGATGAGCTTGTAGGATCTCTTCAATCCTATGAGTTGGATCTACCCAAAACTACCAAATCCAAATCAATGGCTCTTAAGTCAGTTGATGATGTTGATAGTGGTGGATTTGATGATGAACTCTCTGCTACAGAGATTGCCTATCTTGCCAAGAACTTTAGAAACTTTCTCAGGAATAACAATAGAAAGGCAAGAGGCACAAACACTGCTGAACCTATAAATTTTAGGAAGCATGATCCCACTAAGGTTAACAACAATGATAAGCCTAGAGAAAGAGTAGGTCAAGCTTCTAATAATTCCTTGGGCTCTCAGTGTTTTGTGTGTCAAGGGTATGGACACATGAAATCTGAATGTCCAACCTATTTGAAATCTAAGGGTAAGGCTATGGCTGTAACCCTTAGTGATGGTGAAGTTTCTGATCATGAGTTTGATTGTGATGAGGATGGAAACTTCATTGCTTTCACTGCTACTGCTATAGTTGATGAGAGCATATTTGTTGAAGAGAACCCTTCTAATAGGGAACTCTCTGAAGATGCAGATCTTCAAGAGGCCTATAACAAGCTTTGCAAAGCTGCTGCAAAGGATGTTATGAATGTTGAACTTGGCCTAAAGAAAATTGAATCTCTTGAGCTTGAAAAGAAAAATTTGCTTGTTAAATTATTTGATGCTAATGATCTTTTGAACGATGTGAAAACTGAAAACATGCTTTTACTTGATAAAGTTAAATCTTTGGAACTTGATTTATCTGTTGCTAGATCTGCTAGTTCTGAACTTGATCAAATGCTGAGTGTTCAAAAGTCATCTTCTGACAAAACTGGTTTAGGTTATGTTGATAGCATCTGTGTGTCCGCTTCCCATTCTACTAAGTTTGTTCCTTCATCTTCTTCTTCTGAACCTTCAGTGAGTGAAATTGTCAAACCCTCTGTGAGTGAGGTTGCTAAACCCTTAGAAGGTTCATCATCTAGGAAGATTAGAGTTGATCTGAAAGAATCTAAGCCTAAGAAGCCTACCCTATCTAAGGACAAGACACATGATGAACCTGCATGGGTTTGTCATTTTTGTGGAAAGACTGGACACATCCGTCCAAATTGCTACAAGCTGCAAGCTGCAAAGAGAGCAAACAAACCAAAAGTACCTGTGCCTCAAGCACTTGATCCTATGGTACTTATTGGTGATTTGGTAAAGGCTTTAAACCTTTATTCCAATCCTGGAGTTGGTAATCATTCTCAAGTAAATAAAAACTCCAATGCTCGTGGTGCATCTAAAAAGTTTTGGATGCAAAAGACTCGATCTAACTGAGTCTTTCTAGCATGGTCCTTGTGCTTCATTGCTCTACCCTTTGTGACCATTGTTCTTTGGTTTTGTTTCTTTTTGTTTCTGGGATTTGCATAGCATGACATTCATGCATTTCATTCTAAGTTTTTTTTTATTAAAAAAAAAAAAATAGGGAAGAAAAAGAAAGCACATTTTGTTTTGCACTATTCTTCTTGGTTTTTGAGAACAAGGTTGGTCAATTTATTTTCACATAACATGTCTTTTGGACCTTGTTTAGCTTTGATGAGCTTATTTATTGCACTTTACTAGTTGAAGATTTGTAGTGCATGTTGTGTGGGAAAGATGTGTATGGTTTTTGATTACTATGTCTTAATCTTGAAGTCACATGGTTTTTAATTGTTGGACTTGAACTTTTAGAGAAAGGCATAAATAACCATCTCACCACTGTTCACTAGCCAATCATGAACACCTTAGTGCATATCATAAGATTTTGTGCTCGAGAAAGTGTAGCACATGCACAAAAAGAGCATAAGGTGAAGCCTCGGTTAAAGTACTTAATTCTTAAAATCAAAATTGGTGTGTACTATTAGGCTTGATGCCAAACTCACATAACTTAAAATTGGAATGTATATTATGAGGCATAAATTCAAGAAACTTACATGATTGCAAGCTTATGATCTAGGAGATGTGAGAGTTATATGATGTAACTCTTTAGGTGATAGTCTCTTTTAAAATTCTTGTGATGAATTTTGTAGACTTTGTGATTGATTGCTATTCACATATCACCTCACATATATCTCAAGTTTTTGCTAGTTGCACACACTACACAAGTTATTCTTTGCTAAACTTCGTACATGTTATTGTGTGTGTTTATGGTCTGACCAACCACGTTTTTGCAATTACTTTGAATTATGTGCAAACTAAATTTGTTACTTAAAAAAAAAAAATTGTGGAGAATGCAAAATTTTGTTTTTTGGAATTTTGGGCTTAAAATACTTGATTTGAAAAACATACCATCTCATACTCATGCATTTTTATTCTATAAAGTAAATGCTTTGAGTCAAAACTTGTGTTTTTTCCAAAATTTGGTGAGCCTCTGCCTGATTCGATCGGTCCAGTCTGTTTTTCGACCGGTCGAAATTTTTAAAATTTTTAAAATTTAAGAGAGGGAGTCTCTGTCTGTTTCGACCGGTCGAGGCTGATTTTCGACCGATTGAAACTCGTATATTAGGTTTTTTAAAAAGCTGAATTAGACTTTTTCAAAGTCACTATTCAAACTTTTTCAAAGTTTTTCTCTCTCTCCGCGTTGGCTCAAGGCTCCACCACTCAAGTTTTTGTCGCTTTCCTTCAAATTTTTTACTGGGTTTTTGTCCTTGGAAGCCGGTAAGTCCATTTTGCCCTTCCTTTTCAAGTTTTGTTCTCTTTTTCATGCATTTTTCATGCATTCTCATGTCTATTTTCGACATCTTCAAACTTATTGGGGTTTTTGATGATTCAAGCCTATTCTTGTGCAATTGATCAATGGGTTTTTGTGCCATGATGTTGTATTGATGTTCCCTATAGTTTAATTTGATCAATTTTGTGGTTTTTGAAAAATTGAAAATTCTAGGGTTTTGAATTTGATCCGAATTGGGGATTTTGTCAAATTGGCTTAAATTGATGAAATTGGCTTATCCAATTGATGTAATTGGTCATTATTGTTGTTATTATATCATGTGTAATGATCAATTCATCAAGTTTTTAAAAATTGATCAAGTGGTTTCTAAAATTTTGGGGTTTTTGTGTTAAAACTCTTAATGTTCAAGCCAATTTTGTAATTTGAACCTCTTTTGGACTTAATTCACTGCATTAGAACATGCATCATGCAATTTACACTTGTTCATGCATCATATAGATTTTTGTTCTATATTGTGTTTTTGTGCTAACTTGCAGTCTGCCCTTAGTTTTTTGTTTTTGTTTTTGTGGTTTTCTTTCGCTCTATGTTTTGATCCTTATCTTAGCACCATGCCTAGGAAAACTAGAGCTCATAGGACCACTTCCACTTCCTCTGAGTCTCCACCTAGGTTTGAGCTGTTTAAGAATAATAAGTGTAGAGAAGCCTATGACTCTTTGAACTGTAAGCGTAAAATCTGGTCTAAGCGAGCAGTTATTTTAGATCAGCTTGGTCCGGCCATTAGGGCCAATTTTGAGTCTAGAGGTTAGTTGCCTCTCTTAGAGATAGATCATCCACCCCCGACCGCCTTGATTAGAGAGTTCTACTCGAACCTCTCTTGTCATGTTTATGATTCCAACACCCTTATTCGGAGTTGGATACGAGGTGTAGAGTTCACCATTACCCCTCGGGTAGTGGCTGAGGCTCTTAGGGTGCCGGTTATTCGGGATGCTGACTATCCCTATGATGAGTCACCCTCTTTAGACATTGTCATGTCTTACATCACTGGGTCATCTATCCAGTGGGGTACTAATCCTCGGATCATGTCCGCTGAGCTTACTGAGACCGCCTATCTCCTCTTTAGGATAGCGTGTCATTTTTTGTGGCCTATCTCTCACTTCCACACCATCCCTTTAAAGCAATGTGTGTTTTTGTACGCATTTGCTTCCGGAGCATCCATCAGTTTTCCTCACTTGTTCCTTCGTTCTTTGAACGAGGTTCATAGGAGTTCTGCCGTAGGGCATGCGTTGATTCATCCTATTTTCATCCATAGGATTCTGCTCTACTTAGGATTAGATGGTTTTCCGTCGAGTGAGCCTGTTCATGTGATAGCTCCCATAGGTGCCACCTTTCTTCGTCAGAGGGCTGCTTAGTTGCGAGTTGCTCCTCCTCGTACTAGAGGTGCGTCATCTAGTAGTGTTCCCCCTCCTCCCCCTTCTACAGGTATAGCTGCTGCTGAGACTTCCGGTGTTGCTGCTGCTGCTGAGGCTGATGTTCCTCCACCGACTGCTTCGGATGATTCAGACATTCGTCGTCAATTGGATCATGTCTTGACCGTTCAGGCGGCTCAATGACAGATTTTGGTAGACATCCTTGATGAGATCCGTGCTTTGCGTGCGGAGTTGGCGCAGTTTAGATCACCTCCCTTTTGATGATGGATATCTTGTTTGCCCTTTGACATTCCGTCACAAAAAGGGGGAGTACTTGTAGGTTTTTGCTTTCAGGGGGAGATTATTTGATTTTGGTTGGAGCTTGTGGAGTGTTTAGATTGTATCTAGTTGCTTCACTGTGTACTTAAAATTTTTAGCTCTTACCTTGTTTTTGATGGGATATTCATGTTATTTTTAGCTCTTACCTTGTTTTTGATGGGATATTCATGTTAGGGGGAGTTTTTTGTTTTGTTGGTACTCTATTTGTTTCTTGTTTCAAACTGCTTATTGATTTATATTTTTGAGGTATTCATTGATATATGTCTCTATTTGTGTGTTGTTTGAAATCAAGAAGTTATTTTGTTTACTTGTATTATTTCCACACATACGGTTATGCATTTTGTTTAGTGTTTCAGGAAATATACAGGTTGATTCAATTGAGCTGCTGTCTATACTTGCAACTGATGGATAGTAGTTAGGATTGAATTTGGTTTATAAGCATTATTTTGTAAAGGGCTTTTCATTTTGTAAACTTTGAGCTTTTAAGTTGTGTTTTGTCACGGATTGCCAAAGGGGGAGTTTGTTAGGTTCTAAAGTTTAGGATTCTATGTATTTAGAACTCTAATTTGTATTGTTGGCAAACCATGATCAAAACAATGTGTTTAGAAGTGTTTAAAACTAGCTCAAAGTTGTATGTCAATGTAAAGTTGGAATCGAGTTTAAAGCAGGAAGCACTGTGGCTTTCGGCCTGGCTCGATCGATCGAAGCTTAGGCTCGACTGATCGAAGCTCGGGCAGATCGCTTTTCTGCAGAATTTTCCAACTCAGTCCTAGTTGTTTTAAAATGTTTTTAGGGTTTCTTATTTGTCCTAAGTATAAAAGGCAAATCCTAGCCACGTTTTAGTGTTGCTCATATTTGCGGTTTGTGTAAATCTCTTGTGAGATCTAGAGGAGCTTTCCTTTACACAAACTTAGGGTTTTCATGGAGAAGATATTTTCTACACTTTGATGATCAATTCAGTTGCTGTCATTAAAGCTTAAAGAATACACAAGCGGTGTGCTTGTAGCTGGTGGGAATCCAAGAAAGAAGGAGTCCGTGGATTCGGAGATTGCACGTGGTCGTGTTAGTAAGTTCTACTGGTTGGTAGCATTAGGAAGTCAAGCGGGGGTGCTTATAAGTCCTTTTGTATAAACTTCGATTCTTTCAAGATAGTGGATTCAAGTTTACCTTGAGAATAGCTAGGTTAAATCCTCCCCAGGTTTTTACCGGTTTGGTTTCCTGGGTGATCATATCTTGTGTTATTTATTTTCCGCTGCTTTACTTGATTTGATTTTTGTTATTGTGATAACCTAGTCTTGTGAAATTGGACTAAGTAATAACTTGGCTAATTACCTAGGTTTAATCAATTGTTTAAGGGATCTAAAAACTGTCAGTTTCAAAACATGAAATGCATGAATGAGAAAGGATTTGAAGCTTACCAAGTAAAGAAAAATTTGAAAAAGCTTGAGGAATCCTTGAGGAACCAAGTTGGAGTGAGATGAGAGTGTTTTGGGAGAGAAAACAGAGAAGTATTGAGAGAGATATCGAAGGAAATGAGAACTAGATTGCACAGGATGCTTATATAGGACAAACAATAAATCTCGACAGATGCAGGTATCAAGAGGTATCGAGGTATCTGTCGAGGAGGTGTCGAGGAAATGCTCGTGACAACTGAGGTGTCAAGGAGGTATCGAGGATCAACTCATCAGAATCAAGAACAGAAGCTCGATCGATCCACTAGGTGTCGAGAAGCTATCGAGCATACAGACCCAATCTTAATCGATCCACCAGGTATCGAGATGCAAGCGAGATTGCGATAAGAAAAAAAACTTAGGAAGCTCGACATATAGCTAGCTATCGAGGAGGTGTCGAGCTAGCTTTTAAAAGCAATTTTTCGAGATGTGAAAAACACATACATGAATGCAATCCAACATGCAACTCAACCAACGATCCAATCAACATATTAAGCTTTCAAAATCATCTCTCAAACAAAATTTAAGCACATGAATCTTCAAAAACACACACACGCACTAAACAAGTCTAACCGATTTTATATTTCAAAAACAAGTCAAAACAGTTTAGTGAGCATGCATTAATACATGTAAAACCTCGTGATGGCCAAATCACATTGTACCTGCACATGTATCGAGAATAGCAAAGAATATTATGTGTTATGTGTGAAAAACATTACAAGATTGCATAAGTGTATGCATGTTATGATGATTTTAGATATGAGAAAATCACTTTAACTCATACACAATCATAACTGCTTGATGGGGACTATCACCTTTGAGATACATCCTATAACTCCTACATCTCCTAGAATACACACTTGCAATCATATTTAAAGCATTTTTGATCTTTTTGCTTTTGATTTTTCTTTGCATATTTTTCTTTTAAGCAAATCATGCATGGACTTATTAGGGAGAGAAAAGAAATACCCAATGATATTTGACATTCCAATTTAGCTATGCCTAAACACACAAATTTCATTGACACTGCACTTTTGCTATGCCGAAGTATACAGATGTCATATTATGATTGGCGGGCAATAATGGTGAGATGGTTATTTATACCTTTCTCTCAGGATTTTTTTAGTCCTTTCCGTAAAAAAGAGTGATATGAGTGTTAAGTTTAAGAGATAACTTAATCATACTCATCACAAACATGAACCACAAAGCTCACTTGCTTAGTTGTGCATAGAGATGCTCATCTAAGTTACAAATGATACAAAATTTAGAATACCTTGTTTCAATGGCCATCCAAGGTACGCAAGTACCAAAGTATACATAACACACAATGTTTTTGTATTTTTCTGATTTTTCAATTTTTTTTATTTTTTTATATAAAAAACAAAACAAGCAAAAATTGAAAAATAACCAAACAAAAAACATGTTAAACAACCAAAGCATAAAAACTAGACTGACTCAAAACATGAAATCAAAACACCTAAGTAATACACACACAAAAACAAGAAGAGAGAAAGAAAAGTGATAGAATCACTTGAAGCCCTTTTCCTTCCATACCTTGGAAGAACCTTTTCATCTAACAAACCCTTGAACCGGCGGTGAAGGGGAAGAATTAAAACCATTCAAGTTCGAAAGGAACATGAGAGTTTTGAGAAGATCTCCAAGGGGAGCAAGAGAGGATTGAAGCTGATTCTGGTTCCCAGATGCTATCATGCCATTGCTCTGTTGAGTGGCAAGCCACTTGTAGTAATTTGGTCGAGTATGACTAGCAGCTCCACAATGACGATAGAGATGCTGCTTCTTTTGTTTAGAATTTTAAGAGTTAGCCTTCTTAGCCCTACGGTTTTTAACATCTTTCTTCTCAAGTTTAGGGGGTGCTCCTAAGATAGATTTACTCTTGTCTATATTCTCTCTAGCTAATTTAGTTTCAATCTTATTGTTCTCAGTTTTAACATTATTAGCAGGAGGAATAAAAACAGTTGTGCTAGAAGTAGTATTAGAGGAAGAAAGTCCATGCCTTAAACCTGTTCGATCTGAAGCAGATTTCTGAATACTTAGCATCTCATCTAATTTTGCGCTTGAAGTCCTTTCTAGTTGAGCTCTAACTTGACTTAACTCTACTTCAAGCTTCTTAGTCTTCTCAGCCAAGAAATTGTTTTCAAATCTCAGTGTCCCAATAGTCTGATTAGCCTCATCAAACTTTGTGGAAAGCTCCTCACGGTCAAGTTCCACATCACTGAGCTTCTTGGTGGTTAGCCTATACAATTTCTCATGCTTCTCAGAAAGCTTGTATAGTTTCTCATAGGATGTATGGATGTCATCTTGATCATCCATCTTCTCAAATTTGGATTCCACCAATTCCTCTTTTTCAACCACATCTTCAACAATCCCATCAGTAGGATTGATAGTGGCCGTGAAGGCATTTAAGATTCTGTCATCCTCATTGTCGGAATCATCCTCAGGCTCAATGTCGCTCAAGGTAACAGTAAGTGCCTTGTTCTTCCCAATGCTCTTGAGGTATGTAGGACACTCATGCTTCATGTGACCGAAGCCTTGACAACTAAAGCACTTAGGTCCTGAGGGAACAGTGTATTGACCACCTTCCTTAGCATCCTTCTTTCTTTTGCCTTGGCTTTTAAACTGAGAAGAACTGGATTGCCTGCTGTCCTTGTCAAAACCCTTTCCATTGGTGTTCTTCATAAACTTCTTGAACTGCCTGATAATGTAGGATTTCATCTTTGAATCTTTATCATTAGAAGATTCATCTATTTCACTACTCTTGGCCTTCAGTGCCATACTCTTGCTTTTACTCGACTTGCCTATTCTTGTCAACCCTAGCTCATAGGTCTGCAAGTTTCCAACCAGCTCAATCAGAGGAATCTTGTCAATATCCTTTGATTCCTTTATTGCCGTAATCTTGGCATGAAATCTCTCGGGTAGAGATCTGAGCACTTTCCTCATAATCTTGGGTTCAGGAATGGTTTCTCCAAGATTGAAGGCTGAGTTCACTATGTCCTTTAGCTTGGCATAGAACTCATTGAAAGACTCATCCTCCTCCATCTTTATCTCTTCAAAGGTTGTAGTGAGCCTTTGAAACTTTGAGTCCTTGACAGCCTTAGTACCCTCATAGGTTGTCTGGAGAATGGTCCAAGTCTCCTTGGCAGTTTCAGTTAAGGTTATCTTCTTGAACTCCTCATTGGTAACTGCACTGAATAATGCATTTAATGCTCTGCTGTTGAAGTTTGCCACCTTCATCTTGGCATCATCCCAGTCGGCTGGCACTTTTGTAGGCTTAGTCCAATCTATCTCTACAGCTTACCATACTTTTTCATCTAAAGACTGCAAGAAAGCTCTCATGCGTACTTTCCAGTATGCATAGTTAGTGCCATCAAATAAACGAGGTATGATTAATGACTGTCTTCTATCCATGACAAACAGGAGTCAATGGATCAACATAGCAACGATTAAACCTTGATCAGAGTGTGCTTGCTCTGATACCACTTGATAAGCCACAAACTGAGTGACCCCTTGTGATAGAAATTAATTAATTAATTAATTAGCCAAGTTATTAATTAATCAATTTATCATGCAAATGCATGATAGCACAAACAAATCACCAATAAACTAAATATGCAGCGAAAAATAAATAACACAGTGATTTGTTTACGAATGGGGAAAACCTAAAGGTAAAAACCCCACCGGGTGATTTTCAGGTCACCACTACCGAAACTCCACTATTATCACAACAAGCGATTATAAGTAAAGGAATCCAAGTACCTTACCAACCTACAGTTAAACTCTTACCCTAATACTCAATTGGACTTGTTTTGTAATGACAGTTCTCCTTTCAGAAGCACGACTCCCAGTACGTGACTAACTAATTGTGTGGATCCCAGTATGTGACTTCAATCACCAACTAAGAAGGTTGTTGGTTGCAAAGTTCTTCAGTTCATACACACGATGAAGATTAAGAAGATGCTTGGTCACAAAACCCTACGATGCATATACACAGCAACTTCTTCAAGAGAAAGAGATGAACTAGGGCAAGAACTTTGTCTCCAGTCACAATTTGCTTGAACAAAGTTTGCTCAAAACTTGTGTAACTTGTGAACTCTTTGATGGCCCTTAAACTAATCCTTTTATATGTCAAGGATTAGGAGAAAAGAAAACCCAAAGACACATTCATGGATCCCAAGAAAATCATATTGGAATTCTGAAAATCTTATGTCTTGATAGATAATAGGTGTCGAGCAGCTGTCGAGAAGGTGTCGAGCATACCGAATGTAGAACATCTTACTTAAGCTTGATAGATGCAGCTGTCGAGTTTTAATGATTTTGCATTCTGAACTTGTTTTCTTGAACAGACTTGAAGATTTCAATACTTGATCTTGAAACAAGGTTTCTTGAAGTATTTAAAAACATCTTAAATCTACCCAAATATAAGTAAAGTGCGTTTTATCAAAGGATAAACCAATTACATAAAATCATGACATATGTTTTTAACATGTGAAACACATATGTCCTAACATGGTATATTAGCAAATTTGCATTAGCTCTCCTGTGTATATACAAAAAATTCTAGGACCAAATAAAAAATTACAATTTTTTTCACAAGTATTCACGTGGTAGACTATGATGGTGAAGAAAAAGAAACATAGTTTTATGGTGTAATGTTTACAACTATTTTTAAAAGACTATATAATCATATTCGAGTGTTATTTAATTGTTATATAAAAAGACAATTGTTAAACATCAATTTATAATCAATTAAAATACTTTGTATTTAGTATCACAAAAGAACTAAACTTTATATCTATATGTTAAAAATCAATAATACTCCTTTATGCTAGCTCGCAGTATCACAGTTGCATTGTTTAGGCTTCACTCACTTGTGAAACCTAAAAAAATGTGCATGACATATTGCATGTAAGAGAAATACCATATACCACCTTTGAAAGAACGTATAACATAACTTTAACTTGGTCCCCCCAAAATAAATTCCTGATTCCACCATCAGATGTTAGAGATATATTAACCGAATACCACAGGTTCAAGCTCTATTCTACTTTATGAGCAAGTTAACTCTCTACCTTATACTATAAGTCCATTAACCATAATTAATGTATGATTATTCTGGGGTTTAGCCTACTATATATACCTATGTTAGGTTTATTCTAACACATGATTTGTACTATTTAGCCCTTAAGAGTTTTCTCTGTGAACATAGGCTGTCAAGCTGAACCATGTAGTTATATTATTTATTTAATGCTTCCGCGTCTATTCTAGTGTATTTAACATGGTATATCAAAGTTAATATTGAATATTCATCAATGGCGGTAGGTTTAAATCTATAATAATAATAAGACGTTATCAAATTAAAAGTATATGGTACCATATACTAGCATGAAATTTTTTTATGTTGCATGTTTAATTTCTACGATTTTGGAATTAATTTGTTGAGTCCAGAGGACAAGGTACACAAACCATAACCTTGTGTAGTTAAAATTAGGAATCTTAGCGTCCGTTTGGTTGGGGTAAAACGAAGAGGATAGAAAATAAGAAAGAGAAAAGTGGAGTGAAAATCGATTTTATGGATGTTTGGTTGAAGAGGAGGGGAGGATGGGAAATTGGTGGGCCCCCCCTCCTATTTGGGTAGAAAATAGAGGGGAGAGAAATAGTTGTAGTCAATGATTGAACCACTCCCTTCTTTCTTTTATGTGCTAGACCTGCTAGTTTCTTTTTCTCTTTTTATTTTGTTTTATTTTCGGTTTAACTAGAACTATTTTTTTTTTTAACTTTTTTTTTTGGGCATGATTTTTCTTTTTTAATAAATTTGGATTATTGCCTTTCTTTTTTGGTTGTTTGTCACCTTTTTGTTTTAATTGGGTATCATTTTTTAATAAGGGTATATGAGTAAATTTATAAAATTTTCTTTTCATTACTTCACTTTTCCACCTCCAACCAAACACAAATGAGGGAACCTAAAATCTCTTATATTCTCCAACCTTTTTTATCCGTTCTCTGTTTTCTATCCTCCCACATTTCCACCCTTCTAACCAAATAGACACCCTTAGAATGTCCTTAGTGTGATTGAAGCCAAGTTTAAGATCAAGACAAGCCAAGGTTCAAAAACAAAAAGTCCCAAAGTTTCTAGAATCTTGACTTCAACATTATTCTAGCTTGACCTATGGAGATTTACTTATCTCGATCTATCAAGATTCATGCAAATTCAATCTTTTGGTTTTGATTCATGCAAATTCAATTTTTTGGTTTTTTCTTTTTTCTTTTAGATATTTGGTCTAGAATTTTTTTGCTTATCAAGTCAATTATATAAGCAACCTTAAAGCATGTTCTTCAAGACTTTTGGAGAGTCAAGTTTTGTTCACAATCATTGGAGATCTTCCAGCACTCTCTTGAAGAATTAACTGGATATCCAAATCAAGTTTTAAAGGTTTGGTGGTTGAAGTGAAGTTGCCGGAATCTAATAATATCAAGTTCCTGGCATAAATACTTAGGTTGGTACTTGAAGTCATGAGGAGGTTCACATTCAACGAAGTCTAGAATAGAAGAGTTTGTGGATTCAGAGTTGTATGGGGCCAGTCACCTTAGTAAGTACTGCATAAGGTAAATGTAAATTTATAGTCAAGTCCATTGTACAAACTTCCATACTATTCATAGTCGATTTTGTTTACCATGGTTGTTAGGTTAAACCCTCTCAGTAGTTTTTTGTATTAGACAAATTTTTCCAATAGCTTTTCCTAGATTATTATATCATTGTCTTTGCGTGATTTACTTTGTGTGTTATGGTATTTGAGTTAACCAATCAAGAACGAACACCTAATTGGACTAATAATTAATTCAGTTTAAAATTAGTATAAGTTGGCACAACCTATTAGGAATGCAAACTAATTTTTCCGATTGCTCACAATGGGTGAACAGAAAGAGAGGTAAGACTATGCACCAAAAGGATTGGGTTGTCAGAAAATTTCCATACTAAATAGGGCTTTCAATGTACAAAAGAACTAATGAGAGTGAGAAAATAAGAACCAAATCAAGTGCACAAATGATCAAGAAAGAAATGTTAAATAATAGAACCCACTTGATAATATAATAGCACAAGTACAATGTCACTTGATTACAATAGATCATAAGAACTGATGATGCAAAAAATCGTCAGTATGAACTCGTCGATATAGATGGACAAAAGCGTTGACTTCGTCCAGAGACGAACTTGTTGGTGCTATTCTTCTCTCCTTGTCAATATGGATGGATGAAGGCATTGGATTCGTCTAGAGATGAGCCTGCAATAAGATATGAAATAGAGAAATGTGGACAAATCGGTGTGGTGTTTGCCAAACACCCTCCGATGATTACATTAGAATGGGATTCAATTGAATTATATTGCAAAAGAATTCAACTTGAGAATGGTTTTTGGGGTGAGAGTTGTGTGTACCTTTGCCTTTGGTTTGTGTGGGTTTTTATAGCCCTTGTCTTCATTGTCTGAATGAATATCTACATTCATGAGATATGGAGCTGTTGGTATTAATGGCTGGCTTTTATTGTCTACCAATGGCTATTCATCTGTTAATGCCCTTATGTTATTCATTAGCTGTCTTGGGCATTGAATGTATTTTATGGCTTCGTTTGTCATTGATGTCTGTAAATTATGTCTTACATTGAATAGCATTTAATTTGTCCATCAAGAGATGGACGATCTTAACACTCATCAGTAATGAATGTGGAGGCATTATAGACTTAAATGGTCTTTTGCCTGTTGGTCCGTCGGTTGCGCTTTTGCCTGTCTAGCGCATTAACATGTACTCTTGTCATTTATGGGGAATTCATTTAATGTATACTATAGTCGTTCATCATATGGACGAAGTTGGCTTGATGGACAAAGTTGGCTTTCTCTTCTTTTGGATGAGGGTGATTTTTCTCCTCATCAGTTGCCACCCTATTCTTACCGTCGTCTTTAGGGATGTGGTTGGAATATGAAAGGTAACATCGCTTTGACTTCTGTACTTGTCCCATTTATTATGATAGATGTTTTCGATATCGTCATGATCGTCATGACACATATTGGTTTGTGATTATTTGAACATGCTGGAGCCATTTCTTGGGTTTCCCGCATCTTTTTTTTTTTTTTTCCCTTGATTAATCATGTATGGACGAAGATATTTTGTATTGTGTATCAACGATAATTTTAATGATTCATTGTGTATAAACGACGATAGTTTGTATCGTGTATCAAAGATACTCTTTTAATGATTCATCGTGTATTGATGATGATAATTTGTATCGTGTATTGACGATACTTTTCTAATGATTCATCGTGTATGAACAATGATAGTTTGCATCTTGTATCAACGATTCATCATGCATTAACGATGATAATTTTTATCGTGTATAAACGATTCGTCGTGTATTAACAATGACAATTTGTATCATGTATTAACAATTTATCGTGCATTCACAAAGATGTATCATGTATCAATGATATAATTTGTATCATGTATTAATGATGTATCGTGTATTAACGAAGATGTATCATGTATTTGTATCCTGTATTAACGATTTATCATGTATTGACGATGATAATTTGTATGAAATATCGTGTATTAATGATGTATATTTTTAAATTTCTACACACACATACACACATATATGTAGAAGCATACTATATTTTATCAATATTTTCTATGAGTTACGTATTCTAATGGAAAATTACTTCGTCTCTTTGAAGACTTCACTTTTATTGAGACAAAATGACTTCAATGGAATACAACTTTAATGGAAAAAAAGTTAATGCTTGGAAGGGATATGAATTAAGAAACAGTTTTTTAGGGCCTTACTGGTAATACCTTTTTCAGTGCTCAATGTTTCATGGATGAGGTGATATGTTCCTTGTCGTGAGGAACATACGAGGTCTCCTATGCTGAATCTTTTGATTTTATTCCTTCTGCTAGATGATGATCTATGTGTTTGTCTCATTTCCTTCTTTTGCTGACCATTCCTTTGGCTGCACATGGGCATCCTATACATTCATATATTTTTGTGCCTTGTGAAGCAATTCCATCACTGTCTTGGGTAGGGTTTTGGTTATGGAGAAATAGAAGTCTCCAAGCAACAATCCGGCTTGGAATGTTGTCAATACAACTTGCTCTTCTGCCTCATCGACTTGCAACAACTCCTTATTGAAGTAGGTTTCATACTGCCTCAAAGTTTCTCCTTACTTTTGATGAATGTTGAGAAGATGTCCAGTTGGATTCTTGTGTCGTTGTCCTCCGATGAAATGATGAACAAAACTCCTGCTAATTTGTTCAAATTGTAATGGTACTTGGAGGTGTTTTGCTGAACCAGACTCTAGCTGCACCCTTTAGTGTAGTTGGAAAGACTCTACACATTACTTCATCCAGAGTCATCTGCAGATGCATTAGAGTTTTGAAGGACTCAATGTGGTCCAAAGGATCCTTTGAACCATCATATGACTTTGGTGGAAGAGGACGATTCAACACCTCAGTGGTGAATGGTGAATTTGTTCTCTGAATCATCCCATCCAGGTTCTCCATGGCTTTTTCTTTAATGGCACTCCTAAGTTTGTCCATCTCTCTCCTCATGCTATGGAGTTTACTTTCCATCTTGGATGAATTTTCTTATAAAGCTCTACTTTCCATCTTGGATGAATTTTCTTATAAAGCTCGTCTTCCTTTGATTGTCATTGTTGTTCTTATGCCTTTCTTCATTTCTTTGATCATTGGGCTTCGACGATTTGCCTTAGCTCTGAATTTTGTCGTGTCAGTTCATCGACACTTGCTGTCAGTGCTTGGATTTGCTGCGTTGCTTGAGTGGAATCCATCTGGTATTAAGAGGAATTCTTTTGTAAAGAAAGGGAAACTGTATGGATTTGCAAACATTCCCCACAGATGGCGCCAAACTAATGTTGCAAAAAATCGTCAATATGAACTCTTCATCGATATAGATGGACGAAGGCGTTGGCTTCGTCCAAAGATGAACCTGTTAGTGTTATTCTACTCTCCTTGTCAATATGGATGGACAAAGGTGTTGGATTCATCTAGAGACGAACTTGTGATAAGATATGAAATAGAGAAATGTGGACACGCCGGTGTGGTGTTTGCCAAACATCTTATGATGATTAAGTTAGAATGGGATTCAATTGAACTATATTGCAAAAGAATTCAACTTGAGAATGGTTTTTTAGGTGAGAGTTGTGTGTACCTTTGCCTTTGGTTTGTGTGGGTTTTTATAGCCCTTGTCTTCATTGTCTGAATGAATATTTGCATTCATGAGTTATGGAGCCATTGGTATTAATGGCAGGTTTTTATTGTCTACCAACGGCTATTATTCTATTAATGCCCATATGTTACTCCTTAGTTGTCTTGGGCATTAAATGTTTTTTATGGCTTTGTTTATCATTGATGTTCGTACGTTATGCCTTACATTGAATAGCACTTAATTCGTCCGTTAAGAGATGGATGATCTTAACATTCATCAGTAATGAATGCGGAGGCATTATAGACTCAATGGTCTTATGCTCGTTGGTCTATCGATTACGCTTTTTCCCATTTGGCGCATTAACCTTTACTCATGTCATTTATGGGGAATTCATTTAATGTATGTTGTAGTCATTCATTACATGGACGATGCTGGCTTGATGGACGAAGCTAGCTTTCTCTTCTTTTGGACGAGGGTGATTTTTCTCCTTATTAAGAACAATAGAACAAAAACTGAAATTGACAAAGATTGGAGTACAAAGCCTACTCCTAATGGACAATAAACCTAAGTTATAAGTCTACTCCTAGATAGTTACATGCGAGGGGAAATCTCCATCCCTACGAGTATGGATTGGTCACTCTTAATAGATGATAAAATTGTTGGATGATGTTTTAGGGATTTTGCTTGTAGACTTCAATCTTTCAATGGTAAATAACAGGTGGTAGTTATTTTCAACTAATCACTACCATACAAATCAAGTAGGGGTGTTTAGTCGTAGGAAATAAATATCACTTACAAGTGTCATCTTTTTTGTCTATTTATCTTATTCATGGTATAAGTGACTATTATTTTATTTTATTTATTTTATTTTCATATAAACACATTCCCCACATCCATTTATATAACGTTTAGGAATATAAGTTTATCTAAATGGATGGTAAGTAGCAAATATATATTTTTGAATCACACCCACAGATTATACTGAATGTAATGAACCAAATCAATATACTTGGCCATCTAATTTCCATATCACCTTGTTAGGTCCAACGGACTAGGTGTTGGTAATCCATGACAAAAAGATTGAGTTTTTTTGATGTCTTAATGTAAATTTATAAGTTCAAAATGAAAGCCCAAGATTTGCTGAAGAAAATCAAGAATCTATAAGTTTGACTTCAAGTTTGACCGATTGAGGTGAGTTTGACTCTTGTTCAATTCCAAGTTCTACTGATGGAGAATCGCAAATTCAGTTTTCAGATCTCTGACATGATATATTAAATTTATCATAAACGTGGGTTTTTGTAACCTTAATGGAGAGTTTATATAAAGGCCCATTATGCCCGACTTATTAAAAGGTTAAGAGTGGTAGAAGCCCTATGTTTTTCAAAGAGTAGATTTGAGCCTCCACCTATTCAAGCCACGAGAGTTTAAGAGCATATAGAGAAAAGTCAACACGGTGTTGCTATTGTCATAATGCAGATCTTATATGAAGCCATAACGAAATTCAATATACATCAAAGTTGCTTCTCAAGCTTCAAGTGGTTTTCTTGGGGTCAAAAATGGGGAGATTTTGTGATACAAATTTGGAATAAAAGAGTCTGTAGATTCGAAGTTATGTTGTAGATTCGAAGTTATGTGTGGTCATGTCACATGAAGTAGCAGTAGATTTAAGGCTAAGTCTATTGTATAAACTTCAATTTTATTCTAGTGGGTTTGTTTACCTTGGGATTAATAGGTTGAATCCCTTTAGGTTTTTACTATGAAACAATTTGTTTCTAAGGTTTTCTTAAGTCACTATATTGTTGTCTTCTGTTATTTCTGTTGATTTTTCCGTTTTATTACTTTATTGGTGATATATTTAATCCATGACAAATAACCTAAAAATTCATTTGAATTCATAATTGATTAGAGCATTGCCACACCCAACTCAAAAAACTAACCCTCATGTGTCAAATGTCAAATCAATTTGGATTTGCTACAGTATCGTTCCAATGGTAGAATGGTAAGGCTGGATGTTTTAAATTTTTTTTATTCAATTTTATCTCTCAACTCCCCATGTCATCTCTCTTCTTTAGATCACATTCCAAGCCCCCTCTCTCACCCTTAAACCTTTCTCTCTCTGATCCTCTGATTAAACCCAAATAAACATTTTTCTTCTCCCTCTATTGAGCGGTAATCTTTCTCTCTCCTTTGGTCAGACTCTCCCTTTTTGCTCTTCCTTTTTCTCTTTCACTAATTTTTTCTTCTCTTCTTATCTCTCATGCTGGGTTTGGGTTCTCTCTTTTGCTGGCAATGTGGGTGTGGGTGATTATGGTTTGTTGGATAGGTGTTGGAGGTGGTTGGGTTTGTGTATAGATTGGGTCATTTGTGGGTTTGTATAGATTAGGTTTGTTCTAGCGTGAGTCTTGGTGAGTTGGTATCACGGTGTTGGCCATGACAAGTCGGTGCCACAACATTGGCCACAACGAGTCGGAGTCACAGCGGGTCATGATGATGGCATGAGGTTTGATTTATTTTTTAGGTTTGCAATTTGGCATTGATTTTTTGTGGTGGTTGGTGGATGTGAATTGGCGGTAGTGACAATTGTAAGGGTGGGTTCCAATCTAATGGGGTGGCGATGGTTGGTTGTGAATGGTGGTGGTGACTGGCTTTTGGGGGGTGGCTTGAGTGTTTGTTTGTTTTTAATAGAGAGATTTTTTTAGATTATTTTATTGTGTTGTAATCTTAAAATAGAACCTGTAATATAAATTGTGTTGTAAAGTGATATATTAAAATAGATAAAGTAGATTTTTGAAATATTAAAATAATATATTTGTAAAATACCTTATTCTAGTGTGCTTTTTTAATTTTGCAAGATGCATCCAATATATACTAGGCAAAAATGCAAAACTGACCCTCTAACTTTCGCTTTTTTTCATTTCAGTCCTTTAACTTTTAGTTTTGTCAATTCAGTCCTTTAACTTTCAATTTTTGTCAATGCAGGATTCTGTTAAACCTAGTTATGGGCTACTGTTAACTTTTTTTTTTTTCCTTTTTTTTTTTTTAAATTTCAGAATCAAAAGAAAAAAAATCTATTAAAAAAAAAAACATTTACTCAAATCTTGAAATCACAAAGAAACACTGTGACCCAAATCCTAACATACTAAGAGCAAAAGCAAAAGCAAAGATATTACAAGAAAAGCAAGAAAAGCAAGAAGATGGGAGTCGCCCTTTGTTCCTTAATATTTCAGAATACAGTAGCCGAAACGGAACGTGAAGTCGAGGCTGATGCTAGCTCCGGAGTACCTTGAGCCGTTGCGGGAGCTGTTTCGCCACGAAATCGAGTCGTTTGATTACATGGCGGACGCAGGTCTCTCGATCCTCTTCGACAGCATCAAGCTAGTTCTCCACCCACACTAGTGGATTTGTGTTTGAGATACCCACTTTCAACTCACCACCCAGTGTTCTTTCTCACACTCTTTACTTTGACTTTTAATACAAGTCCACCCTTCACCAATGCAACCATCAAAATTCCTTCTTCCCCAGCTCTAATGGTCATTTCCATTTCTCCAAAACCCCTATACTTACCATTCTACTCTTCTCTACCCTTCTCCTTTTCTCTCACTCTACCACCTAAACCCAAATCCAGGCAAGTTCTGCATCTCTCTCTCTCTCTCTCTCTCTCTCTCTTTCTCTCTTTGACACACACACACACACACACACACACACACACACACACACACACACTGAGTTTACTAATCTCTCTCTATTTTTTTTCCAATTCAGGTCCCTCAAGCTCCCCTGCTGTCTCTCCCTCGAACACCAATAACCAAATGAGCAAATACCCACCACACGCAAATACCCACCACACAAAATGATGCCACTGAAACTCTCCATGTGGTCTTCATCGCTGGTAACACTGGAGGCCATATATATCTTGCAGTCACCATAGCCGATGAGCTCAAAATCACCAACCCCAACGTCCAAATTCACCACTCCTTCTCCAACCGCACCCTCCAGATCACCTTCGAAAACTCCAAGCTCCTAGTACATTTGGGATTTGGGTCTTAATCTCCTTAAATTTTTTTTTTTTTTTTTTTTTACAGATTTTTCTTTTTTTTTTTCTTTTAATTCCAAAAAAAGAAAAAAAAGAAAAAAGTTAACGGCAACCATAACTGGAGTTTAATGAAATACTGCATTGACAAAAATTAAAAGTTAAAGGACTGAGTTAACAAAACAGAAAGTTAGAGAACTAAAATGAAAAAAAAAAGTAAAAGTTAGAGAGTCAATTTTGTATTTTTACCTATATACTATCATGCAGTGGGTTCAATGCTCTCATTAACTGCATGAGAGGGCAAGAATTCCACATTAACCGGTCCTCCATGTCCCCCTCAAAAAAAAGAAAAGAAAAAAAAACCCAGTCATTTATGCAATTAAAGATCAACCACTAGTTCATTATCTTTTAATCTGACTATCTTTACTTTACAGTCTTTCTTTTCACAGTTTTGAGCAAGCCACGGCATACACTTTTATTAACTGGCCAGATCACAGTCGCAACAGTTTGTCTAATATTGCTTTGATGGGCTGATCAGTTCGAATGGGTTTTGAATTCGAATGATTGAGGTAAAATTTCCAGGGTCTAGGGTCTCGAATTGAGCTTCGTGTTCGAGGAGACTCTGTAGATCACGTGTGAGGACTTTGTAGCTCGCATGCGATGAGATTTCACCGTGTGAGCTCGAACCAATTTTTTCTGGCTCGAGATATTTTGTGGCTCGCTGGAGGAGATTTTGTTGTGCGATTGCAGTTCGCACTCAAAAGTGAATTTTGAACTCGCACCTTCCAGTTCGCACTCGAAGTGAACTTTGCGAACTCGCACAGATTTTGCAGTTTGCTTCAAAGTGTACTTTGGGTTCGAAGTGGTACGAAGCAAATTTCACGAAGTTGTGCGAAGTGGGTCTGAATTGGTGGGAACTTGAAGAGATTGGTGCTCGCACTGGTGCTAAGAGGTTCACACTGGTGCGAAGTTCTCTGGGTTCGATTTTTCTGGTTCAAACCGATGCATCAAATTTAATATTGTTGTTTCAAATTGATTCACACCAATGGCTTTTGCGCAGGTCTGATTTAAATTAATCATGGTGGCAGTTCCTGGTCTCGAACCTCAAGACCAAATTTGATTTTCATGTCCATCGCAGCAACATGTTCGCGCGCAAGTAAACATGCTATCCTCGCATGGGCCTCAAAGTAAGTCTTCGGCTCTGTCGGTATTGATTATTTTTTGCATTGGCAAGTATTAACATGTAGTTTTGCACATGTTTCGTTCATCAAAGCCACACGTGGACATTCCTTCTAATTTAAGGTCATATTCATATGCATCTACTGTCCTCTGTGTCTTTCAATTAAAGGTCATTTGTATCCTCTGATCGCGCACATAGCCATTTCTGCCACATACCATGTTTGACTATCTGTTGTTCTTATGAGTTTAGTCTTTGCACTAACCACTTTTCAGACCGTTTTAGTCAATCAGGACCAATTTGATTAAAAAATTAATCATACTCTCTAAAGACCACCAATTAAAGCTGTTAAATATATTATTGGCAACGCGATGTATTATATTATGTTGTATATGCTAGAGTGGATGTAGAAAGGGAGCACGGAATATGAACACGGAGAACACGAAGGTTACGTGGTTCAGCCTTATTGGCCTATATCAACGGAGGAATCTCTTAAGGGTTATATCTTTATTGTATAAGAGTGTAGTACTAAAATTTGTATTACAATGAACTCTAACATGAGTATATATAAACGACTAAATCCTAGACTACTAGTACAAGTAAGAGTGGTCTTGGGCCTATTACATTGGGCTAATATGTTTAATATATCTCTAACACCCTCCCTCAAACTCGAGGTGGAAGCTCGATGAAAGTTTGAGGTTGGATAAGCATGAGAAGATAACTTGGAGATGCCTTGAAGAATGCCCTTGAAGAAACCACAATATGAAGAATGCACCAATTGACCAACTTTGGAGCTTCAAATGAAGAAACGGAGTCCAAAATTGCAATCTAGGCGAAAAACTAGGCAAGATAGGTCATTTCAAAAATTTTGACTTTTGGTTAAAGGTCAACACAAAAGTCAAACCCAAAAGGTCAAAGTCAACAGTCAGCGAAAAGTCAACGGCACACAGTCCGGGTTGGTTTCGGGTTTTTGGGTTGGTCCATGGATCGGCTTGCAGAGAAGATGACGTCATCCTATGACGTGATTGTGGCTGATGTGGATGAGCTTGTGTGTCTGCTGACGTGGATTGATGAAATCATCCGATGGCGTTAGTAGGGGTTCTTCGGTGCTTGGATGGCACGCACTTCTATTACAAGCGCGTGGGGCCGATGGTGAGAATCCAAGAGGCACGTGAGAGCGCGTGCCATCTCGGATGAGGACCAAATTTTTGTGTGTCATAGATTGGCTTACAACAAGGCCTATACAATGGCGTGTGTAGCCAATGGATGAGGTACACATGAGGAAATTGTGGCGACGCATGGAAGAATGAGTTGGGGACTCTGTCTGCGCGTGGTGGCACGTGCAACTTCCTATGGTTGCTGTACTTTTGGGTTTTTCTCGTGGGAGGTTGTGGAGCACTTTTGTGGTGTTGGTTTCATCAGGCAAAGCTTGGATTTGCATAGATCTGATAAGTTAAGTCACGAATTGCTTGGTTGTTGGATTTTGACACAGCACATAGCCATGGTGGCTGTGAGATGCCGTGGAGTCTAGATCCAGTAGGTAAGCATGTGTGACTTTAGATGGTGGTGTGCACATGATAATCTTCTTTGCTTGCTAGAGACATTTTGTTTGATGTCAAGAATGAAGTTTGGCTCTGATACCATGTTAAATATATTATTAGCAACACGATGTGTTATATCATGTTGTATATGCTAAAATGGATATAGAAAGGAAATCATAGAATAGGAATACTGATAATACGAAAGTTACGTGGTTCAACCTTATTGGCCTACATTGACGAAGGAATCCCTTAAGGGCTACATCTTTATTGTATAAGAGTGTAGTACAAAAACCTGTATTACAATAAACCCTAATATGAGTATATATGTGTGACTAAACCCTAGACTATTAGTACAAACAAAAGTGGGCTTGGGCTTATTACATTAGGCTAATATGTCTAATATATCTTTAACAAAAGCCACTAAATATCATTTATTAGCCGTTATTTCTTGTGGCTCGCTTGTTTTATTTTGGCTTTGTTTAGCCATTCATGACAGTAAATGGCAGAGGCAGACCACATGAAGGTAATAAACCATAATTTTGACAGCGATATCAAAATAGCAATAGAACTGAGACTTGAACATTGGGTCGCCATATGGAATTAACACTTACAACGCAACAGCTATTGTCTTGCCATTATTGGAGAAGTAGCAGAATTTTCTGGTCTCCATTTAAGACCAATTTGATCAAAATGGCAGATTCTTTATCACTCTATTGACATCGTCAAATTTCTTGAATGGCATCAGCCATTTGGAATAAACTCTCAATAACCAACAAGTATTGTTGATTCTCAAAAACATAAGAATTGACAGAAACCTGGTTTGACATCCATAGTTTCTCATATTCCTTTGTCTTCAAATAAGAACATCGAATCTAATGGGTCTGTTTCACCCATTGATTCATTGGCAATTTCGTGCCATTCAAAATTACATTTCTCAAGTTTTACTTCTTGACTTAGATTGTTGGTGAATTTTTCATCACTCAACTCAGCTTAATTATAAATTAGCCATTATTTTCCATAGAATGAATATGGTCTTCATTAGCAATTTCTTGTCCACTAACATTACTTCAAGCTAAGAATCACAAGACATTTCATGTCCTCCAAACTCTAATTCTAGAGTATTAATAAACTTTTTTTTTTTTTCAATTTTAAAGATTGAACACTTTTATTTGGCATAAATGCTTTTTCGGTTTCTACCTTTCAGGGTTATTTCAATTTTAGTCCCTACATTTATATTTTACCACTTTAATTTAGTCCTTAAACAAAAAAAGTGTTCTATTTTGGTTCTTACCGTTACTCACTTAACGGAAATAACTGATGTGGTAAACAGAGTGCATTATTAGCACAGTAAATACTGACGTGTTCATTAAAATATTATTAAAAAAATACCATGTCAGCATCTAATTTAAAAAAAGAAATTAATTTATCAATTTTAACAAAATAAAAAAAGCAAACAATAGAATTAAAATTCAAAAAATACATAAATTTAGATTTGGGTTCATCTTCAACAGGAACACAATGAACACAAACCTAGATTTAAACACAAGAACACATACTCAAATTTTCTAGCACTTGCCTTTCCTTGTCAACCAAACACAAAAACACACACAAACCCAGCAACTGAGCTTTCTTATCAACCAAACACAAAAAAACAAAGGCATAAATGCAAACACAAACCTAGTAATCCAGCAATCCCAGCAAGAATACAAACCCAGCAATCCTAGCAATCCCAAATGCCAACAATAATACAAATACAAACCCAGAAATCTATCTCTAGCACGAGTCGCTCCCCCTTCAAATCTCTTCTCTCCGTAACACAAATCTGACCCCACCCATCACCTGAACTAGCCGACCACTGCGACTACCAAAGTAACCAAACACAAACCCAAAAAGTAATATTTTTCTCTTACCCACTATTTTCTTCACTAGCTCCATCCAAACTCATTTGTGGAATCTCAAAGACCAAAACTCAAGCCCTAAACAAAGACCAAAACTGAAGAATCTTAGCTACATAAATTCACCCAAATACTCAAACAGATTCGTCCAAGCCCTTTTTTTTTCACATGACCTGCACCTCAAGAAAGCAGTGAGAGTGCGAGAGAGATCTTTGGTAGTGTGCTATGGCTTCGGCGGCGAGCTACGCCTTGAGCAAGTAGTGGCTCCTTGTAGTGGTGCTCAATTAATATAGAGAGAGAACCCAAATGGGTAAGAGGAAATAGAGAGAATGAGAGTGATCTTTCTCTTGAAGGAAATAGAAAATGGGTGGAAGAGCTATGTGTGTGTGTGCGTATGGGTTGGTTTGAAAGGAATTTATGGGTGTTTCAGTGGGTTTATGCCAAGAAAGAAACCATGGGGTTCTACCGAGAGAGAAAGAGAGAACAGCAGAAAAGAAAGAAGAAGAAGAAGAAGAAGAAGAAGAAAGAGGGAAAAAAGAAAAAGAAAAAGAATAGAAATATGAAGAGGCGGAGAAATAGTGATTTGGGAAGAGAAAGAAGAAGGAAGAAGAAAAAGAAAGAAGAAAGAAAGAAAAAAAAGAAGAAAAACAAAGAAAGAGAGGCGGAGAAACTGAGAGAAAGAGGTCTGGGAAGAAAAAGAAAAAGAAAGAAGAAAATACAAAAGAAAAAGAAACAAGTACAAACAAAAACACATACGGATCTAAATTCCACCAATTTTTTTTTAATATCTTTTTTATTTATCATTTTTATAATTTTTTATAATTTTAAAATTGATATATATATATATATATATATATATATATATTTAAGTAAGAGGTTGACATGGATACTGACATAGCATTTTTTAATATTATTTTAATGAACACGTCAATATTTATTGTGTCAACAGTGCACTTTGTTTGTGCATATGATATTTCCATTAAGTAAGCAACGGTAAAGACCAAAATAGAATTTTTTATTTTATTTTATTTTATTTTTTATTTTAGTTTAGGGACTAAAAGTGGTAAAATAAAAATGTAGGAACTAAAATAGAAATGATTCCAAAATGTAGGAACTAAAAGTATTTTTACACCCTTTTATTTTAGTTATCCTTAATGAAATGATCACCATAACCTCTAGAAAGATAATCTATTGTAGGTTGGCTTGTTTTCTTTTAATAATTTTCAATGAAGTGATCATCATAAACATATGGATCATGTCGAGCAAAAAAATTATAACGACCATTACAAAGATATTAATTATTTTGATAATCTTTTATAGGATGATCACAATAGACATTATAAGCATATGGTCGGAAAAGAAATAATTTTTGGCCTCATAGAACTTCTTTCGTAATTGTTTGTTCCGCTCATATAAAAATTGTAAGTGAGAACGCCCACCTTCATGAGAGGAAACTACATACTTGGAAGCCAATTTTTAAATGGACATTGTCTGTTTGTTTAGACCCTGCACTCTTAAATTGTTTAACCTAATTAATTATCCAAGTTAATTCTTAAGTTTGTTATTTAGATCTAAGTTAAACACAAACAATCATATCACATATAGCGGAAAAGTAAAGAAGACAAGTAATATGATGACCTAGAAAAACTAATGAAACCGTCTAGTTTCAAGATAAAAAATTTAAAGAGGATTTAACCTAAACTATCTTCAAGGCAACAAATTCACTCTGATAAAATGGATGTTTTACAATAGATTTTTCTATAAATTTAAAGCTATCTCTTGTAGTACTTACTCACGTGATCACACGCAGCTTCGAATCCACGAACTCTTCTATCTGAATTTGTTGCACACAAATACCCACGTTTGTGACTCTGAGATCTCACTTAAAGCTTCGAATCATTAGCTATGTATGATCTTGTATGTAGCAATTTAACTCCACCAGTTCTTGAATATGGATCTTCTTTCCGGTAGAAGCTTGTTGAGTTAGAAGGATATAAATCCTCACAAATCTCATTGGAGTAACTCACAAGGCTTCCAAAAACTTCTTAAATGTATTTAGGGTTTTCCTTTTATACTTAGCAGTGTTGGACTGAAACCCTAGACATTTTTGCTGGTTTTGGACCTGATTAAAATTTTGCATAATACGATTCTCGATCGATTGAGCTTGTCTCTCGATCGGTCGAGCCTTGCATATTTTGACTTCTTCTTTCTATATATTAACTGTTATTGAATCTTGACTTAAACTATCTTGAGCAATGTCTAACACTATTCTAAGACTTAAAAATCTTAAATTAGACATGTTTTAGTTCTCGGTTTGCCAACTTATATAGAATTAGAACCTAAACATTTATTCATACGTGTTTCAGTCTCACTCCATTGAATTGCATCAAAACTCTCTTCAAGAGTTTCATTGGTATAATTTTCTGTATATCTCTTGGCCACATTTCCAATAAACTGGCCGTGATAGACAAATTCATTGGCATAAATTTCTACACAGTGGCCTTCATAGCTATACTCATGACTAAAATCTCTTCATTTTCTCGCCCTTGTAGTTGTTATTGGCATGCACCCCCATTGTGGTCGCCAATTTGTTTGTAATGCAAACTAATTTTTTTCGGCCCCTTGCAATATGTGAACACAATGCGAGGCAAGACTACGCACCAAAAGAATTGGGATCAACCAATTGCCTTATTTAATAGGACATTCAATGTACAGAACAACTGATGATAGTGAGAAAATAAGAACCAAATCAAGTGCACAAATGATCAAGCAAGAAATGTTAAACAATAGAACTCACTTGATAGTCTAATAGTTCAAGTACAATGTCACTTGATTACAATAGATCAGAAGAATCATAAAACAAAAAATTGAATTTGACAAAGATTAGGGTACAAAGCTTACTCCTAATGGATAACAAACCTAAGTTAGAAGGCTACTCCTAGATAGTCACATGTGAGGGGAAATCTCCATCCCTATGGACATGGCTTGGTCACTCTTAACAGAGGATCACATTGTTGAGTGATGTGTTGGAGATTTGCTTGTAAACTTCAAATTTCCATTAGTAGGCAATAGTTGGTATTTATTTTCAGCTAATAACTACCCACAAATCAAGGAGGGGTGATTTATTTGTAGGAAATAACTACCACTTAGAAGTCATCTTTTTGCCAATTTATCTCATGCATGGTATAGGTGACTTCTATTTCATTTATTTATTTTATTTTCATATAAATACAACCGGGCCTAAATCCCTAATAGCATTGATTTTTGTTTATTTGACATATCATGTGTATGTTTATCGAAAGATCTGGGTCCACTAATTTTTCTATTTTTGTTTTGTTCTTGCTTTTTTGGGGCAAAGTAGCAGAAAAGATTTTGAAAGGAAAAAATTAGTAGAGTTAAAGGTAAAAGATGGGATTCAGATCAAAAAATTAAACTGGTTCTATTTTGCATACTTTTTTTGCAACCTTTTTCAGCTAGTGAAAATTGCTGACCAGGAAGTCTTTGCGTCAATAAGCAAGAACACAATGGCAGTTTTGTACCAACAGAGCCAAAACAGCAGAAGTTGCTTCAACTAGATGATCAGCAGCTACACTGTACTTCTAACCACAAAGAAAACTCTAATTGCGAATTTGTGCGCATGTGCTGCTTTTCATAATGGTAACCAAATGCGAAAAAAAATTGGGAGCAATCATAATGACTAAAGGATGGTCTGCAAACTGCATGCTGTCTGCTTCCATTTTCATCTTGTACGTACTACTGTTGTGTACCTTTAATGTTTATTCTACTGCTAGAAATTCTTTGAGGCCTGGCCAGTGGATTAATGACAATGAAGAAACTCTGGTTTCGGCTGGAAGAGAGTTTGAATTAGGATTCTTTAGTCCTACTGGAAGTTCTGGCAATAAAAGATATGTTGGAATATGGTACGAGTGGGATAAGCGAACAGTTGTATGGGTTGCCAACCGAGATCGCCCGCTTAACAATGCCGCTGGAACTTTCGGAATTGGAACAGATGGCAACATCCAGGTACTGGATACGAGTACTGAGAACGTTCATTGGTCTACCAAAGATTATTCGTGTGATTCGTGTACAACTACGGATAGGATTGTAAATCTCACGGATTCTGGAAACCTGGTGTTATACAATAATGAGAGCGGGCACATTTTCTGGGAGAGCTTTGAGCATCCAACTGATACATTTCTTCCAGGCATGTTGATGAATGCAAGAATGAATTTGACTTCTTGGAGAGACGGTGATAACCCTGGAAATGGCGACTTCACGTTTATGCTAGATCCAGTAGTAGGAGATATGAACACACTAATCATCGAGAGAAAGGGAATTATTTACTGGAAAACCGTTAAGGATGGTCTATTCTCTTTCCTCGACAATTCTATTTCAAGTGAATTGTACTTCTCTTCCTTCATCACAGGAGATTGTGATAATCCATATAAGCGAAGATGTAGTACTAATGATAATGGAAGGTTGGTGATGAATTTTAGTGGGAAGATAGAGTATTGGGTACACGACATGAATAGGACTTGGTCCTTGATAAAGGCGGAGCCCCGGGACAATTGTAGTGTGTATAATTATTGTGGGAAATTTGGTTGCTGCAATCCAAACAATAAATTGGAATGCAAATGTTTGCCAGGGTTTGTGCCTAATGTCCCCGAGAAGTGGCATTCTGGAGATTTTTCGAATGGGTGCGCCAGAAATTCCTCATCCTGTGGTGACGGCGACACTTTTTTGAATTTCAAGATGTTAATTGGGTTAACCCCAGAACAAAGGCTTACAGTAAATAATGAAATGGAATGCAATGAGACGTGCCTTAAAAGATGCGACTGCAAGTCCTATTCGTATAAAGAAGGCTTATGCTGGATTTGGACGCAGGATTTATATAATCTTCAAGACGAGTATCCTGATGGTTATAACCTCTCTGTCCGTGTAGCAATTTCCGATATAGGTACTCTACTACTAACTACATGAATTTGCTTCATCAATTTATTAAATTTCGGATTTAACAACCTCTAAAATGTTATTAACTAAAGTAGTATTATACTTTTATAAAAACTTATAAACACCTCTTGAAAATAGAAGATGTTAATGAAAATAGCCAAAAACAACTGAGTACACAATAATAGTAGTATTAAGTAGTTACTACTAACTGAAGAAATTTATACGTTTAATAAGGCCAAGTATTATTTGTTTATGTTCACTCGCTATTTGAAGCTTGATACTTTTGCAGAGCCAACTGTACGAAATTGTAAGCCTTGTGGCACAAACATGATCCCCTATCCACTAAGCACGAGCTCAAGTTGTGGTGATCCTCTGTACTTCAGTTTCGATTGCAACACTACCTCAGGTCAAGTTAGCTTCAAGGCACCAAGTGGGACATACCAAGTCACCAGTATCGATCCAAATACACGGAAGTTTTTTATCCAAATCAAGGATGGACGAAGTCTACGGCTAAACCAGATGTTGCCATTTAATTTAACTAGCCCAGGAAACTTTAGTCCTAATATTTCATCTCAAGCCACAAATGAGGTTGAGATTGTTTGGGACCCACCATTGGAGCCAATCTGTAATTTAGCTGCAGATTGCAAGGATTGGCCAAATTCAATTTGCAAATCAGCAAGTGATGGGGAGAAGAGGTGCCTTTGCACCAAAAGCTTTCGATGGAATGACACAAATTTAAGTTGTACGAAAGGTTAGATTCTATAATCTATATGATCTTTTGCAAATTAATTATAATTATTTTGTTACAAGGAAAGAATTAGACTAATGTTGAGCATGGTTAAGGTTTAAAAAAAAAAAAAAAAAAAAAAAAAAAACTGAAACCCATAGTTTTATCTTTGATAGTTGAGACACATTAAATCAAATACTTTTAAATGGAACACTTTAAATCCCATATGTTTAGAAATGTACATTTCATGTGTGAGTGTGAGGGTGGAATTTCTTTGGGGTTTTTGGGATAAATTTATGAAATCCTAGCTTTGAAATCCTCATTTTTCAGTTATTCAACCATTTCATTTTACCAAGTTCAATGGTATTCAGATTGGTCAATGTTTATATGTTTCAATACAACAAGAAGATATTATTTGTAACAAGTAGTTTTGCTGGTTGGTTAATTGGTCACATTTTATTCATGAAATGGGTTGGATAACTTGGATTGGTATTAGTCTGGATACAGCAAAATATTCTATTATATTTAATGTACTTATTAGATGTAATATAGAGTTTAATGTATCCTAATAACAAAACTATGAGATTTTTTTTGTACTTTTACCTTTTGTTTTTCTTCCTTTAGTAAGTTGTGGTAATGGTTGCTTTAATGATTTACCAGAATGTTAGGACTTAGGACCGGCTATTTATATGAGGAAGGGTTCTTTTTTGCAGAACACAGTCATTGTGATTATTATGTAATAAAATGTTAGGACTGGCTATTTAACTTCTACTTATTGTCATTTACTTAAATCATTTGAACCTGTTCACTGTAACCAAACATGATGTGAGAGATTTCTATTCACATCTATATATTGAAGTATCACTACTCTTCTTTCTTTCTTATAGTATCTTCACCATCCGGAAAAAGGATGACATTGCTTCTTTTTGTTGGAATAACAAGTATGATTGTTCTGTGCGCCATTATTTCTATTTCTATGTACATATGGCGAAGAAAGAAGACCAAGAGAAAAGGTAATCACTTTGCAAAATGCATACAATGCACCATGCATAGTTTTTTGTTAATTTGAATCAGAATTAAACCAGTTATACGTTCTTTCATATAATTAACATGTGAACTAAGATTCATTAATGACTTCTATATTTAGAAAATAAGGAAATTGATCGAAGAAATCAAGCACATCGCATGTTATGCAGTGAAAGCCATGTCCAAGACTTGATAGATTTAGGTGAGTTCAAAGAAGAAGATGAGAAAGGCATAGATTTACCGTTTTATGATTTGGAAACCATTATAGCTGCTACAGATAGCTTCTCAGATGAAAACAAGCTTGGACAAGGAGGCTATGGGCCTGTTTACAAGGTAATTCCAGCAACATTTATTGGTCATATTCATGTCTACTTGTTTTGGTAAATGGTAATATTAACTGTGCATTGGAAATTTCGGTCCTAGGGTAAGCTTCCAAGTGGTCAAGAAATTGCAGTAAAGAGACTTTCAAGAGTCTCAGGCCAAGGTTTAAAAGAATTTAAAAATGAGGTGGTACTGATTGCAAAACTTCAGCATCGGAACCTTGTAAGGCTCTATGGATATTGCATAGAAGGGAATGAAAAGATTTTACTTTATGAGTACATGCCTAACAAAAGTTTAGACTTCTTCATATTTGGTTGGCTTCTAAACCTAATTCTATTATTTGACTATCCATGTTATCCTGACTTTGTTTCTTACTTTAGTTTCTAAAATTGTTCTCTCATATTCAAAATGGAACTTTGCAAGATCAAAAGCGAAGTGTGATTTTGGATTGGGAGATGCGTTTCAACATTATTTTGGGAATTGCTCGAGGGCTTCTTTATCTTCATCAAGACTCTAGATTAAGAATCATTCATAGAGATTTGAAAACCAGCAATATTCTTCTAGATCACGAAATGAACCCCAAAATATCTGACTTTGGATTGGCGAGGATTGTTGGTGGCAAACAAACAGAATTAATCACAAGCAGAGTAGCTGGAACTTAGTAGGTTTCATATAGATAGTATGATTATTGTAGCTAATTATTTATTTATTATGGAAAATCTTCAATCTTCTTAAATTTATTTTGACAATATGCACACTAGTGTCTACTAATATTATAATTTATAACCATTGAAATGTAGTGGCTACATGTCACCGGAGTACGCATTAGATGGAATCTTCTCAATCAAATCCGATGTTTTTAGTTTTGGTGTAGTTCTACTTGAGATTATAAGCGGAAAAAAGAACACTGGTTTTTATCGATCAGAACAAGCAAGTAGCCTTCTATGTCAAGTAAGTGCGTTGAATTTTCATAACTATCTACGGTTGTGTCACTTTTTGCTTTATTCTTGGTTATATGTAGGTGTGTTGAATATTCTAATCATCTATGCTTTGGTAATTTTTTTACTTCATGCCAATGTTTGTTTACTGTCACAGGCATGGAGACTCTGGACCGACAACAAGCTGTTGGATTTAATGGACGAGACCCTACGGGATACTTGCATTGCAGATCAGTTTGTGAAGTGTCTAAATATTGGCCTCTTATGTGTACAAGATGAGCCAAGTGATCGCCCAACCATGTCAATTGTAATCAAGATGCTTGATGGTGAAACGGTGAACCTTCCAACTCCCAAACAGCCTGCTTTTTTCATAAGAAGAGACCAATCCAGCTCAACTTCTTCTAATAGACCTGAATCAATTATTGAAGTAACGAATAGTCTAGAAGGACGATGATGCATGTCAAGGTTCTCATGAGTCTTGTTAATATTATTATCTTAATACTAGTCGCAAACCCACGTGATGCGTGGGAATATATAAATATTATGTAATGCAGTGTAATTTATAAAAATTAACAATTACTTCAAGTGTTATCTATTTAAAAAAAAAAAAAAAGATTTCTAAGAGTATTTTTTATCCCTACAAATATATCATAATATTATTTTTTGTATGTTTGATTAATATTTTTTTAAGGTGAATCATATTCTTCTAATTTCTGTTGTAGTGTGTTATATTTGTCTAATATACAACTAAACTTTATAAATTTCAAATTTATTATTGAAATTTCTCATCTCTTAAATAATAAGGAGATTATCAATATAATAAAAACTTATCACAAAATTACAATTTATGTTAACCAAAAGGAAAATTAAATCAAAGGAATAAAATATAGACTTTATAATAATTTATTAGCCAAAAAAATGGTAGGCATATTCAAATTTATAGCCATGTAGATTGTGTTCTTATATACTCAAATTCTTATTTCTAAAAAAATTAAGTATTAACCCAAACCAAAATTCAACCAAACTTACAAAAGAAAGAGAGGACTTTGTGATGGGAAATTAAAAAAAAAAAAAAAAAAAAAAAAACAATACCATAACACGTATTTGAAAAAAAAAAAAAGACCATTAGCCTTAATCAAAGTTATAAGAAAGAAAAAAAATCTAGAGAAAGAGAGAGTACTCACAATTTTTTCATGGGAAAAATATGAATTAAATGGGAGAAATGATATCGAATTTATAAAAAAATAAAATGAAGAGAAAAAGAGTAAATATATAATAAATAAAAAATAATGAAGGAAGTGTAACGGTAAAGTAAAGAGCAGTGGGAAGATAAAGAAGCAAAAAGGGAAAGGAAATATTGGAGGAAGTGTAACAGTAAATAATAAGTTGATGTGGCCGCTAATATGGCTCAACAGAAGTGTAGCAACAATAAATGTATGCTTGATACGCCTAAGGGAGGTAACCCCAAGGTCTAGCACAACGTGCCCAATCAGTAGTTGAGTATCGGAGATTGATGCGACCACATCTGAGGGATCCCCTAGAGGTTGGTGGTCTAAACCTATCACAAAGGAAGTCTATATGTGATTCCCAAGAGGTCGGTCACCAAGAATTGATTATTCTAAAAGGAATCCACTCCCGAACACTGTCTAGTGTCTGGAACAAGTTCCAAGGGAATTATTTGAATTCGTAAGGATCCCTTGGGATTATGGGGGACATGGGAATATGTGAGTGAGTGGGGAAAGAAATGATGGCCACCCCACTCACGGAGGGCTATAAATGGAGGTCAAAGCCATAGTAGAAGAGGTTGGACAAGAGAGAGAGAGAGAGAGAGAGAGAGAGAGGATACAAAGAAAAACAGCAAAGTACTAGAAAACCAGAGGGAAGTGAGGAAGAGGGTGAGCGGTAAGATATTGGCAAGAGCATATCAGACTAAGGTTGAAGCCACATTAGTAGGAATGAGATAAAGCCCACATATAAATAAATTGAAGGCCCAAGTATAAGCACGTGAGCAGTATTCGGTGCCCATAATTCGCGCCATCTGTGGGAATCTTACTCATTTTAGGGGCTTTGATTTGGTCTAATACTCTCTAACTATGGAAGGCCCGCAAGCTAGAAAAGGTTCTATAGCGGGAAATCACTTAAGGGCCTCATCACGGGGCTAGAGGAGGCTAGAAAGGGAATGTAGAAGGGAGCAGCAACACATGCAAAAGGGGCATGAGACGAGGGTAGACTCTAACAAAGGATCTTTACAAGGGGAGAGAATCATGTCTTATGTCCCCGAGTGATCTCGTCAGAATGATCGGATAAGAGAATTGGAGAACTTGCGAAAACAGGTTAATGATTTGGAGATCGAGTTGAGAAGCTGACCCTGCAAAAGAGAACAAGAAGAGTCGTCTGTTAACCCCAATTCAATTTCTAGGGCATCATCCCTTGGCAGCAGTTCTCATCAGTCGAGGGAGAGACCCCGCGAGACAGCATGGCACTGTAGTGAATCGCCCCACCATGGTCGTCATCGTTATCATAACATAGCTCTCAATGCTATGAGTAGAGCGTTCAGAAGGGCATCTCGGTTGCCTTTCTCAAAGGAGATAGAGTGCGCAGAGATGCCAAGGCAGTTTACCCACCCGCTGTTTATAGTTTAAGACGGAAAAACCGATTCGATCGAGCATGTAAGTCACTATATACATATGATGCCACTTTATTCTCATAATGCTGGGTTGATGTGTGAGGTTTTCTCATCCAATCTTGGATAGACTGCTATAAGATGGTTTAATGGATTGAGGAAAGGTTCCATCCAAAGTTTTGGGGAGTCGATTCAAGAGTTTGGCGCTAGGTTCATAACATGCAGTAAAGTCTTGCAGCCCGTAATTGCTTTGTTGTCAATGAGGATGAGTAGTGGGGAAACCCTCCATTCTTACTCTAAAAGGTATTGGGAACTCTATAATGAAATAAAAGGGGGGAACAAGTAGGTTGCCGCTAGCACTTTCTAGTTGGGTCTCCCTAAGGACTTAGAATTGAGGGACACTTAGACCATGCGACCTCCTGAGAGCATGCATCAATTAATGAGAAGGATTGAAAAGTATAAGAGATTAAAGGATGACCACTTACAAGGCAAAGGCAAGGCCCCGACTTCCTCATAGTATCGCAAAGAATATCATCCTGACAAGTTTCAACAGAGAGCTACGAGAAATCCAAAGGCCCCCGGTGAGGGCTTGATGAGACGCACCGAAGGAGTTAATTTAATGTTCAAAGAGCCCGTTTACAAAATCCTTGAACGTATTAAGAATGAGCCATATTTTCAGTGGCTTGGTAAGATAGGTGGTAACTTGGCGAGAAAGAATCAGAGTTTGTATCGTACCTATCATAGAGAGAAAGGTCACACAAAAGAGCAATGTCGTGTACTGAAAGATCACTTGGAACAGCTAGTGAAAGCAAGTCACCTCAAGGAGTATTTGGTCGAATAAGGGGGAGGGAACGCACGCTAGGGGTCGTGGGGTTGAAACGATCGTGCATATCCCCCTTCGTTAGGAGTTATTGAGGTGTGAGCTTAAACAATCAAAAAGGTGTTCTGAGTGTGCATCCGCGTCTAAGAAGACAATGGGAATCAACCGGAGAAGAAGCCTAGAAGGACATGGGTCCTAATTACTTTCAGTAATGTCAATTTGGAGGGGACGTCCCAGCCACATCTCGACGCTTTGGTGAGAACTTGTATGATTGGGGGTTTCTTAGTGAAAAGTGTCATGGTGGATCAAGGGAGTGGAGCCGAAATCATATACCTCGACCACTATAAGGGGCTAGGATTGAAACCTATGGACCTAAGTGAGTACAACACCCTTCTGGTGGGTTTTGCTGGAAAGGTAGTAATGCCGAAGGGGCAAATCAAGCTCCTAGTGGTAACCAAGGGTAAGGAAGTTGAAGTGAACTTTATTGTGGTTCATGCATATTCGCCTTACATTGCAATTTTAGGACATCCCTAGATCCATATCATGGGGGTGGTGCCTTCAACATTACACCAGAAGATCAAGTTTCCTACAAAGGATGGAATCACGATAGTCCGTGTCGACCAAAAGGTAGCCAAACAATGTTTGGTGGCCGTAATAAATCATGAACTGAATAGAAAGAGCGGGTTGACCAGGAGTCATTATAGCAATTACTAATATTTGAGAGTCTGGTGGGCATAGACAGTGTGGAAGAGCTGGTCCACATCAGAATACTATCACATTCTGAGAGGTACTTTCGGATGGGGAAAAACTTGTCAGTGAAAGATCGAGTGAAGATTTTGTTATCATTAGTGCAGAATTGGGCCGTGTTTGCTTGGAACTCATATGAAGTGCCCAGGGTAGACTCAGCTTTTATCATGCACCGATTGAACGTGGACCCCTTGGTCCCTCCAAAAAAGAAGAGACCTAAGAGAGTTACAAAACCCCATGTCAAGGCTATGAAGGAAGAGGTGGAGAAATTGAAGAGAGTAGGGGCCATTAAAGAGATGTTTTTCCTAAAGTGGTTAGCCAACATGGTGGTTGTTAAAAAGAAGAATGGTAAGTGGAGGGTTTGTGTTGATTTCACCGAACTTAACCGAGTATGTCCGAAGGAACTTTTCTTGGTGCCGAAGATAGACCAATTGATGGATGCAATTGTCGGGCACTAGAGAATGATTTTTTTGGATGCTTTCTAGGGGTACCATCAAATAGCTCTAGCACCTGAGGACTACGAGAAAACATCCTTCATCACACCCGGTGGAAAGCCTTTGGGTTGAAGAATGCAGCAGCTACTTATCAACAAATAGTTACCTGGATGTTAAAGACCAGATCAGTAAATCCGTTGAAGTATACATAGATGATATGGCAGTCAAGACCAAGGAGAGTGGAGGACATACAATGGATTTGGCGAAAGTTTTCGATATACTAAGACAGCACAAGCTATGCCTCAATGCTGAGAAGTGCTCCTTCGAAGTAGGATCCGATAATTTCTTGGGCTACATGATAATTACTCGGGGTATAGAGGTGAACCTCGACTAGATTACGGCAATTCGACAACTACAACCTCTTAATAGGCCAAAGGAGGTACATAAACTTACTGAGATGATTTCTACCTTGAATAGATTTATATCTAGATCAGAAGATAGGTGTCGACTGTTTTACCAATTGTTGAAGAAATGGAAGGGTTTTCTGTGGACAGAGGAATGTGATGCGGCCTTCAAAGATTTGAAGGCTTACTTAGCGAGCCCACCCGTTTTATCCCAACTAAAGCCTAGAGAGGACCTTTACATGTATTTGGCAATTTTTGACCATGTTGTATTGATTAAGCAGCACGAAGGGATCCAAAGGCCCATACATTACCTTAGCAAAACCCTGGTGGATGCAGAAACATGGTACTTGCCCTTGGAGAAAATGGTACTAGCCTTAGTGCATGCTTCAAGGAAATCACCACATTACTTCCAAGCCCACATTGTTTGGGTACTAACCGAGCACCCATTACAATCTTTGTTGAGAAGATCCGATTTCACTAGGAGGATAGCCAAGTGTAGGATGAGACTAGGGACGTTTGACACATGCTATAAGCCAAGAAATTCCATTAAGGGACAGGTGCTGGCAAACTTTGTTGTTGAGTTCACTCCCTCATCGAGGGCTTCTTTAATAGCATGCCAAGTTACAATTAAGTGATGGAAGGTGTATATTAATGGTGAGTGAGCTTGGGGGTCGGAGTCGTGCTGGTGTCTCTTGAGGGCGTAAGGTTAGAGAAGTCACTCAGGCTAGGCTTTGGGGCTTCAATTAATGAGGCTAAGTATAAAGCCCTTATAGCCAAACTACGGGTGGCATAAAAGCTTGGGGTGGAGGAAGTAGATGTATTTTCAAATTCTAGGCTGGTGGTGAATCAGATAGATGGGAGTTTCGAGGCCAAAGACTAGTGCATGTCTCAATACTTAAAGTTGATTGGAAATTTGTGCGCCAACTTCTGAGAAGTCAATGTAATTAGGGTACCAAGAAGCCAAAATAGCTACGTGGATTCCTTAGCCATATTGGTGTCCTCTTCAGATGATTGTATTACCTGAATGATACTAGTGGAATCCTTGGAGCGTCCGAGCATTGAATTGCAGACGATGGTGGCAACTATGTTGGAGTTGGGGCCAAGTTGGCTGGACCTCTATATGGCCTTTTTCTCTGATGGGTCTCTATTGAGGGATGCGAGAGAAGTCGAGAAAGTACGGAGAACATCCACTTGATTTTGGCTGTTTGAGGACAAAAGACTATACCAACGCTCATTCGGGGGCCCCTACCTATTGTGCTTTCATCCTTGCAGAACTGCTAAGTTGTTAGCAGAGCTTCATGAAGGGATATATGGTATTCACTTGGGGGAAAGATCTCTAGCCCACCAAGCCATAATTCAGGGATTCTAATGGCTAAATATGCAACAGGAAGCGGCAGAATATGTTACAAGAAGTGGTTGGTGCCAAATACATGCACCAATGTTGCACCAACCAGGGGGAAATCTAAACCCGGTCACCAGTCCTTAGCCGTTTACCCAGTGAGGGTTGGATATAATCGGACCTTTCCCTAGGGCTTTAAGGATCAGACGGTATGTGATAGTGGCGACAAACTACTTTATGAAGTGGGTGGAGGCTAAAGCTTTGGCAAATATTAGGGATATGGATGTGAAGAATTTCATGTGGAAAAACATCATTATGAGATTCGGAGTTCCCTGAACACTGGTGTTCGACAATGAATTACAGTTTAATAGTAAGGTCTTTCATAAATATTGTAGCAGCCTTGGGGTAACCAAAAGGTACTCATCGCCCTCATACCCTTAGAGTAATGGGTAGGCCGAGGTGACGAATAATACAATTATCAACAGCTTAAAGAAGAGACTAGAGGGAGCGAAGGGAAGTTGGGTTGACAAGCTATTGAATGTTCTATAGGCGTACCATATCGAACAAATCCTAGGAGGTCCACTGGCAAGACACCCTTCTCCATGACTTACGGCACCGAAGCCATGATACCTGTAGAGAGTAGTTTGTTAAGTCCGAGGGTGGCCTGCTTTACACAGGGTCATAACGATGAAGGTATGGTTGGCAGTTTGGATGCACTAGAAAAGCAAAAAGACATAATGTCTATATGACGTGCTAGTTATCAACAAAGATTAGTCTAGAGAATTTGTATCAGGGGACCTCGTTTTATTAAGGGTTGTAGGGAGAAGGCCCTACCAAGAAGGGCCCTACCGAGTGACTACTACAGTCAGGGCAGGAGCCTATTACTTGGAGGACTTAGAGGAAAGACCCTTGCCCCGACCATGGAACATCTACAATTTGAAGAAGTATTATTAGTGAATGTAATGTGTTGTAAGAAATGATTGTCTTAAGTTGTAAAATGATAGGGACAAGGGAGTTGAGTAAATTCTAGTTAACAGGATCTTGTGTGAAGTAGTGGTAAATAATAGAGCATCCGTGCATTTATTGTTTTTCCCAAAGGGCAGAAGTCTGGCCTTGGCCTAATTCTGGTCACCAACTAGATGGAAACCTTATGGTTTTCTTGAGGACAGAAGTCTGGCCTCAGCCTGACCTCGGTCACCGACCAAATGAAAACCTTATGGTTTTCTTAAAGGACAAAAGTCTGGCCTCGGCCTAACTCCGGTCTCCGACCAAATGGAAACCTTATGGTTTGCCTAAGGATAGAAATCTGTCCTCGGCTTGACTCAGATCACCGACTAGATGGAAACCTTATTGTTTGCCCTAAGGATGCATTTTAGCTACGCTCGGTATTGAACAAAAGTAATAGCTTGCGTTTTGTTTTATAATCACTGCAATTTGATGAATGGTAAGGGAGTACCCTAACTTTTTATTAACTAACCAGCACACATGGAGGTGGTGTATCAAATGTTAGCACTAAATGGTAACACTCAGGAAAGTAACACTTACGCAGTAACAAGGTATTGCCAAATGTTAACACTTAAACGAAATTTTATTGTGAATTTTAAGTTTGAAACTATCACTGAGTATCTGAATTGTAATGTTACCGAACGTTTATTCTTAAACATTTTCTAGCATGAGCATCAAAACCCTTAGTGCTGGTGCTGAGTTAGTAGAAGCGTGATGAAAATAAATGGAAAGCATTATCTTTCACCATACAAATTCAATACATTGAAGAGAAAGTTAAAGCCGCTAGTCTTATATAAATAAATAAATAAAAAAGATAAAAGATAAACAATACAAATGCTTTTAAGAACTAAACAACAGGGGTAACAATGGTTGTGAGATTTGTCATAGGGGCTTCCTGATCAGTTGGAGGGTTATGGGGTGGAGGATCAGAGGTAACCATTGGTTGGGCTGTTTGTTCAAACACCATGACCCCGATTCTTAGCTGCTCATCATCAAGCACCATGACGTGTGTGTCAATTTGTCAAGACAGCTCTCGAGACTCAAGGTTGTTGTCACCCCCTTCATCATCACTATTGTCCTCCTTCTGCTCCTCATTTTGAACTTCAACTATAGGGTCCTAGAGAACAGGCACTTGATTGGCCTTCCTAAATAGAGAGTTTTTAAGGAGCCCGATGGCGTTAACAGTAGCCATCCATCCCTCCATAAACCTGAACTTTTGGGCTTCCGATGAGTCCTCAGCGTGCTTGAAGCCCCTGTTGTAGTAAGTTTGCTTTCGAGCCTTCTCTCCCCTATTATAGTCAACAAACTCTTTGTCCCGGGCAAAGAGGATGCTGGCGATCTCAGCAAGTTTAAGCTTGACCTCCCTAAGCTTGCCCAAAGCATCATTGGCTTTCTACTCGGCTTGCTCTAGCGACTTCTCGATAGTTGTTGCACACTACTACATGACATTCAACCCTGAGGTTTTCTTTGTTAAGCTCGCCTCGGCTACCTATTTGAGGGCTTTTCTTTGTCAGCCTCCTCCTAAGCATCCTTCAATAGACCCTCCACCACATGGGTCAATTGGGCAGCTTGTATCAACTAAAAGGCAAAGTTAGGGTGATTCCAGACTGATTGGTAACACTTGTGAACTTTATAACAAAAATACAATAAAAATAAGTAAAATATATAAACAAATAGGGGAACAGACATTGACAAAAGGCTCGAGTGGAAGAAAAATGTACCGCAATGGTATGCCATTTCAACTTGAGCACAAGGTTGTCATTTTGGTAGCTGGTGCAATGCACTATGTTGGCCGGAAGTAGGAGCGCTTACCCCAAACTGTTGGATACCTAGCCCTCCTCACCGCTTCTCTAGGTTTGGAGATAAGATTTGGTGGGTAAGGCTTTGTCCCCTAGCTGGAAGGTACACTCCCATGGGTGAGCCGAGCCAAAGGAGGAGGCTATGACTTGCGACCCGATTATGACAGGTTAGCTCGGGGGTTGTGTTTGTTGCTAGGTCTTATTGGTTGGTGGAACAGTCGACATGCCCAAAATAGGGGTGGATAAGTGGGTAGCAGGAGGGGTGCCTTCTAGGGTCATAGTGCCGTTAGTGCCTTTTTGGCGCTTCATTTGTTGTTTGGGCATGAGAGATGTGGTTTGTTGAGGGATTGATTGGGAGGAGGTTGGGCCCCCCGAGACCAAAGCAACCAGGAACCAATGGTCTAAGGCCATTGACCACTTTTTCACCATTTCTATTGTCGGGTCCGGGAGCATAGGATCTATCTTTTCAGTAGTTGGACCCTCTTGTCAGGATCTCCTAAGGGAAGAGCCTCCACGGGAATATGCCCTACTCAACCTTGAAAGGCATTGTCCCCCAAATCGGCTTGAATAGGTTCAAGGGGATCTAAATCCCTAGCTTCCTTGGAATTGAGTCCTTTAGGCAAGAAACCTAGCAGCCAAACGTCCAAGTATGACAACAAGGGGCTACCAACCGTCAGAGCCTATGATGAATCTTGATAACTTGTGCAGGAGGGCATGCAACCCAAGATCAAATGAGAAGCCCTTAGTTGGTTATCATAGTGCATGAAAATCTCCGAGCGAAGAATGAAGTTCAATTCCTTGGCATGTACCACTCTTATGTCCTGTTGGAACTTCTTGGGAACTGCAGTCAGGAAAATGGTAAGTATTAATGAGAGATAGAAAAGATAATGAAATGAGTGCAGAGTAAATAATCTTGAACATGTAAGTAAAAATAAAAATAAAAATAAAATAAAAAGAAGGGGGAAAGGAGTAAGAAAGAGAATAGAAGGAGATGGGGACTTGGTTTGGGGGTATATAGAGTCTGTTAAAAGAAGTACTGACCTATCTAGTGGGGAAAGGTTGGGCAGGTCATCTCTACGTACAACCAATTCCCGCTGACTCTCACATATTCACCCGTCGAATTCCTATTGAAATCGGGGAGGTAGGATATTAAACTAACCATGGTGTTGCGGGTTTGAAGGTAATACCTATGCTTTAAGCTTCCTCGAATGGAGTACATGAAGTTGATGTGAGTAAGGCTCAGGCCGTACAGATGGTTGAGACGGCCAACACAGCTAACTACCCTATAAAAGTTGGGTAGACATTAGTCGTGGTTGAGGCCATAAAAACTAAGAGTCCTAAGAAGTAAAGAGTCCACTGTGAACCTAACCCCACCCTCTAGGATAGATATCAAAGGGAAGAAAACTACATAAGGGAGCCTCTAGTCTTTTATACTACCTTCATCATAGTACAAGATTTCAACGTCTCAAGGGATGTTATACCTAGCTTTGAATGATGCCATATTCTCCTTAGTTTCTAAAAGATAAGCAAAAGGCATGCTATTGAATTTAAGTTGAGATGGAAGAAGGAAGAGGGACTTACAAAATATTTTCTTGTGGAAGAGGGAGAGAGGTCTCTTAAAGAAGATGAAGGCTCGGGAACGGAGGAAAATAGTATCTCTAGAATAGGAAAAAAATGAAGAAAAAGAAATAAGAGAGAAGCACAATGATTGTGGTAGGTATTTATAGAAGCGAGAAAGTCATTAATGGTAACTGTCACATGGTAATAAATGCGTACTATTAATGTGCGTCATGCATGCTTCGATAAATGAAGCATTAGTTCATCTAGGTTGTTGGATGTTCGAAGCCTTGCCACGTCTTTTCAAAATAGGGTAGGCTAGCCAATCCATCGCATTAAAAGGTGGACTGTTGGTCTTCCTGAGCTGCGAATGCTCTACCCTTGGGGCTGAATGGGGACCAATGCATCGACCATGAAACAACTGAACCCCGATCCTATTCCTCCTATGCAAAAATAGGATCGGGGGGGGGGGGGCTATTGTGGGTGGGTTGGGCCCAAGAAAACATGTTAGCCCACCTAAACGAAAGCCTAACACTAGGCCCAAGGCCCATCAAGTGACGTATGCCCGCTATGCCTAAGGGAGGTAAACCCGGGGTCCGGTACAACATGCCTGATCATTGGTTGAGTATCATGGATTGATGCAACCACATCTAAGGGATCCCTTAGAGGTCAATGGTCTAAACCGATCACAAAGGAAGTCTGTATATGATCCTCAAAAGGTCAGTCACCAAGAATTAACAATTTTGAAAGGAATCCATTCCCGAACACTGTCCGGCATTTGGAACAAATTCCAAGGGAATCCTTTGAATTCATGAGGATCCCTTAGGATTTTGGGGGATGTGGGAGTATGTGAGTGAGTGGAGAAAGAAATGATGGCCACCCACTCATGGAGGGCTATAAAAGGAGGTTGAAGCCATAGAAGAAGAGGTTGGACAAGGTAGAGAGAGAGAGAGAGAGAGAGAGAGAGAGAGAGAGAGAGAGAGAGCAAAGTACTAGAAAACCAAAGGGAAGTGAAGAAGAGGGTGAGAGGTAAGATATTGGCAAAAGCACATCAAACTAAGGTTGGAGCCATATTAGAAGGATCGAGATAAAGCCCACATATAAATAAATTGAGGGCCCAAGTACAAGCACGTGAGCAATATTCAATGCCCCCCCCCCCCCCCCCAACACACACACACACACACACACACACACACACACACACACACATATATATATAAAGAGATTTTACTATTTGAGCTATTTGATGCAACCTAAAGAGTATTGTATTATATTGATTTTTCCCCCCATACATGGCACAGCTTAATGAAAAATAAAATTAAGGAACTATAGCAAATCTTATTCAATTGTGTACTAGTTTGGATAAAACTTGTAAAGGAAAAAAGTTCATCACCAACTCTTAAATTAGAAAAGTACATCACCCACAAACTTAAAGTATATTCCAATTACATGTTACATTTTGATAGTAGAATTGATGTCAGGATACTTCAACTTCTATATTTATACTTTGTGGTAGAAAGTCTCAAATCTTAGGTCACAAGTTGCACTAAAGATTTGCACTCCTTTACTCAAGTCACAACATTTTGGAATAAACCCAATTGAATCATTATGGCACTTCATACAGTCTAGGCTTGAAAGGTCTCTAGGGAATTGAACTAACCCGTGGAGTTTGTAATTGTCTCCAACATCGAAGTCTCCGGTTGAAAACATTTGTGCATTCATAAAAGCTTGCCCTACGAGTTAGGCCAACCACTCTTCTTCCTTTTGACTAATCAATTGGTTAGTATTCATGTTTTTTGGGGTGTTTGCGAAGAACAATGTGTCATGGTCAATTTGGCCAAAGAAATCCAAATTATGATAGTTCAATGTGCAGTAATAGTACCACATTATTGCACCTTTATTATTAGGACATTGTGACCGAATTTCATTGGTTGCATTAACAAAATAACTCTTGCAATCTTTCTCTAAGATATCACCACGACAAATGGCAAGCCCATAAACTGTGTTTGCACCTTAACCCTTTGTGCCTATTGCAAAACCAATGGAAGGGATTTCATAGGAAAGATAAGGTAAAAGCTCATTCAAATTTATATCATAATGGTCATTGATTGTGGAATTTATCAAGCCTAAATAGTCATGAAAGTCACTAATTAATATATTTTTTTAAAGTGACCCGTCTTCTTCTAATTTTTGTTGTAGTGCTATATTTGCCTAATATGCAACTAAACTTTATAAGTTTCAAATTTATTATTCAAATTTCGCATCTCTTAAGGAATAAGGAGATTATCAATAAAATAAAAACTCATCACAAAATTACAATGTTATTTTAACCAAAATTAAAATGAAACCAATGAAATAAAAAAATAGACATTATAATAACTTATTACTCAAAAAATTGGTAGGCATATTCAAACTCGTAGCCATATAGATTGTTTTTATATAAATGCAAATTCCTATTTCCAAAAAAACTAAGTATTAACCCAAACCAAAATTCAACCAAAGCTACAAAAGAGAGAGAGAAGGCTTTGTGATGTAAAATTTAAAAAATACAATACCGAAACATATATTAAAAAAGAATCATCAACCTTAATCAGAGTGATAAGAAAGAACAAAAATCCACCAAGGGAGGGAGAGAGAGAGAGAGAGAGAGCACTCACAATTTTTTCGTAGGAAAAATATGGATTAAATGAGAGAAATGATATCAAATTTATACAAAAATAAAATGGGAGAGAAGAAGAGACAAAATATAAGAAAAAAATGATGAAGTGTAATAGTAAAGTAGAGAGTAGTGGGGATATGAAGAGGTAAAAAGGGAGGAGAAAGGTTGGAGGAAGTGGAAAGGTTGGGGAAAGTGTAATAGTAAATGTGGACTAATAGGAGAAGAAGTGGTGTTTATTTTTATTATATATATATATATATATATATATATATTTAAAAGAATAGGGAGAATAAAAGTTTTAAAAGAGAAAAATAAATAAATAGAAAATAAGTGGATGATGTGACCGCTGATGTGGCTCCACGGGAGCGTAGCAACAATAATTACTACGCTTCAGCTTTTAGATATACTAGTCGCTAACCCGTGCGATGCACGAGATTGTTTTAGATCAATTGTTTAAATGTTAAAGTTTAAAAAGTTCTCTAATTTCAACTATTGAAAGCTAAATCATCTCCAATATAAGATGAAAACTGTATTTTGAACATTTCTAGTGATGAAATTGTCAAAATTTTACACACAAGATCATTAAAAATGAGATACATACAAATATTATAAAGTAATACATTACAATAATCATAATGTGTTCTTACATTTGGTTTAATATATATATACAATTGTGCTTATAGAACATTACAAAAGCCCCATTTTTTTAGTTTGGCTCAGGCAGTTTTTCAAAAACTTTGAGGGTGAAGGGTTGGCCATTCTTCTCTTCCCATGTATGAAGAACTATCAAAACCTACTGGTTTACATTATTTACTATGAAGTAATATATTACAATAAGTAAATACTAACCAACAATAATAAAGATGCAAGTTAGAATGGCACAAACCATAACAATGAGGCTTTAGCGGCTCTATCAATTTGATCCAACCCCTACACCAAATACAACACCCATTCCACTAAATCATATAACATTGACAATTTTGTCGCCATCTCAAATTCTGAGCAAAACTAAAACTACATTTGATGAAGCAAAATTATAAACAATCAAATGCATATTATATAAACACAATCAAATGAAAATAGAATAAGTAAAAGGCATATTACTTGACTTGTAAACAGATCCAAAATGTCTGCACAATAATACAAACGCCATGAATAACAATGTTGATTCACCGAAACAATAACCACATGGACAAACAAATCAAAACTAGTAAAACTATCACAACCGTAAAAACCCAAATATGCACAATTAACACAACCCACAATATATTGACAATATCTAGTAATAACAAAATAGATTGAAACCCAGACTCTTAAAACAAATTATCAAAACACGTTCATTAAACACAAACGCAAATACAATGTAATTGCAAAATGCAGAAACTCTATGCAAAAACATAAATTCTCTCAGATTACAACTTGATAGACCCATTGCAAAGTTCTCTTCATAAATTAAGAAATAATAATAATTGCAAAGGACAAAAACCTCTTACTACGCTTGCACCCCTTGGCTTCGCTCAATGATCTTAAAATAGTTTGTCCAGTAAGAGTGAATTAGAGAGAATCAAAATTTGCTTCAAAGATTAAAATATGACTCAATAACTTGAATTGAAACACTAAGATGAAAAATGGCGTTAAAACCAAAAACTTTCCCCGCATAGAGAGAAAGTTTGTCATATAGAGAGAGGGGGTGAAAAATGAACTAAAGTTGTTTTTGTTTTTGTTTTGTTTTTTGTTTTTTTTTTTTTTTTCCAAAAGAAATATAACATGAAATGTAACAGTAACTTTGCAAAATTAATAACTACCAAGCGGAACAGTGCAATTGAACACCAACAGTTGCAAAAATAGTTCTGAAACGGTTTGCTTGAATAGACACATTTTGTGTGTGTTTTTAAACTTAGATGTGGCATTAATTTATGTAGCTGTGTGGCACAATGAGGAGTGGTCGACAAAAAGTCAAATGTTTCGACTATTAGTTATTACTAGCTTATAACCCGCACAATGGGCGGGACACTTCATAGTTAGATAATACCCAAAAAAAAAAAAAAAATTTTTTTTTTTAAACTTGCAAAGAAAGAGAATTATGAAATCTAATCTTATATCTTGAAATTTCTTGTTCATTCAACAAAATTTGAAATAGACCAAAAAAAAAAATCATCTTTTTTCATCACACATGCACTCAAGCACGTCAAAGAAAATGATTTTTTTTTTCTTTCTTTTGACTCTGGTGGTCCAAGAGAGATAATAGGTGTATTTGTTTTCGCTAGAAGCAAGTACGGGTGTCTTCAACTGACAATAATTAATAATCAAAATATCATGAAATTTAAATCCTTTAGTAGTAATCTATAAATTACATCAAACTACAGTAGTAAGTAGTCTCACAGAAACTTTAAAAAATTAATTAAAAACAAAAGAATATTACCAGGAATGCACCAACTGGCAAAATTTTAGACTATGTAAAGATAAAGTCTCTACTTTCATATATACAATGTCATTCTATCACTTTAACACCACAAAAAATACCATAACTCCATATATTGTTAGACAATTTTTTCTATAGAAAATAAAAACAAATAAATTGAATAGTTACTTCATAATTCAATAAAAATATCCTCAATGTACAACATAATAATTCCATACATTCTTGAAGACAATACTGTCATCAATCAAATACAATTAGTTCATATTAATCTTCTCCAAAAATTGCTAAATCCATCAACTCCTTTGGCTTTGGAACTGAACAATGTAGTTAGTGAACCATCCAAAACCCCATGAACCATGGCTACCCCTTCCCTTTTTCTTGCTAGCAAACTCAAAGCAGAGTCTCTAGCAAATGCAAAACTCAATCTCTGGCTATATCTTATGTTGTTCTTGCTGGAACCCCATATACCGTCTAAATATCTATGTTACCATCAGTAGGAGCACAAAGGGAGTCATCTTAAGCATATTCAAAATGGATTTTGAAGTGAAACTTGAATTAAAATATCCTAAACTAATTATCATAATACAATAACATGATATTGAGATTCTATATTAATATGAAGAAGGCAATAAGACTAATAGCAAAACAATGACTTTTCTATCACTAAGACCCTATCCCATCTTTATTGCAACAGTTGCTACTATATCAGATGAAATCCCTACCTGAAACAAACATGCTCTCGCATTCACCACAGAATTTGAAAATCAAAAAGTCCAACAAGTGGCTACTAAGAACTTCAGAAATTATTATGTGTTTAAGCAATAAAATGAGCAAGGAATTCTTTTAGTTGAGGTTTGGAAAAAGGGGCAACTATGGCTACCAAATTTTTTGAAATAAAACCTAAACATAATTAAATCAATGAGTTTAGTATAAAACTCCTAAAAAGCAAAGAAAATAATAATATTGATAATTCGATTCTAACTCTATTTATTTAATATCATGGTGTTACCAGATGTGGTTGCTGTATTAGAATCTATTGGAGTCACTGAAATATTCACCTTCAACAAACAGCAAGTTTTTACATAGTTGCATCATCGACTCTTGTACCTTGAAAAATTACAAAATCCATTACAAAATCTCCTTCATATCATGTTCTATTTTTTATGCATTCTATTAGAAGTAAAGAGAGACTCGCCAAATTTTGTCATAAGTAGAAGAATTGTTAGTGTATACTGCTGTAAGATAGATTGGTAAACTGCCTATTGGGAAGATTTATGTGACAACTACTTGGTATCACCATAACCAATGACCCTATGGAACAATAATGGAGAATTAGGAATCAATAATCATAACAATTCATTTTGCAAGGAAAATAAAAAGGATTTTATTTTTTATTTTTTGTTTGCTAATAATACTTACTGTAACAGCATCTATTTCATTCCTTCCAATTTCTCCAATAATGAATATGGCTAAATTAGGTTTCTCAACACAATCTATCAAACATTAAAGAAACAATAAAGAAAAGAGAAAATGTAAATAATAAATTTAAAAGCTTAATTCAAATGATAGGCTAACCATCAACATTGTGATAGATCCCATTGAAATATGTGGACATCCAATCCAGTTGAACATTGAGAGCGATTCTAGTAGCTAGCTATGAAATATTCTTTTTTGCAAGAAATATGTCAGTTATATTTGTTGTTTATGCAATACAATTTATATTCTAGGCATATTTGTTGATAAATCAATTAGGTATTTGTCAGCTATATTATAGGCATGTAGTTTATACAATACAATTAAATTTTAGTAATGGCATATTACAGACCTTAATGAAACTAGCAACACCTTAAACCTGCCAGGTTTAAAATGGTCTAAAGGAATGTATATGTTACTGGTTAATAAGAGAAAGCATCGTTGATAGCTCAAAGGAACTTTAATATGCTTATAAGTGGAATATAAGATCTTTTATATACTTAGCAATGATTAGCAGAATCACTTACACACCTACTAGGGAAGCCCACAAATTGGATGTTGAAAGTTCAATTAGTGTATAAAACACCTTTAACGTTTAGACCCCCAATTTACAAATTATCAATTCAAGCTTATTATCAAACAATTAATGTGTGGAATATGAACATAAGCATATAACAGAATTGATAAACAATCTTAGACCAAATAAAATCACATTCACAGCAGAAATTAAATGGTAAAGATTAAGGGAAGAGAGATGCAAATACAAGGACAACACACGATGTGTTATCGAAGAGGAAACCAAAGCCCTCGGCGTAAAACCTCTCCGCCGCCCTCCAAGCGATAAATAATCCACTAAAGAATGTAGTTGGGATACATGAATAGCAAAAGACCCTCCAAGCCTAATCTACCCAGTGTACCTAAGTCCTGTAAGCTCCTACTCCAATGAGGTTACGCCGAACTTATTTCTTCTTTAACTTACCGGATTCCGCTATAAACCATAACGTCAACCAATATGAAATTGGTCTCTTCCTAACTGCTTCCTAAACACCAAATGTCCTTCTCACAGATGTGGGTATAGTAAGAAAAGGTTTTGGTAATGAACCTCTCAATGATGTAACAATGAAAAGATAAGAGTAGAGGAATTTGAAGAGTCTCTTTGTAAAGATTGTGGATGAGTCAATCTTGTTTTTCTCTAGGGTTTCTCTCTCAAAATTCTCTCTAGAATCTCTCCACATTTCATGTGGAATGCAAAGAGTCAGTTTTTTCAAAATAGAGCTGGCTGGTGGCTTAGCCTCGCGACTTGACTGAGCTGCAAGTTCCAACCGCAAGGTTACTGAATGGCTAGACTAGATTTTTTGTCCTATAGTGCTATAGCTGGCATGACGGTTTAGCTTCTCTACATGCTTGACACGTGTGTAGCTTCTGGTGGCTTGCAACCCGTGAGCTACCTGCGAAATCCAGTCGCGAGTCTCTAATTCTTTGCACAATCTTGAGCATTTCTTCACACTCTCTCACACACTACTCTTACATGATTCCCACCTAAATACTGGGTTACATAATTGCTGAAATACAAACAAATTTGGTATGGAATAAAGCCAACAAGATGGTTGATAAAATTCAACCTTACAATCTCCCCCTTTGACTATTCTGTAACAAAACCCTAAAACAAACTCTAGACTTAACATATGAGTTGGGAACAGTTGAACAAAACTCACTCACACCTAACTCTAGAATCAGTGTAGCTCTTGAATCATATGAAAAAATATCTCTTGAAACACAACAACACAATATGATCATTGTTTATGGAAAAACTTGTAATGCATATGAGGCAAGCACAATGCGATCAAGCAAAATGGAATAAAGTAATAAACCATGACTTAACCATATAAGCAATCACTATAAAATAGTGACCACAATGCTCATTCACACTTGGAATGAATATCCGGACATACAAGCTAAGAAGCTCAATGCAAATCATTTGCATATCCAACACTCAACCAATGCACAATACAGAAAGTATATATATCTAGGAACAAGATCCTATTAGAGCACAAGAGTGAGAGTACTTAAAGAAAATGCATAACATTTGGCTAGAAGTACTAGTCTACAAAGCATAAAAGCTGTATAAGCATGGTACAAACCATAAAATCCTACAAAACACATAGAAACAAACCGTAAAAGCTTACAAAAGCAACATGGGTACAAACTAAACACATACTGAATAACATCTTAAGTATTAATAAACCAAAGTTTCACACCCAAACATATCCATGGGTTTTAAAACCAGTAGAATAACCAAACTGTTTAACACATTGTATCAAACCCATAATGAAAACATTATTCAAAAACATAATACCATAACCAACACCATAACCATAAACATAAAATGAGACTGAACAATAAACTAGATAAACACTATTTTTGGCTGCTCCCCCTTAAAATGGCACTCCCCCTCAAGAGCTGCTTCTCAAAAATTCTCCTCCTTTTTGGTTGGAATGGCCAAAGGGTCATTGCTGGGTGTTGACGCTATCAAAATTGGCTGAAAGTATGTTGAGTTGATCCTGAATTGCTGCCATCCTATCAATATGCTCATGCTAGACCTCTTTGAGTCCATCAATCCTCTCTAGGATGATCTGAAATGCATCTGGAGATACAGTTGATGAGGTTGAAACCCTACTCCTCTTGCCTCTGCTTCTGGATGTGGACGTCTGTCCTGCAGCCTCTGCTTCAGTTTCCATTGGATCACCTTCTCCTTGGTCACCCTCCTCTTCATCGCTTGGAAGACGAACTTTTATCCTAACGATGGTCATCTTGTTGATGGCTGAATGTATAGACATGGGGCTGATATCTTGAGGGATTGCAACACCTTTTGCTCTGAAAATCCTCATGAGAAGGCTAGGAAAGATCAACTTGGGCTTAGAGGTGGTTATAGTCTCATCCACAATTCTGTCAAATATGTGAGAGCTAATGTCAATGAAGGTTTTCTCCTTGAGCTCCATGAGGAAGATAGCTCTAGCATTGTTGATTGTAGTCAGCTTCCTCACTAGATACAAGTTGAACATCATGATGGTGGTGAGGCACCTCATGTCAACTGGAAATGCTGTAGTTTGAGACATCTCCCCTCTCTCTGTCCACCAATGCGATTCTAGACAGTTTCTATAGATAGCATCTTGTCCTTGTAATTGGTGAAATCATGATCCTCTAAACCTTCAAGCCCTAGTACCTCATCAATATCATGTGCATCTAGGGTGAACTCATGTCCTTTGATCCAGCAATTCAACTTATCCTCCCTTATAACAGCATTTCCATAAAATTCCCTTATTAAAGGCTCACAAACTGCAGGTAGGTCACTCAGCAACTTATCCCATCCTCTGCCCTCAAAACAATCTGGAATGAAGGTGTCCTTCAAGTCCCTTAAGTCTACAAACCTTTCCTGAATAATGGTTCCCTTCAAGAAAGAATCTTTGTATCTCTTAAAGTGTTGAATAGACCTAAACAGGTTATGGTCCATTTTCAACCTTTTGTCAGCCTTCTTAGCAGGAGTCTTCTTCTTTGTAGGTGTGGGAGCCATCTGTAAACAAGCAGAAGAGGCCACAACAAGAGTGGAACACAATAGGTGGAAATACACACGTATTAGTAACAAGTTAGTTACATAGGGAGTAACAGAGTGTCAAGACAGCATATAGACCAAACACAGTTGAGAACTAGAGAAAAATAGCTCAATTCAAAACCCAACAACTCAATCAAGTACAGTCTGTATTGATGCAGATTGCAACAAGCACTAATCAGCTATATTTGGACAGTGTAAACCACACTCAGTCAAAAGTAAGCATATGTCTATGAGACATATTGTAATAAATATGAAATGTTCAAGCCATACCCTCAAGACAGAAGCACACACATGATAAGGCAACACAAAATCAAAGCATTATTAGCCAAACAATCAAAAACCTTAGTCATTCTGAAACAACCATACTAACACTCAGAATAAATCATAAACAACCCAAACACATATCTTATGGGTATGAAATATTTCAAACAACAAAGGTTAGATTACAGACTAGCTCAATAAAACTTAATCATGATAGCAAATATATTCAATACTCTAGCAACAAAAACAACCAAACCCAACATTTTAAGCAAACCTATGATTGAACATTGCAAAACACACAAACTCAACAGAATCTCACAAAATAAAAAAATACACTTATAAACATGCAAAATAGAGTGAGAAAATAGAACCCATACCCTTTTCTTGGAGAATCAGGTTGGAGAGATGATCAACTATGGAGGTTTGGGTTGAGTGCATGGTGTGTCTGGGAGAGGATGAAATGAGGAAGACAATGAAAATACTAAAAAGTTCGAGGGAAACCCAAAAGGATTTAAAAACAAACCTGTTTTTGCAAAAACACGTGATTTTCGCGACTGAGTCAAGTCGCTAGCCAGTCACCAGGGTGAGTAGCAAAACACTTTTAAAACAAGATTCTTCAAAAAAATTTTAAGTGTTTTTCGTGACTGGAAGTTCCACCCGTGAGGAAGTCGCGAGCTGAACCGTGAAAACCTTTGTATACCCCTTGCGACTGGACCTTCCACCCTTGAACAAGTTGCCAACATGAGTCGCGAAAAACATGAAAATCTAGTTTTTTGAAAAATCTCTGTATGGGCTCACGACTGGAGCATGCGACTGGGCCAACCCGTAACTCAGTTGCCAAAACAGGGCAACATTGGTTTTGAAAATTTTGACAATTTTTGTAAAAACAAAGTACTTTCCAAAAACACTCAAAAATATTTTTGTGTTTAATCAACAAAGATTGAGCATGTGAAAATATATTTAATCAAGTACAATCACACAAATGAATACGGCATTCATTGAACATAGACATCTGTGTTGTGTGTAAATATAAAAAATGAGATAATCCTTAGTCTAATGTGAAGCTTCAATGATCAATTCAATCAAGGCATACACAACTAGCACTAGATAATGTGTCCCATCTCAATTATAGAAATATGCATATATGACCTCTCATATAAACTTGAGTACAATATCATTGAAACTTTTCATTTAGCTCCATGTTCAACATATCATTTGATCTTCTTGAAGCAACACATCTCATTGTGAGATCGATGGCTGAAATTTTTGATATTTCACTTTGATGAGTTAGCCTTTGGCTTTTTAGGCATCATACAATTTTATTTTTGGTCGCTTTCCCTTTTTCCCAGTCAAATACTAGTACTTGCGACAGGCTTTTGTAGCTAAATATCTCTTTTCATTTGGAGATTTACATTTGATGAGCTCTTTTAGCTAAAACAGAAAAAAATAAAAGAGTGGGAAGATATATAGGCACAAGTCTGTGCATATCTCAAGATCAACAAAATCATTCACTAGTCATTCATGACAAGGTTGAAGATCTATTTACAACAGTCACATAGATTTCAAAATTTCTCCCATAATGATATAAGTGCATAGGAAACAAGCTATGCTCATAGATGCACAAAGCCATTTGCACAAAGGTACAAGGTAAAACATATTTTGAGACAAAACTCAACAATGTCGATCAAACTTTTTGGATTTTCTACTTTTTATGTGGTTTTTGGATTTTTGACACACAAGAAAGAAATGATTGATCAAAAGCAAAAATGTAAAAACATTTTAAATGAAAGAATGCAAAAACAAACAAACAATTTTCAATTCACATAATCAATAAGCAAACCACCAAGCATAATCACAAAGCATAGGAAGTATTAATGCATGAATATGTTGTAATGCTTATGCATGAGTACCCTTCTTCACCCACACGTCACTTGTGTTTGGGGTGATTTCCTTGTAGGATTGTGTATGAGAGTTAGGACTTTCAAACCTTCTAGTGAAGCTTTCCAAGCATGTGGTGAATACACCAATCATCTTCATCACGTCCATCATTCTGGGACCATCATTTTGACTTCTTGGTTGCTCACCACCCCAAGACCTCTTGTCATTTCTTGGTCCTCGTGACTGTGGAGCGCTTGCATTGTTCAATGCTCTCAGCTTATGACAGTTGGGTTTGGTATGTCCTTGCAATCCGCAATGGTGACAAAAATGATTCGTTCTAGGACCTCATTGTGATCTTGGAAGTGATCTTCCTCTAGCTTCACATCTGGCTTCTGATTGATTGCAGGACTTATTTAACACCCGTTGATCAGCCACATTCTTCTTCTTTTCAACCTTAACTTTCTCAGGAATAGACTCTTCCACAACTAGCTCTTTGGCCTTCACAAACTTCACTTCTTTGGTGACATTGGCCGATGAGCTACTCCCTCCAGTATATCCCAACCCGGACTTGTCTGAGAAATGTTTTTGAGATGAAATAACATCATCTAGCTTCTTGGTGGAAACCCTCTCTATCTTGGCATTTGCTTGCACTACATCTTGTTCAAGAAATCTCACTTTCGTGTAAGCTTGTGACAGCTCTCCATTCAGCTTCTATCTCACACTTGACCTCCTTATGTCGCACTAGGAGACTTCGATAGTCCTCCTTTGCTTTCTTCATCTTCTTCACAGCCGCCTTGGCCACCCTTGCATACTCTCCCGACTTCTCAAGGAGTGAGTTGTAATTCTTTTGAAGTCTGTCTGTGTCTTCATCTTCTTCAACATCTGATTCTTCCACGATTCCCATGGATTCCTTATCACTATACTCTCCAAGTTCTTGGACAAGCAAATTCAAGTCCTCTAAAGACTCAACATGAGCAATGTCATAAAGGGAGAATAATTTCCCTCTTCATCACAACTTTCTTGCACATCTGATTTGGAGAAATCTGAGTCACTGAGAGTGGTGGAATACACGTTCCCCTTCGATCTCAAGTAATTAGGACATTCCTTTTTGAAATGGCCATGCCCATTAAACTCAAAACAAGTGACTCCTTGAGTAGATTGGGACTCTTTCCCTTCTCTCCTTTTGGAACTTATGAATTTCCTTTTATCACCAAATTTCTCACTATTTTTGAACTTTAGAAATTTGTGGAAATTCTTTGCAAGGTAGGCAACATCATTTTCAACTACATCCTCATCCGATGAATCGTGAGCTTCTACCCTTTCACTTATCATCTTAAGAGCAAGTGATTTGCTCTTTCTTTGATTTGGTAATGAAAGCTCATACGTTTGGAGAGAACCAATCAGCTCTTGGACTTTGATTTCATCAAGGTCCTTGCTTTCCTCAATTGCAGTTGTAAGGTTGAATTTATTCAACCATCTAATTGGCTTTATTCCGTGTCAAATTTGCTTGTAATTCAGCATTTAATAACCCTGTATTTAGGTGGGTTTGATGTAAGGGTAGTGAGTGAGATAGAGTGAAGATTGCTCAAGAGTGTGCAAGAAAACAGAGACTCACGGCTGGGACTCGCGGGTGACTCGCGGCTGCAAGTCGCCAGACACAGCTCACGTGCCAAGCATGCTGGAAGGTGAACAGTCATGCAAGCTGGAGCACTACAGGACAAAACAGGACAACTGGCCATACGGTTATCTCGCGACTGGATCTCGCGACTTAGTCAAGCCGCGAGGTCAAGCCGCGAGCCACCCCTGTTTTGTTAAACCTGACGTTTCACATTCCTCTCCCACTCCAGTATAAATACCCCTTTTACCCACGATTGTGAGAGAGCTTCCAGAGAGAATTTTGAGAGAGAAACTCTAAAGAAAAACCAGATTGATTCACCCACAATCTATACCTTAGAGTCTCTTCAAATTCCTCAACTCTCTTCCTCTCCATTGTAAAATCCTTGAGAGGCATTATACCAAACCTGGTTCTCACCATCATCATCACTGTGAGACAGTTGTTTGGATTTCTGGGAAGTAGTTAGGAAGGAACCAATCTTCATTGGTTGATGCTACGGTTTAGTAGCAGAATCCGGGAAGCTAGAAAAGAAAAAGGTTCGGCGCAACCTCGTTGGAGCAAGAAGCTTGGAGGGCTTAGGTGCATTGGGTAGATTAGGCTTGGAGGGTCTATTGCTGTCCATGTATCCCAACTGTATTTTCTAGTGGATTGTTTACCGCTTGGAGGGCGGCGGAGAGGTTTTACGCCGAGGGCTTCGGTTTCCTCTTCAATAACACATCGCGTGTTGTCTTTATGTTTGCATCTTCCTTCCTTTCTATCTTTGCCTTTTTATTATCTGCTGTGGATTAATTTTGTTTTGGCTTAGATAGTTTTTAACCAATTTCATATTATAGCATATGTTAAGTTTCCGCACACTAGTTGTTTGACATATTGCTTAAATTGGTTAAGTTGTTATTTGGGGGTCTAAACGTTCAAAGGTGTTTGTACACGTTTTTTAAACTTTCAATTGGTATCAGAGCGGGTACACTGTTAATTGGTTTCATTACCATTGTGTGATCCTTGACTCCCTTTTGAGATGGATAGGTCTCAATCCCTAAATGCACCTCCATATTTTGATGGTAGTAATTATGCTTTTTAAAAGGTTCGCATGAGAGCTTTTCTGTGTTCTATTGATGAATCCGTTTGGGATGCTGTTGAGATTGGTTGGACCAGACCTGAGGTAGCCAAATCCACTTGGGATAAGGCAGCACTTGCTGCATCTAATGCTAACAGTAAAGCACTCAATGCTATTTTCTGTGGTGTGTCTCCAGATGAATTTCACAGGATTTCTCACATTACCGTTGCCAAAGAAGCATGGGAGATTTTGGAAACCACCTATGAAGGCACGAAGAAGGTGAAAGACACCAAGTTGCAAATGCTAACCACTCGGTTTGAGGAGCTCAAAATGAGTGAGGATGAGTCTTTTGACTCTTTCTATGGGAAGCTAAATGAGGTGGTTGTCAGTAAGTTCAACTTGGGGGAGAAAACAGAGGATTCAAAAATTGTAAGGAAGATCCTTCGATCATTGCCGGAAAGTTTTCGTGCTAAAGTGACAGCGATTGAAGAGAGCAAGGACCTTGATGACATCAAAGTACAGGAGCTGGTTGGTTCTCTGCAGACCTATGAGATGTCGCTGCCCAATCAACGGAAGAGTAAATCTCTTGCTCTTAAGACCATTAATGAGAATGTGGAAGATCAAGACTTATCGGGAGAAGATGTAGTTGACAAAAATGTTGCATACCTTGTCAAAAATTTCAGAAAGTTCTTGAAATTCAAAAATAATGGCAAATTTGATGATAAAAGAAAATTCCAAAGTTCTGGAAGGGAGAAAAGGGAATTCAAAAAGAAAGATGGAAAAGAATCCCAACCTATACAAGGTGTAACTTGCTTCGAATGTAACGGGCATGGACACTTTAAAAAGGAATGTCCGAATTATTTGAAATCGAAAGGCAAAGTGTATGCCACGACATTGAGTGACTCAGATTCATCTGACTCAGAATCAGAAGAAAGCTGTGATGGAGAGGGGAACTATTCGGCTTTTGTGACTATTGCTCATATTGAGTCTTCAGATGAGTTGAATCTGCTTGTACGAGACCTTGGAGAACATAGTGATGATGAATCACTAGGAATTGTTGAAGAATCAGATGCTGAAGAGGATGAAAGCACAGCAAATCTTCAAGAGAATTATAACTCACTCTTGGAGAAGTCGGGTGAGTACACAAAGGTGGCCAAGGCTGCTGTGAGAAAAATGAAGAAGGCAGAGGAGGACTACAAAAGTCTCCTAATCCGATATAGGGAGGCCAAATGTGAGATAGAAACATTGAATGGTGAGCTGTCCGAAGCTTACACAAAAGTGAGATTTCTTGAGAATGAGGTTGTGCAAGCAAATGCTAAAATAGAGAGGGTCACCACCAAGAAGCTAGATGATGTTATCTCATCTCAAAAGAGCTTTTCAGACAAATCCGGATTGGGATATACCGGAGGAAGTAGTTCACCTAGAAATGTCACTAAAGAAGTGAAGTTTGTAAAGGCCAAAGATCCAGTTGTAGATGACCTTACTGATGAGAAGCTCAAGGTGGAGGAGAAGAAGAATGTGGTGAACCAATGGATGTTAAATCCCCGTATTCAGTCTGTGGGCAAGTCTGAATCTTGTGCCAAGTAACGCCCATGACCACAAAGAGGTCCTAGAGCAACTTATGTGTGTCATTATTGCGGACTTCAAGGGCATACTCGACCAAATTGCCAAAAGCTGATAGCAAAGAATAGTGCAACTCCTCAAAGGTCAGGAGGACCTAGAAATGATAGAAGAATTTGGGCAGGTGATCAGTCTAGAGATCAGAATGGTGATCCCGAAATGATGAACGTGATGAAGATGATTGGTGCATTCACAAACTGCTTGGAAAGCTTCTCACGAAGGTTTGAAAGCCCTAACTCCCGTACCCAATCCTATAAGGAAATCACCCCAAACGCAAGTGACGTGTGGGTGAAAAAGGGTACTCATGCATAAGCATTACAACATGTCCATGCATTAATACTTCCTATACTTTGTGACAATGTTTGTTTGTTTTGCTTGTTGTTTTTGCTGTTGGTTGTTTGATTGTCTTCTTGTGCATATTTTTAATTTTGTTTTATCAATCTTTTTGCTTTTAGTGTCAAAAATCCAAAAATCACATAAAAAATTAGAAAATCAAAAAGCTTGATTGACATTGTTGAGTTTTTGTCTCAAAACTTATTTTGCCTTGTACCTTTGTGCTAATGGCTTTATGCATTTTCAAGCATTGCTTGTTTTCATGCACTCATATCACTGTGGGAAAAATCTTGAAATCTATGTGATTGTTGTAAATAGATCTTCAAACTTGTCATGAATGATTAGTGAATGGTTATATTGATCTTGAGACATGCATACACTTGTGTCTATATATCTTCCCACTCTTTATTTTTGTTTTGCTAAAAAGAGCTCACCAAATGTAAATCTCCAAATGAAAAGAGATATTGAGCTGCAAAAGCCTGTCACACATTCTAGTATTTGACTAGGAAAAAGGGTAAGCGACTTTATATTAAAGAAAATGTTTATTCAAAAAGTCAAAGGCTTGTTCATTAAAGTGAAATGTCAAATATCACTCTCACAATGAGAGGAGATTGCCTCAAAAGATCAAAAAGATCAAATGTTATGATTAATAGTGGAGTCAAATGTAAAGCTCCAAGTTATGTTATCAAGTCTTGGTTGAATTGATCATTGAAGCTTCACATTAGACTAAGGACTATCTCATTGTTGATATCCACACACAACACACAAGTTTATGTTCAATAAATGCCATATTCATTTGTGTGATTGTACTTGATGAAATGTGTTTTCACATGCTCAATCTTTGTTAATTCAAGTACAAAAAGAGTTTTGAGTGTTTTAGGTATTTTTGGAAAGTATTTTGTTTGAAAAATCTGAAAATTTCAAAAATCCAGTTTTGCCCTGTTTTGGCGGCTCAGTCGCGGGTATGTCAAGTCGCGAGCCTCAGTCGCGTCCTCGCGGGTCATTTTTGGTGACTTGTTCGCGAGTGGAAGGTCCAGTCGCGAGGGTTACTCAGAGATTTTCGCGGCTCAGCTCGCGACTCACTCGCGGGTAGACATTCCAGTCGCGAAAAACACTTAGAAAAATTTTTCAAATTTTTGTCCTTGAGTGTTTTGGCGGCTTGAACTGGCGACTGTGTGGCGACTTAATCAAGTCGCGAAAAACGCGTGTTTGGCAGAAATAGGAGCAGTTTTTAAATCTTTTTCAGTTTTCCTTCGAACATTTGTGACTGTTCATCTTCTCTCTAAACTATCTCCTTTCCAAACACTTCGTGAATCCATTTTCAAACCTCATTGGTGCTTCATTTCTTATCCAAATCATCAAGAAAAGGTATGGGTTTTGCTTTCTCAATCTCATTTTCCCTTTTTCCTGGATATTTTTGTTACCGTTTGGATTAATATTGTGTTCGAAATACTTCTCTCTTTGTGTAATGGGTATGGTGTGATTTGTTTGCTATTGTTCTCATCTATTTTCATGTTGAGCGGTCACAATGTGTTTTTCATTGTTCTGATATTTGCCTGTTGTTGAGTCTGAAAATCTTTTCTTAAATGGGTTTGGTGTTTATTTGACTTGCTCATTTCACTTGCTTGAGTATTGATGTTGGATTTCGGTATTGGTTACTGTATTTTTATGATAACATAATGTATGTCTCTCAACCGTGTGTCTCTCAACCATGTGCTCTAGTGTGGATGATTTGTTACTTCATGTTGAAATATTTTCCCATGTTCATATTTCTTGTGGAGTGTTTCATGTTATCTGCTCTAAATGTTCGAATGCTGTATCTGTTTGCATATCATGGTCATGATAACCTATCTCATTGACAGTTTTGTCAGTTGTTTTGTCTATCTATGTCTTTGTGCACTATCACCATTTTGCTGCACCTGTCATTTTGTGCTCCTTTGTATTGTTGGAAGTTTGGTTGGGTCTGCACTATCTTCAGTTTGTATTTATATATTGAAATTTTTTTTTCACTGAATCTTGTTGACATTTATCTTGTGTGGTACTGTTGTTGGGTTCTTTGCTGTGGGCCTGTTCTCTTGCAGATGTCTCGTCGATCTTCCAGGGGTAAAGACATTGTTGCTGACGAACCAGCAACACCAGTTGCTAAAAGGACTCGACTATCATCTCAGGCATTTCAAGACCCCAATGAGGATAGGTTCAGACTTCCGCTTAACTCACACGCCTACTCAAACGTTTTTGACAAGTCAACTACTATAGTGGAACGAGTGGTAGAGTTTAACACCTTAGGGACCACTTTTATCCCTCGAATCTTTGAGAAACGAGATTGGGCAAACTTGTTCGGGAACTTTGATGATCCAATGGATGAGCTGGTCAAAGAATGCTTCTCCAATGGAACTGATCTTGGAGTTCAACTCATTTTTTAGGTCAGAGGAACAGAGTTTAGCGTTTCCCCAGACTCCATCGCAGATCTTCTCGGCATCACCAGACCTCAGAATGTGAATCTAACTCCTTACGATGAACGAACTCCAGAAGTTGGAGAAATTCTACAAATCCTAGGATCCAATCATGAAGTATCCAGTGCAGGAACATCCATCAGCACCGCAAAGTTTGCACCAGAGCTGACCACACTGAAGTTGATCATGTTCACCAATCTCTACCCACTGTCCAACACTACTTTCATCAATCTTGGAAGAGCTCTATTCCTTTGTGACCTTATTATAGGAGCCCCCATTGATATATGTGCTCACATCTACTACACCTTGAGGAAGACCGCGTGTCGAACTGCAGCTCGAGGAGTTATTCCATTTTGCAGTCTCATCATGAAGCTCATTCTTCGTGAAGGCATTATTCCTCCTGCAGATGGAAAAATGTTGACTCGTCAACGTCCTATTTCCTTGTTCACTCTTCAAGCTAGCAGAAGTCACTCCTCTAAATCACCAAGGAGTGCTCACATCTCTCCGGTTACTCCATCTGCCCCTGAATCAGAGACACCTGCACATACCACATCTACTTCACGTGCTGTTCCTGAAGCTTCACCGGCTAGTATTCCGCAAGCACAGACTGCTCCTCATACTGATAGAGTCGGCAGTGTACTTGAGCATATTCAGAAACGCATTGATGAGCTTGTGGCACTTCTCTACTCCACAAACAACCATGTCCAAATGTGTCTCGAGACTATGGAGAATCAGCTAGATGATATTCAACGAAAGTTGGACGAGAGCCTTTAGCTATTCGTGACAAAAAGGGGGAGAACATTCAGTAAGGGGGAGAAAGTTTCAAAGGGAAGTGTGCATAGTGATAGGGGGAGTACACACATACTTTTGTCATACTTTTGTTTTTAGTCTTATCCTCTAAACTTATGGTTTTAGGTTTATGTTTGTTGGACTATTTAATGTTTATATGGGTTTGATACACTGTGTTTTTGGTGTATAGTTGTTTCTAACTCTTAACCTATACTCTTGGTTTAAACTTTAATATATTTTGATGATGTTATTTAGGATGTTTTGTGGTTTGTACCCATGTGCTTTTGTAAACTTTTAGGGTTAATGTTTTATGCATAGTTTGTAGGCTTTATGGTTTGTACCTTGCTTATTGCAGCCTTTATGCTATGTTGAAATCAGTACTTTAATCTAAATGTCTTGCATTTTGGTTTATGTACTGTCACTCTTGTGCCCTTGTAAGATTGTTCCTAGATGCATATACCTTTTGTACTATGCATTGGTTGAGTGTTGAACATACAAGTGTCTTGCCTTGTGCTTGTTAACTTGTATGTCCTTGTGTTCATTCCAAGTGTGAATGAGCATTGTGATCACTACCTTGTGGTGTTCACTTGGTTGATCAAGTCATGGTTTGTTTCTTAACTCCATCTTTGCTTGATCACATATTGCCTGTTTCATATGCATTTTACGATTTTCTGCTTTACAATGATCATGGTGTATTGTTGTGTTTCAGGAGTATTATGTTCATATGATTCAAGTGCTTCACAGCTTCTAGAGTTAGGTGTTAGTGAGTTTTGTTCAACTGTTCCCAACTCACATGTTAAGTCTAGAGTCTGTTTTAGGGTTTTGTCACGGAATAGCCAAAGGGGGAGATTGTAAGGTTGAATTTATTCAACCATCTAATTGGTTTTATTCCGTGCCAAATTTGCTTGTAATTTAGCATTTAGTAATGTATTTAGGTGGGCTTGATGTAAGGGTAGTGAGTGAGATAGAGTGAAGATTGCTCAAGAGTGTGTAAGAAAACAGAGACTCGCGGCTGCAAGCCGCCAGACGCAGCTCACGTGCCAAGCATGCTGGAAGGTGAACAGTCATGCAAGCTGGAGCACTACAGGACAAAACAGGACAACTGGCCATACGGTTATCTCGCGACTGGATCTCGCGACTTAGTCAAGCCGCGAGGTCAAGCCGCGAGCCACCCCTGTTTTGTTAAACCTGACGTTTCACATTCCTCTCCCACTCTAGTATAAATACCCCTTTTACCCACGATTGTGAGAGAGCTTCCAGAGAGAATTTTGAGAGAGAAACTCTAAAGAAAAACCAGATTGATTCACCCACAATCTATACCTTAGAGTCTCTTCAAATTCCTCAACTCTCTTCCTCTCCATTGTCAAATCCTTGAGAGGCATTATACCAAACCTGGTTCTCACCATCATCATCACTGTGAGACAGATGTTTGGATTTCTGGGAAGTAGTTAGGAAGGAACCAATCTTCATTGGTTGATGCTACAGTCTAGTAGCGGAATCCGGGAAGCTAGAAAAGAAAAAGGTTCGGCGCAACCTCGTTGGAGCAAGAAGCTTGGAGGGCTTAGGTGCACTGGGTAGATTAGGCTTGGAGGGTCTATTGCTGTCCATGTATCCCAACTGTATTTTCTAGTGGATTGTTTACCGCTTGGAGGGCGGCGGAGAGGTTTTACGCCGAGGGCTTCGGTTTCCTCTTCGATAACACATCGCGTGTTGTCTTTATGTTTGCATCTTCCTTCCTCTCTATCTTTGCCTTTTTATTATCTGCTGTGGATTAATTTTGTTTTGGCTTAGATAGTTTTTAACCAATTTCATATTATAGCATATGTTAAGTTTCCGCACACTAGTTGTTTGACATATTGCTTAAATTGGTTAAGTTGTTATTTGGGGGTCTAAACGTTCAAAGGTGTTTGTACACGTTTTTGAACTTTCAGCAGTCACCTTTGCATGGAAGCTATCTGGCAATGAACAAAGAATTTTTCGTACAACTTTCAAGTCCTCTGTTTTCTCTCAAAAGTTACACTTGCTGATGACCACTTCATTCACCTTGCTATAGAAAGAGTCAAAAGTCTCATCCTCACTCATTCTCAGCTCCTTAAACCGATTGGTCAGCATCTGCAACTTGGTGTCTTTAACTTTCTTCGTTCCCTCATACATGGTCTCCAATATCTGCCATGCCTCCTTGGCAATGGTCATGTGAGAAATCTGGTGGAACTCATCTAGAGACACGCCACAAAAAATAGCGTTAAGTGCTTTGCTATTATTAGCATTTGACGCTGCGAGGGCTGCCTTATCCCATGTGGATTTGGCTGCCTCTGGCTTTGTCCAACTTATTTCCACAACATCCCAAACAGCCTCATCTATGGAACATAAAAATGCTCTCATCCGCACCTTCCAAAAGGCATAATTGCTACTATCAAAATATGGTGAAACATTTAAAGATTGAGACCGACCCATCTCAATATAGGGTCAAGGATTACACTAAGGTAATGAAACCAATATAAGTGAACCCGCTTTAATACCAATTGAAAGTTTAATTAGTGTATAAAACATCTTGAACATTTAGACCCCCAATTTACAAATTATCAATTCAAGCTTATTATGAAAACAATTAATGTGCAAAATATGAACATAAGCATATAATAGAATTGATACAATCTTAGACCAAATAAAATCACATTCACAACAGAAATTAAATGGTAAAGATTAAGGGAAGAGAGATGCAAATACAAGGACAACACATGATGTGTTATCGAAGAGGAAACTGAAGCCCTCGGCATAAAATCTCTTCGTTGCCCTCCAAGCGGTAAATAATCCACTAAAGAATGTAGTTGGGATACATAAACAACAAAAAACCTTCCAAGCCTAATTTACCTAGTGTACCAAAGCCCTCCAAGCTCCTACTCCAACGAGGTTATGCTGAATCTATTTCTTCTTTAACTTATCAAATTCCGCTATAAACCATAGCATCAACCAATATGAAATTGGTCCTTTCCTAACTGCTTCCCAAACACCAAATGGCCTTCTCATAGATGTGAGTATGGTGAGAAAATGTTTTGGTAATGAACCTCTCAAAGATGTAACAATGGAGATGATGAGAGTAGAGGAATTTGAAGAGTCTCTTTGTGAAGATTGTGGGTGAGTCAATCTTATTTTTCTTTAGGGTTTCTCTCTCAAAATTCTCCTTAGAAGCTCTCTACATTTCGTGGGTATAAGGGGTATATATACTAGGGTGAGAGTGGAATGCGAAGAATTAGTTTTTTCAAAATAGAGCTAGCTGGTAGCTTGGCCTCGCGACTTAACTAAGCCGCGAGTTCTAGCCGCGAGGTAACTGAATGGCAGGACTGGACTTTTTGTCCTATAGTGCTATGGCTAGCATGACGGTTCAACTTTTCTGATGCATGGCACGTGTATAACTTCTGGCGGCTTGCAAGCGCGAGCTACCCGTGAGATCTAGTTGCGAGTCCCTGATTCTTTGCACAATCTTGAGCATTTCTTCACACTCTCTCACATACTACCCTTACATGATTCCCACCTAAATACAAGGTTACTAATTGCTAAAATACAAGCAAATCTGGCATGGAATAAAACCAACAAGATGGTTGATAAAATTTAACCTTACAAATGTGGATGCCCAAGATTGATGTACTAATCTAAATAGATAAAAATCACATAGAATGTTGTTAACAATTGAAATTGACAATTAGTTATATGTAGTAGAGCTTTTTAAAAAAACTGGTAACAAACACACATAATAGAATGAACAACACATATTCATTACAGTACAAACAACATCAAAACTAATTTGCTGAGAACAGAAACTTGAATATCAGCACAATGTTCAATATTATATTGATTTGATCCCAACAACATCTTTAAGATTAGTTACATATAACTTTTTTCAATTCTATTGATTTACATTGAAGACCCAAAACTGCAACCAATCTTTTTGTAATTTTCATAATCTATAAAAATGTCTTAGTCCAGTAAGGGAGTGGACGATGGTCTATATTTGTGTCGTAAGGTTTTTTATTTTTTATTTATTTATTTATCTTTGTATCATAGGTTTTTTTTTTTTTTTCCCTCCTCTGTCTCTATATCATAAGTTTTCTTTTTTTAGTATTGCAAGCCTTTGCTATGTATTTCAAGCGTTTAGTTTTCTTTTTATTGAAAGAACTATAAAACAAAACAGTGTTTTAACATTGTGAAATAGTATAATTTATCGCTTTTTAATATAAGCCTATGCACCATAGAACTATGTTAAACACAATATCAAATTACAATAGTTAGAATACAACTTAAGAGATGAAATGCAACAAAAAATTAAAGTACACCAAATCAAGATTAAAGCATAATTTAAGAATTAAATTAGAAATATCAGCTACAAATCAAGAAGGTATTCAAGAATATATATATATATATATATATATATATATATATGTGTACATCTCAAAGTGGCTAGGATCAAAACATGTGCATATTTCTAATTTAAGCTTCTATTAAGGTTACCTTGGTAACACTATGGAAACAAAATATATAGTGTCTTCAAAACTTAAGACTGTCACTATTCATCTCTTAAGAAAAAGGAAAAGAAAGGCATGATTTTATCTGTTTTAAAAACATCATTGACAAATACCTAAAACCAATTAACCCAAATACTCTAAACAAAAGCAAACCAAATGTGACACAAATATCCTAAACAAAGTAGTGATAAATCTACAATAGCACATGATAATAAAAAAATCATTGAAAACACAAAACATGGCAGGTTTATTTGAAGTGATAAAAAGAAATCTGAATGTCTAATAAAACCAAACTGAAGTTTAATAACACTAAAATAATTCTATGTCCTATTTTGTACATAAGTACTCAATTAGGTATAGTAAAAATAGGGGAATAGTGTAAGAGAGACTATAGGAAAAAAGTTAGAAATAGGGATGAATCAAGAATCAAGATTAATTACACAAAAGTTCCTCAAATTTATTAGGCTTTACTTCAAAATTACAGAAAGAGATATATTAGATTAGATGCACACCCAAGTTATGGAATTCATGAAACTTTCAACCCATTATTATGTAATAATCTATTCATAAAATAAATATATAAATAAAAGTAAATCATTTATAAGTACTCAATATACTGAGCCTAATAGTCTGATCAACACAAAAATTAACAGAAACCAAGTCTAATAGAACTCGGGCAATTACTGAATATTTGATTTAACCAATTTCTGTATTAGGAATTTAGAACAATAATACCATGTTTCTACCTTCTAGGTATCATGGAGGCCACTTTCTTCCGTAATATTGGTGGAATCTATAGTTGTTACACTCCTCCATGGATCTCAATAAAAAAATACATTTGAGCAATTCAAGATATTTTAAATATTGCAAGAATTAATTAGTCAGACTTAACAGAGCAAATGACAAATATAATAAATAAGCAAGTAAAATCTTATATGTGACCCCTTCTTTTGATTCAAAATGTTGTATTGCTAAAGCACATCCCTGAGAATTCCATTAATCATCTATAGAAAATCAGCCCGCTGCCTTCTTTTTATCTCTTCATTGGGTTGCAGAGCAAAATTCTCAATAAAAATTAAGAACTAACACCAAAGGGTGGTTGCACGCACATAAAAAATTCAATAATTTTACTTATAAAAATTATAAATAACTGTACTCTTAGTAATCAAAAAATTTTTTTTTTTTTTTTTTAGAACGATTCAACAAAACATAGATCTGCACAAAGCATAAATCAATTCAAATTTGAGGGTCTAACCAAAAAAAACACAAACCTAACAAAAATTTACCAAACAAAAACAAAATTTAATCAATACAACAATCGAACAAAACAAAACTCAAGAAATTGTAAAAAAAGGGAAATTAGGGAAAAAGGTAGCCAAACCTTTTGGATTTTCTCTTTTCCTCTGTCTGTTGGTCTGGAACAGAGCATGCAAACAGTAAAAAAGTGGGCCAAATCATCAGAGAGAGTATTCGAAACGGGGAAATTAACCATGCTATTTTGACCTTATGTGTATGGAGTTGTAGAGAAGAAACGAAATAGGGTGGAAGAGCAGATCTCAGTTACAGTGACTTTGAAGTTTTCGTTGGGATGTGATGTGGCTTATTTCACCATTAGCGAGTAACACAATCATTCCGATTCTGAAATCTAGAATGTGAACAATTAAGGGAGGAATACATTGAAATCAGAACATTCAAAGTAGAGTACTAACACCACCAATAAACAAAAGCAAATAAACCCTAGATCCGACAAAAATGAAAAAAATCAAAGTAGATCTAAGTGATCTGGAATCTGATTGATTCGAAATTCGTATCTGGTTGAACTTGAGGGCGTGCAGATGAGAATGTCAAATTGAAAAGTGAAGAGAACAACTTAATTAAAATACCAAAATCGAAAACAATCCAAAAAAAAAAATCAAAACCTAATCATAATTAATAAACAAACTTAATTCGAAGATAAAAACTCACTAATGAAAGAAATTAACAGACAATTAGATGAAGAAATTTGACAGGAAAGTGAGAGACATCTTTTCATTCTTGATTGCAAACTATGGAAATATTTCAATGGGCTTCTATTTTTTCTTTTCCATCGGCAGGGAAAATCTTTTCTTTTGGCCGTTTGTGTTAACAAATGGAAAGAATGGATGATTGTATGTTTTCGGTTTCAGTTTTTAGAGTGTGCAATTTTTGATCTCTCAATCTCTCTCTCCTTCTCCATTCTTTGTCTCTCTTTCTCCTTTTTTTCTCCATGTAGCAATCTTTCTCTTTTTTTTTTTTCTTAAGCAGTTAATTTCCTTTTATACCAAGAGGGCTTTAAACAATATTTTAATGTAGTGAAAAATTATAATTTATAGCTTTTAAATCGTGTTGTAGCATTACCAAACAATATAATGTATCACTTTTTAAAGTTATACATGTTTGAATTTTAGATAGGTAGTTATCCTATTTGTCAGCAGCTCCTTAATTGTAGGAATCAACTTTCTCTTAGCTTCCACTATTATATATATATATATATATATATATATATAGCTATATATAGATATAGATATAGATATAGATATAGATTACTCTTGCAAGGTTAATCGTGCATCCGCTAGGAGATAATATAAACATTTTTTGCAATTATATTCCTTCACTATACTTAGGTAATACAAATCCTTTCTCCTATTTGTTGCACTAGTGTTTTGAATTGTAATGGATATGTTATGAGATGTCTTATATTTGTGTTTGGGTTATTGCTATTTTAAAGAAATTCTTGTATGATTTAAAAGACATCTGATTCATTCTTATATAAGTCTACAACTATCATTGCTGCATCCAACCAAACATAGCCTATCCTTGCTTCTCCATTGAATAACATTTCTATTTCAGTTTGTAAAGGCCATGTAGTAAAATTTGAAGTATCTCTAACATTGTACTTTGAAGGCATAGTTATGGCATCACCAGCGATAAGTCTAGAAAAATCATTAAGCTCAAGTCAATGAAAGATAAGTAACTGCCCAAGCACATTCAACACATTAAAAGACACCCATTACTCATCAGCTTAAAACTCCAATCAATACAATGACTATTACACTCAAGGTGATAATTACCCCCAATTATCTTAAGTCACTTATAAAAAGGAAAATCTATCTCACTTGCTAAGGTAAATCAAAAAGGACAACAAAACACCATCTATATACAAAGTATATAAGCTAATACTAAGTCAAGTATCAAAGGCTCCCTTATCGGGAAAAGCCCAGTAGTCTCTTTAATTGTAGATCTTAGAAGCTCATCAAAGGCACTGGATTGGATGAGTGACCCAACTGACGATTTTTGGTATCATCAGTTTTGTGCTATCTCTTCTTACAACAAAAGGGTCTTTTAGTCCAAAATTTGCTAGATCTCTTCCATGAAGCCCCTTTCATTGTTCTCTTTCACAGGTTGTCATTTTTCCTTTGTGTGGGAAGAAATCAAGAAATATGGATTATAAAGAATCCAAGAAAGTTAAGGAAAATTGCAAATTTGAGCTGTAAAATCCGTAGTCACAATTGTTAGGACATATGTGGAACTTGTTATGACCATATGTCATATAGAATTGGCTAATCCTTTGACAAAATACACTTTACTTGTAATTGGGTAGATCTGGGATGGGTTTAGTACTTCAAGAAACATGTTGTTCAAGCCAAGTATTAAAACCGTGAAGATTGGACCAAGAAACAAGTAAAGAAAAGTTCATTAAAGTTGGACAAATTCCCGACAAATAGTTCAATAGATGTATCTATCGAGGTCTTGATAGTTGTTGACAAATACTATATTTATCAAGAATTACAAAATCAAAATTTCCAGATCTGATTTTTGGCCCATGCTGACATGTATGTGTAGGGTTTCTTTTCTCACAACTCTAAACATATACAAGACTTATTTTAAAGGCCATAACATAAGAGAATACAGAGGGAACACATGCAAAAGGTGATCGAGTGCCTTATTCTCTTTGAAAGAAGCTACTACGTCTTTGCGCCTTAGAATTTTGTAATCAAGTGCTTCTTGATCTTCATTGTTAATGAAGTGAAAAGCTTTGCAGCCAAAAATCTTTTTCAAGTTGGTGTGTTAGTCACATACTGGGAACTGTGCATCATTGGTTAGTCACGTATTAGGATCTGTGCAAAAGGATGGCGTTCATGTATTGAATAGTTCAGAGGTTCTGAAGCGGTAGAAGGTTTTTACTGTAAGTTCATCTACGAGAATTGTAGAGTCTAGGGACAAAATTTTTGTACTAGATCTGAAACTTCTCTTTATTATAGTGGATTGCTTTTCGAGAAGGTTTCCCCTCAGGTTTTTTACTATGAAACTAATTTGTCTCATTGGCTTTCTTAGGTTATCATATCTTGTCTCATTTAATTTTCCGTTGTGCATGATATTGACATGGTGTTGATGTTAGTTTGTTTTAACAAGGTCTAATTCATAATAAATCTAATTAATAACTTGAGTTTAAGACTTGTTAATTCTATCAATCGGGGTCTAAATTTTCCAATAACAACGTTCCTTAAGAAAGGTTTAAATCCAAGGAAAGGAAACACATAGTACATAACAAGAGATAAGAGAAAAGCGATGACCAAAAATGTCTTTGATGCAAGGTCATCTCTCTAGTTGTCATCAAGAAGAGATTGCACCTTTCAAGTTCAAATGGCAACAGATTCTCATAATCGTCATCAAGAAGGAAGTGCTCCATCAAGAGGAGCACTGGATGACCTTTGTCCTTGAGGATGAAATAAAGCACTTTTCATCTCCAAATTTCAAGAAACAACCTGGACAGATTGCAACCGCGTTACCCAATTCTTGGGTTTCCAAGTCAAACGAGTTGATTTTCATCTAACTATTTGATGATGCCAAAAGTCGTCAGTTAGGTCACTCGTCCAAGTCATAGCTTTTGATAATCATGTAGGATCTGCAAGATAAAGAGAGTTGATCGAAGAGGCTATTGGGTTGTGCTTGATGAAGGTGCTTGAACAATTTCATCTTTTTTTTTTTTTTTTTTTTTTTTTTTTTTTTTTTTTTTTCTATGATGGCCTATTAATAATGCTAGGTTGTCCATCGTAATGGATGATCTTAATGATTTTTTTGGACTCATCAATTGCCCCCCATTCTCAAGTCTGACTTTACCTTACACTAGTCAGGCATAGGGATTTTCTTGACTTGTTTAGATCCATACTTCTTTGTCTTTCAATTAATTTCTTCTGTGGGGATGGTGCTTTATCTATAATGGCTTCTTAGTGTCTGCCTTTTGAAGGTCCTTTTGGATGTTTGAGGGATCATAGCTTGATCTTGTTAGTAAGCTAATTTCTTTAGACGACCATTTTTTTTTTTATCACTACTGAAGAGTAAGGTGATTTCCTTTAACAACCTTTTTGAGTGCCAAATGTTGAAAGTGTGGGTCTTTTTGAGTGCCCACTATATAAAGTGGGTCTTTTATATATATGCCATGTAATTAATGATAATTATATTCCACATGATTAGTGGTCTTTGTATGCCACATGATTATTGGTCTTTTGTATGTACATGCCACATAATTAGTGGTCTTTGTATGAAGATGCCACATAATTGGTGGTCTTTGTATATAGATGCAACTTAATTAGTGGTAGACATGATTAGTAGTCTTTTGTATGTACATGCCACGTAATTAGTGTCTTTGTACGTAGATGCCACGTAATTAGTGGCTTTTGTATGGCACATGATTAGTGATCTTTATATGTACATGCCACATAATTAGTAGTCTTTGTATGTAGATGCCATGTAATTAGTCGTCTTTGTATGCCACGTAACTAGTGGTCTTTGTTTGTACATGCCATGTAATTAGTGGTCTTTGTATGCCACGTGATTAGTGGTCTTTTTTGGGTAAAGTTCGATGGCCTCTTTGGACGATGATCATTTGGATCATTTTTTTTTTTTTGGATGATCATTGCTTGAGTTGATCAATGATCAAGTGGATTGATTTTGTTTTGTTTTGTTTGTTTTTTTCTTTTCTTTTCTTTTTTTTGGATGGTTAATCCTTGAGAAAATCAACGATTTAATGGATTGGTTTTCTGCACAATTACTTCTTGAGTAGACTAACGATTGAGTGGATCGGTTTTCTGCACAATTTCCAATGGATTGGTTTGGAAATTATGTAGCTTTATGCCTCCTTGAGACTATGTTGCTTTTGGGACTTGTCAATGCTATTTTGTTTTTGATATTCTTGAGTTCATGTTGTTATCTACATCAAGTAGCACATATGCTTGCCAAAATTTTGTTAAACAAGAATTCTAGAAAAAATTACACAAGAATAATTTTTCTTATGGGGCAAAAATTACACATGAATTACCTCTTTTGTAATTCATCTAGTAACACATACATTTTTTCATGAAATTTCACCAGGTATAATTTTTATAGCTTCTACAAAAATGAGTTTATGACGATAATATTTCATGTGAATAGTTAGCCCTAATTTGCTAGGGGTAGGAATTACACATTTGCTAATCATATTACATTTAATCAAGAGAATAATTAGCATAGTGTAATATATTTCATAATCAATTAGATGTTTCGAAATTTCTTTCAATAGAAAAATCTATAGATAATAAATAGGTATATAATGATGATATTGACACCTAAAGCTTACATGGCAACCCATAATAGTGGGTCTAGATAAAAACTAATAAGAGGTTGGTAGAAATAGCCTACTGATTTGTTAGGACATATGTGGATATTGTTAGACACATATGTTATGTAAATTGGCTAATCCTTTAACAAAATGCACCTTACTTGTAATTGGGTAGATTTAGGATAGGTTTAGTACTTCAAGGAAAAAGAGTTCAAGTCTAGTATTGAAGTCATGCAAATCTGTCCAAGAATCAAGTAAAGAAGTGTTGTTCATTAAAGCTCGACAGATGATATCTATCGAAATTTAATGCCTAATGTTCAACAGCTCTCGACAAAAGTTGTATTTGTTGAGAATTACGAAGTTCAAATTTTCAAATTTGTTTTCATGCATATCCAAGTGTATTTGTGTAGGGTTTCTTTTCTCACAACCCTAGACATATATAAGGATTATTTTAAAGGCCGTCTCACTTGATGCAACTTGATACAAAGTGATTATTCATGCATATTATGACCAGAGACAATTTGCCCTAGTTCATCATATCCTTTGTAGAAGCTACTGTGTCTTTGCGCTAAGGGTTTTGTAACCAATGATCTTCTTATTCTTCATCTTTTGGATAAACTGAAGAACTTTGCAGCCAACATCTTTCTCAAGTTGGTGTGTTAGTCACATACTTGGATCCATGCATCGATTGGTTAGTCATATACTAGGAGCTATGTATTGAAAGAAGAGATTGTTACTACATTACAAGTCCAATTATGTATTGGGGTAAGGGTTCAATCGTAGGTTGGTATTAAATACTAGGATTCCTTTTACTTGTAACCACTTGTTTTGATAATAGTGGATTCTCTGGAGTGGTGACCTTAAATTTACCTAGTATGGTTTTGCCTTGGTGGTTTTTCCCATTTGTAAACAAATCACCATGTCAACTTTATTTTTCACTGTATATTTACTTAGTTGGTGATTTGTTTATGCTATTATGCGTATTACATGTCAATTAACTTAATTAATTCACTTGGCTAATTAATTGGTTAATTTATCACAAGAGGTCAATATATTTGTGGCTTATCAAGTGGTATCAGAGTAGGCACAATTTGATTAGGGTTAATCTTTGTTGTGTGATCCATTGATCCCTATTTGTTATGGATAGAAGACAGTCTCTTATTATGCTTCATTTATTTGATAACACTAACTATGCATACTGGAAAGTACGCATGAGATCTTTCTTGCAATCATTAAATGAGAAAGTGTGGCAAGTTGTGGAGATAGGCTGGACCAAGCCTAAGGAAGTGTCGGCCAATTTGGATGATGCTAAGATCAAGGCAAAAAATTTCAACAGCAGGGCATTGAATGCATATTCAATGCAGTCACGAATGAGGAGTTCAAAAGGATATCATCTACTAAAACTGCAACAGTAGCATGGACCATTCTCCAGACAACCTATAAAGGAATAAAGGTTGTTAGGGATTCGAAGATTCAAAGGCTTACTACGAGCTTTGAAGAGATCAAGATGGAGGAGGATGAGTCATTTGATGAATTCTATGCCAAACTCAAGGACATAGTGAATTTGGCCTTTAATATTGGGGAAACCATTCCCGAACCCAAAATTGTTAGAAAGTGCTCAGATCTCTACCCAAGAGATTTCATGCCAAGATTACTGCGATTAAGGAATCGAAGGATATTGACAAAATTCCTTTGACTGAGCTGGTTGGCAATCTGCAGACCTATTAGTTGGGTTTAACAAGGATTGGGAAATCTAGTAAGGGTAAGCACATGGCATTGAAGGTCAAGAGTAGTGACACTGATGAGTCTTCATACGATGAAGATTCCAAGATGAAATCCTATACCACAAGGCAATGCAAAAAGTTTATGAAGAATGCCAATGCTAAAGGATTTGACAAAGACCATAAGCAGTCAAGTTCGTCTCAATTCAAGAACCAATACAAAGGAAAGAAGGATGTTAGGGATGGCAGTCAGTACACTGTTCCCTCAGGACCAAAGTGCTTTAGGTGTCAAGATTTCGGTCACATGAAACAAGAGTGCCCTACGTATCTCAAGATCATTGGGAAGAGCAAGGCACTTGCTACTACTTTGAGCAACACAGAACCTAAAGATGATTCTGATAATGAGGATGATGGAATCCTAAATGCCTTCATTGCCACTGTAAATACTACTAAAGGGATTGTTGAAGATGAGGATGATGAAAAGGGCCTGGTGGATTCTAAATTCGAGAAAATGGATGATCAAGATGATATCTATACAGCCTATGAAAACTTGTATAAGGTTTCTAAGAAGTATGAGAAACTATATAGGCTGGCCACCAAGAAGTTGAGTGATTTGGAGCTTAATCGAGAAGAGATTTCCACAAAGTTTGATTAAGCCAATTAGACCATTGGAGCACTGCGGTTTGAGAACAATTTCTTGGCTGAAAATACCAAGAAGTTTGAGGCAAAGTTGTTCCAAGTTAAAGCCCAATTGGAAAGGACTTCAAGTGCAAAGCTTGACGAGATGCTTAGCATTCAGAAATATGCTTATGATCGAACCGGTTTAGGGTATGATTTCTCTTCTCCTAATATTACTTCTACTAGTTCTACTGTTTTTGTTTCTCCTGCTAATAAGTTGAATCTAAGACCAATGATGACAAAACTATTTTAGCTTGTGAAAACATAGACATGGGTAAATCTATCTTAGGAGCACCACCTAAACTAAATAAGAAAGAGACTAAAAACCTTAGGGCGAAGAAAGGAAACACTCAAAAGCCTGAATAAAAGAAGCAACATCTCTGTAATCACAATGGAGTAGTTGGACATACTTGACCTAATTGCTATAAGTGGTTAGCCATTCAACAGAGCAACAGTATGATCTCATCGGGAAACTAGAATCAGTTTTCATTCTCTTTTGCTCTTCTTGGAGATCTACTTAAAGCCCTCATGTTCCTTTCGAACTTGAATGGTTTAAATTCTTCCCCCTCACCACTGGACAAGGGTTTGCAAAACAAAAAGGTTCTTCCAAGATATGGAAGGAAAAATGCTCCAAGTGATTTAGTCACTTTTTCTTTCTCTTCCCTCTCTTGTTTTTGAGTATGCATTACTTGTGTGTTTTGCTTTCTTGTTTTGAGTCAATCTTATTTATGCTTTGCTTTGTTTAACATGTTTTTGTTTGTTTAGTTTCAATTTTGCTTTTTTTTTTTCATAAAAAAAAAAAAAATTGAAAAATCAGAAAAATACAAAAACAATGTGTGTTTGTATACATTGATACTTGTATTCCTTGGATGGCCATTGAAACAAATTTTTGTAAATTTTGTATCTTTTGTAGTTTAGATGAGCATCTCTATACATAACTAAACAAGTGAGCTTTGTGGCTCGTATTTTTGATGAGTAAGATTAAGTAATTTCTTATACTTAACACTCATATCACTCTTTTTGATGGGAAAGACTAGAAAATCCTAAGAGAAAGACATAAATAACCATTTCACCACTGTTGCCCACCAATCATGAAATGACATCTGTATGCTTCGGCATAGCAAAAGCTTAATGTCAAAAGCTTAACATAATTGGGTATTTCTTTTCTCCCTCTTATATGCCCATGCATGATATACTTAATAAAATAAAAATATGAAAAGAAAAATAGAAAGAAAAAAGAATCAAAATACTTTATATATGATTGTAAGCATATCTTCTAGGAGATGTGGGAGTTATAGGATGTACCTCAAAGGTGATAGTCTCCATCAAGTAGTTATGATTGTGTGTGAGTTAAAGTGATTTTATCATATCTTAAATCGTCGTAACATGTAGATACTTATGCAATCTTACAAGGTTTTTTTCACACACAACACACAATATTCTTTACTACTCTTAATATGTGTAGGTACAATGTGATTTGGCCATCACAAGGAATATATGTGTTAATGTATGTTCACTAAATTGTCTTAACTTGTTTTTGAAATATAAAATTAATTAGACTTGTTTAATGAGTGTGTGTGTTTTGGATTTATGTGCTTGACATTTTCCTTGTTGAGAGATGATTTTGAGAGCTTGGAATGTTGTTTGGATCTTTGGTTGTGTAGCATGCTTGATTGCATTCATATCTCTGTTTTTCTCTACTTAAAAGAAACTGTTTTTAAGCAATCTCAACAGCAGCTGGACACCTCTCGACAGCTAGGCTATCTATCAAGCCCTTTGAGCTTATTTTTATCGCGTTCTCGATAGCTCCTCGACAGCTTCTTGATCCATCGAGAAAGCTTCTGTCTCCTCGATAGCTACTGGATGGCTTCTCGATCCATCAAGCGCCTTTTGCTATGGACACCTCTCATTAGCTTCTCGATAGCTATTTCTTGCTATTTTAATTCTTGACAGATCTCGACAGTTCTCAATTTATTGAGAAACTGAGATTTCTAAATAGGGTCAGTGCGATTCTTTTCTCATTTTTCTCGATCTCTCTCGATTCTTTCTGACCTCTCACCTTCCCAAACACCTCTTTCTCATTCAAAACCTCTTCTTCACTCAATCTTCGGCCTCATGGGTGATTCTTTCTACTGGTATGATCTCTTTTCTTATACTTAATCATGCATTTCATCCTTTTGAATGACTTTTGGGATTTTTGGATAAACTTGGGGGTTTTTCAAAATTATGGAGGTTTTTGTGAAATTTTTGGGATGGGTTTTTTTTTAAGTGATTTTAAATGATCATGTGTTGCATCGCATGTGCATTTTAAAAATGATTCATGCATTTTAGATGTGTAGTTAATATGTTGAATTGTTGTGTTCTGGTAGGTTTGGATTGGGCTGAGCCCATGATGGTTTTTTTTTTTTTTTTTTTGCATGTCACATGTTCATGCATTTTTAATGCATACGTACATTTATTTCTTTATATTCTTATATTGAACTGTTTGGTGCTTTTCTGTGTGTGTCTCTCTCTCCCTCTCTTTTTCTTACGTTAGTTGGCTCTATGGCACCTAAAGGCAAATCTACTCCATCTCGGAACCCTCTTCATTTCAAGGCATCTTCTTCTTCTTCCCCATCTGATTCTACTCCATCTCACGTCTGGGATGATAAAGCCCGTATGGACCTTTCGAAGAACTTCTCATAACGAGGCATTCATTCGAAACGCTAAGCCATTCTGTTGGATTTTTCCGATACTGACCTTCCCATTATCATCTACAGTCGAGGTTAGGAGTCACTGTGTGGCATCCCGGTCACTTGTCCCTTCGTGATCATATAGGAGTTTTACTCCAATATGCATGGATTTGATTATATAGTACCTCATTTTATCACTTGCATTCGAGGTACGTGCATAGTAGTCAATCCGGATCTTATATTTGAGGTGTTATGTGGATCAAGGGTAAAGTTTACTGACTATCCCGGTTGTGAGCATCTTAGGATTGTGTCCAAAGACAAGCTCTCGTCTCACTTCTGTTAGACACCTTCTTCTTGGGGTGAATGTCAAAACATCCCTTGCTCTGGCTCTGCAAAATGTCAAAACATCACTTCTGTTAGACACCTTCTTCTTGGATTTTAAAGCTCGATAGCTAGCTCGACAGTTAGTATTTATCAAGGTTTAAAAGGTTGTTTAAGACTGATGCTCGATAGATAGGGTATCTATTGGGATTTAAGAAAATCATATTTTCAGTTCTGATTTCTCTCCAATCAGTGTATAGATGTTTGAGATTTCTTTTCTCATAACCCTAAACATATATAAGAATTGTTTTAAGGGCTGTCACAGTTGATGCACTTCAATGCAATAGTTTTTCACAAGCATATTGTAAACCAAAGACATATGTCCTAATTCATCTCTCTCTTCAAGAAGCTGCTGTGTTTGTACACCGTACGGTTTTGTAACTAAGGAGTTTCGTGATCTTCATCATATTGATGAACTGAAGAACTTTGCAGCCAACATCTTTCTTAAGTTGGTGTGCAAGCTACGTACTGGGTTCCACGTATCAAATTGGTTAGTCACGTACTATGAGCTGTGCATTGAAAGGAGAGATTGTTACTACAGAGTAAGTCCAATTGGGTATTGGGGTAAGGTTCAACTGTAGGTTGGTATAAAGTACTGGGATTCCTTACTTGTAATCACCTGTTGTGATAATAGTGGATTCTCGGAAGTGATGATCTTAAAATCACTCAGTAGGGTTTTTATCGTGTAAGTTTTCCCTATTTGAAAACAAATTACCATGTCAACTTTATTTTCCGCTGCATATTTACTTAATTAGTGATTTGTTTGTACTATCACGCGTATTGTATGTTAATTAACTTAATTAATTCATTTGGCTAATTAATTAGTTAATTTATCACAAGGGATCAATACATTCTTGGCCTATCAAAAACAGTACTAACAAATTATTGATCTTGATTGTTCTCAAACGATGAGCCTAATAAGTGTATACCCTTTAAGTCATACGTTTAACTGACTGCTTTAAGGAGCATTTACATGGTCCTTAACTAATTCCGTTGAGAAACTAGGTGCAAAAAGATGTACATACTTATTGTTTTTTTTTTTTAGAGTAATGCTACAAACACAAATTATTTGACAATATTTTTATAAACTATTGATGTGGTTTTAACATTTTCCAAATATTTATTATAAGTAAAAATGTGATGTTAGTAATGGACCCATATTAGAACTGGTAAGAATTTGCCACATTAGCAGTTTGTAAAAATGTTGTAAAATAGTTTGTACTTATAGATTAAAAAAATATTAATGAAAAACAAGAATTTGTAATTGTTTTTTTGGATAACGATCATTAAATATATTCATCTTACTAGTTTCATCTAATGCAGCTGCCAACAGTCATGGAGGTCGAAACTTTGGCAGCACGTAGACCACTTGAATTTGCTTTGGAATTGGGAATTGATAACATAGTTCTAGAAGGGGACTCTGAAATTAGACACTACAAACCGGCAACACTTCTTTAGCCCAATATGGACATATTGCAAATGATACACTAGCTTCCCGCACATCTTTAAGCTTTCACCTATTCGCATATACATAGGCATTGTAATAAGATTGTTCATTCCCTAGCTCAACGTGCAATTCTTCCCCCTCCCCATTATTTTCTTCCCCCTCCCCATTATTAGTATGGATCGAAGACGTACCACCAGAATCCCCTTTTTTTTTTTTTTATTATTATTATTTTTTTTTTGTGTATTACAAACTAATTTGAATAGTCTTCCTTAATAATATGCATTGAACTTATTCACGCAAAAAAAAAAAAAAAAAAAAAAAATTACTAGTTTCATCTAATGATCCCTTTTTTTTTGGCTATACATATCCACAAAAATGGTGCGCTATGTAAGACTCGTATTCCTTAATCCTTCCATCCCTAAGTAGTCCATGTTTCTCTTTTGGGGTGTTCAAAAATTCTTTAATGGTTGAAAATTTTAAATAATTCTTATTATTAAATAACCACACTTATTATTAAATAATTCCACGAATTGAAATACTTATAATAAAATTATAATTGTAAATGACCTTTTCTAAACCCATATAGGCTAAAATGTACTAAAAATTTCACTGTCTCCCAAACAAACGTCTTTGAGGCTTGACCATAGGGTCTTTTAAAAAATAATTCAAATTTTAAAATTGAAATATCTATAACATAATTTTCTAAAAACTATAGTTCCATAATTAAAGCTTTAGATTCTATATATATATATATACATATATTATGGTTTCGCACACTACAGTTCCAAGTAACAAAAGAATTCCAAAAGAGTTAGTGTGGTTATGGGTAAAATGGTTAGGAATTTACTTAATGTGATGATGATGATAGTGTTAATCATTGTTCAAGTTGTGGTGCTAGCCAACAGTCCTTCCTTTTCTAGTCTTTGTCCTCATCAACCCTATTGATATGAAATATAGCAAGTTCCAACCTTGTAAGATAAATGACTACCCTTTATTAAAGCTGGCACGTCAAATAAAAAAAGGATGTAGGAACAAGTGCAATAAGGAACTTAAAAGGAATGGATTCGGGTTCAAGTCTCCAGAAGAAAGCTTTACACACATATACACTTAGATTAGATTAGAGTATAAATTCTATCTTGTATTAAAAAAAAAAGAAAAAAAAAAAAGAGAAAAAAAAAAAAAGAAAAGAGAGAGAGGGAATTTAAAAGAAATAATCCTACCTTCACAACCCATAATTTAAAAGTTTTCTATGATTTATGCATTGCGGAAGAATTGTTCAAAAGACCAGGAGATATTCTACTAAAAAATATGTTCAGACCGTAATACAAAAGCAGAAAAGCTATTTATTTTGTAAGGTAAGGTTTTCCTTTTACTATTGTTATCCTTTACAATGTTACATATCTTTTGATGCATGTTTTTTTGGGTTAGTTATTATTAGTTGTTTTGGGCATGATTTGGGTAGGGGTTACATATTGTTGATTTCTTTCTATGTAATGTTACTTGTTTTGGCATTATTTGGTAGGGTTTAAATATAATTAATTTATTTCCTATGGCTTATGAACACTTGTGAGGCTGCTCTTTAAACATGGACATGTACCTAATAAAATTTTATTTCTGTAACCTAACTTTAACCTAGACTTGGTTATTGAAGTTCAAGATCCAACTCAACTATGATCTTAATTTTTGCTTCAAACCTCACATGCATTTACAAGTCTTCTTATTTAACTTATGTATAGATTTGGTCAAATACTACTAATTTTAGTTCATCCAAAAACAAATCACTTTATGTTGCATTTTGCAATATATATATATATATATATATATATATATATTATAAATAAATAAGTAACTTGAGATATATATAAATACCACCACACATCTTGGGATTGAATTTTGTTTATATATCTTTTTCTTTCCGTTAGAAATTTATAAGATGAAAATGAAACACAAAATGATATTAATTTCTTTGAATATATGATCTATGTAGGTGTTCTATATTCTCTCTCTTACAAATGAACCTAACCCACCATTGACATACTCGTTCTTTTAGGTTTGGTTTTAATCCAATAATAAATGTTTCAGTTTTAGGGCTTGTCATTAACCATTGGAATTTTAAGGTGTGATTGGTTTCCTAAATATGATTGATTTTATTTCCTAATTTAACTAAGATACTCCTAAGGGCTTATAAGCAAAATTAGAATTAAAAAAAAAAAAAAAAATGTCTAGAATCAAAAGGCATGGATCTTGAAGCTTGATTATGTGTTGAGAAGATGTTAGACACCCCACAACTCCAATCTAGAAGGATAGTACCCGGTTTTGAATTTAATCTTAAACATCACCATTTAAAGAACAACTTAAACTATTTGGCATTTGATTTTAAAAAGAATGATATGTTTGTACATGTGAAATGAAATAATGATCAAGCTAATCCTAGGATGACATTTAATCTATGATAAAATGACATGTATTTATCTTAAAATGACATGTAATCTATTCTAGGATAATATGTTAGTGCATGACATGCATAATCCATCCTAAGATGACATGTGGATGCATGATGTATAATCTATATATCCTAAGATGACATGTATAATCTATATATCCTAAGATGAAATGTAACCAATTGATTTTAAAAAGTAAGATAAAACAACCATAAACATGTGATTGTATGACATTTTCTAAGAGAGATAGATTCCATTAATGAGTTAAGTAAAGCTAACCTCACTCAAAGATATAGTTTAACAAATGCAATTTTGCAATTCCCTCTCCCAAACTATTTTATCTCATACAAAAGACACAAAGAAATAACAAGAACATGGTAAACTCCTATGAAGTTTTAAAATAATGACATGTGACAATTTTATTAATTTTTAAGGAAAAACATTTTATTTTGGCATAAAATGAGATTGAAAATGCATTTTTGTGGCCCAAAGGGCACTGTATAATTTTTGGAAACTTTGGGTCAAAAAGTAATTTTGAAAAAACGTTGGTTGGTCCACAGATTGGCCTTGAATGGTTTAAAGTTGAGTGGGTTTTTGTTTGAATGTGAGTGGGCTGGCGTGGAGGTGGTTATTGGGCCAAAGAAATTCAGATTGGGCTGTTATTGGGTTCAAATTCAGTGGGCTAACTCTAATTTTCACACACGCCACGGGATGGTCTTTGGGATTATGTGAGCTGATGGGCATGAGTGAACTAAAAGGGATCTTGAGTTGGAGCAGGGTTTAAAGGTGGAGCTGGCTGAAGTTTTTAATGCGTGGGCTTGGGAATTTTTAGTGGAGTGGGCTTATGTGGTTTTTAGTTTTAAATGGTAGCTGACCCAAATGGGTCCAATCCAGCCTATACACAAACCCCACCCAACCCATCTTATCTTATCTTTATTTCTTTTTTTCACTAGTCGGATTTGGGTATTTTGGTTGATTTTTGAGGGTAGTGTTGAGGTTGTTGGGTTCTCCGTGGGATTAATTTTGATTTTTGGAGTGATAGTCTCTCATGGGTGATTGCTAAGATTAAATTTTTGAGTTAGTGGGTTCTGTTTGATTGCCAAGAAAGTGTAAGAATGCAAGAAAAAAAAATTTTAATTCACCTTTTGATTATTTTTTTTTCTGATGTGTACTTTTTTATTTTTAAATTTGTCAATTAGGATTTTTTTTATCATTTTCCAGCGTAGACATTTTTTTTAGTTTGTTAATATTAAGGACTAAGCTGTTAACAAAAGGTAGAAATCAAATTGCCTATGATCACAAAATATAGGGACCATTAAAATGTATTTTTGACAATTTATTTTCTTGGTTTAGCCCTAGAAATTGAAATAGTTTCACTTTGTAAGTGGGTACATACATATCAAAATATGTACCCACACAAATTGAGATACCCTTTTATGTAAGAATTCCATTGAAAGGTCCAACAACTACATAATGGAAAAAATAAATGTCTTTCATTCCTTACACTTCTTCTCTTGGACTAGGCAAGATTGATTCAAAGTTCTCATGTGAGAACAAAAAAATTTATTATCTAAGAGAGTTGGCACCCAACTAACTCTTTAATATTTTCATTTATTTCATACATAAGATCTAATAGTCAGTTACAATTAAAGAAAAAAAATTGTAACATGTTGAAAAATAAAAACTTTTAGTAAAAGTATCCTAGCAAGAAAGATTATCACCAGGTGCAACACCAAATTGAGTACAGTACTGTTGGTAATACTGGATTCGAGACTGAACTTTATTAGGAGCTTGACCATCACATTCTTTAGGACCATTAATAGCTTGAATTGTTGCTCCAAAACCTTGGCTTACATATTGGTGAACATTGGTCATCCAATACCATAAGGCAGTCTTAAACGAGATATTCGCATCATTGGCAACAGTTTCAGGAGAGCCTAGCCCATCAAACTGAATTGCTTTTCCAGCTGGTCCATAATTGTAATTCCAGGTTAGTTGCAGTGGTCCACGGCCGTAGTAACGTTTGCTAGGATTGCATGGATAATCAGGGTATTTTGTGTCACAATAGTTTTCCGTGGTTGGAACATCTTTTTCTTCTATATAGCATAAACCTGTCCAAACAACAACATTTTGCTTCAACTTTCAGGGATAAGTCCTTGCAAATAATATGTTTGCCTCCGGAAAGTCCAAAAAAGTAAAAAATTTGGGTTTTTTTTTTTGTGGATTTGGCTTACCTTCAATACTTTTTAATTAGAGGTATCCTTTTGTTTTAAATACACAATAACAAGTGATAATGAGTTTTAATCTTCATATTTTATTTAGTTAGTGAGTGATGTGACGGTTTCTTATTAAAATAAAATGAAATTCTAATTTAAAAAGTAGTTAGTAAGTCAAATCCTTCTTTTTTTTAGCTATATTTTTAAGTCAAACTTATAAATTTTCTCATTTTTATTTACTGTAATTTCTTTTTGATGAAATTGTTTATATTACCTTCAGAAAATAAAAAATCAATAAAAGCCATCTAATCGCACTATTATTATATAATTGTAACTTAAATACATGACTATTACGCACAAATGTGCATGTCTATGAAAACTATATAAATATCTGTTATAAATGTTGCCTTATTTTCATCTTATTTTCGTTTTCAAACTTTGGAAAACCAATATTGTCTTTTTTATTCTCTGTCGAGGCTTATTAAACTAAATTGTAATTTGATAAATCGCATTAATTAAACAACATATATATAACATTTATAGTCTTATTTTTCTGATAGAAATATATCATTTATAGTCTGTAACAAAATAATAACATGAGGAAATATTATCTATAGAATAGGCGACAACCATAACTGCTTATTAGTATTATATGTGTTTCTAAATAATTGTATAATAAGAAAGTTAGAGAGGGGATCAAGAACTTACTTCCAGTCTCATGTGTGACATGGGCAAAGAAAGCTGCAATCTCACGTTTACCGTCATCATTAGAACCAGACTTGGCAAACCGATTATAAGAATTAAGAGCATCAAGAAATGCAGCTCTGGTGTAAAAGCTCTTTCCAGGACAATCTCCTTGGGCCTGGTTAAGTATCCCATTGAAAAAGTCTTCTGTCACAATATCTGGGACTGAAACATCATTAGTAGTTGTGGTACAAGGTCCTGATTTGCACCCCTCGCCACAGTATTCAGCAGTAGTGCCACAAAAGTCATATTGGCTGCAACATTCGTTTGCAGCACAATTACAAGCACCCTTCACATTTGCTGCTAGGATTCCAACTATAACGAGAGTTAGCAGACCCTTTTGTAAACTAAGAGCAACCATTTTCTTAATGAAGTTTGAGGAATATGTAAAATGTGTGAGATGAAGAATTAGGTTGTGATATGTATTTATAATGCAACGTAGGGTGAGAAATATCTATTTCTTTAATGAAGATATTTCTTTGATCATGTAGAAAAGTAAAAGGCGTGCGAGTTATAGGTCAAGGTCTTTGTCGACTTTGACTTGTCGAAAGCATAGCTAGTTTTTCGTCTTATATACCGTCAATAAGATAACGCGTTAATAATTGGGCCAACTAGCAGTGCCAGCCTGCCATCTTAAAATTTTGGGCAAATAAATTAGACTGCTTCGGCCTGAGGTTTATTTAAGAAGAAATTTTGTATTCACAGTCTTTTTATAACAAATTTAACAAAATAGATTTAGTTTTTTGGTATTTGTTTTTGTTTGGGAGGATGAAAAAATAGAAAAATTGAAAATTTATTTATTTAGTTGAGAAGAAAAATAAAATGATATAGAATAAAATTAGTAGAAATTTATCATTATATTCTTGTTAAATAAAACAAAAAAGTAACACTTTTTTTAGTAAAAAAATTGTGTATATGGACAAAAAAAATGGTAAACAAAGCAGCTAGACGAAGAAAAAAAAAAAAGCCACGGACGTAAAATCAAACCATGTGCAAGTGCACATGGAAGATGCCCATGTGCACTTACACATTTTCTCCCCATTATACGATCTGAATGTTTCATTTTTATTTTTTTATATAAAAGATTTGTACTCAAATCATAAGCATCTTGGAAATAGTCGCATATGTACTTTGAGACTCTTCTTGTGATTCTTGAAGTGCCCATGTCACAATTTTTTATTTTTCCTATTCCAAGCTCATCCTCTTCCAATTTTCAACCAAAAGACCTAATATTTTTGACAGCTGCTTCGGTTTTTCATTTTCAAAAACTTGCTTTTAAGGAAAAAAAAAAAATCATGGGTAGGCATGCAGGAAAAAATAATAATAATAAAATTTTCTAACAACAAAAACAGAAATTTATTTGGATTAATAGCTACATACAATTTTTTATTTTGGTTGTGGATTGCGTTCCCAAACATGATCAGATCCCACCCCATTTCCTTTCTGTTTTATGAATTAGGATCATTTTGCATCTTTTTAACTACTCTGTTTTCTTTTCTTTTTTCTTTTATACTATTTAAATTTTAGTTTATCATTTTCATATTCAAGTTAAAAAAAAAAATTTATTAGGCCAAAAAAAGAAGAAAAAAAGATAACAAGGAAGGGCCTAAATCCAAGTGTAGACACTCGATTTTGCACCCATAATTTAATCTTGGAAGATGGCTTAAATGACCATTCATATACCCAAAAAATAAGAGCTGCATTACATGCATTAAATTATTCATTGCATATCATAAAAATGATCTTGAGATTCTAACGATCGCAGCGGTAAGCCTGATTTCCAAATCAGACCGTTAGATTAAAAGATATCACATGATCAAGTTTTCACGGTCTGCATGCATTTTGTTTGGGTGGAACCGATCGCGCGTAATTAATTTAAATTAATTCTGATTGGTTAAACAATTAAAATTAATGAAATAAACTGGTGATTGGTTGTTTGTTTTTTTCAAAAATAAGCTTGCTTGCATGTAAATAAAATGGATAATCAGATTGTTAGAAATACTGAATGAATTGTATTATATTTCTCCAATGAAAGAATATACATGAGTGCCTTTATATAAGAGACATATGAGTGCAGTACAAGTAAGAGTGTAGTACAAGAATGTATGCTATACAAATAACCTAATTGGGTCTAAATCCCACAATACTATATATGTTAATAGCCCCCCTCAAACTCAAGGTAGATGTCAGACCAACTTGAGGTTGTCAACCAAAGTACGAAGGCGTTCTTTAGGATGTGACTTGGTGAAGAAAACTGCACGTTGATCTTTAGAAGAGACTGAGATCAGCTTGAGAGCACCATGGACAAGATGATAACAGATAAAATAACAATCAAGCTTGATGTGTTTAATCCGTTCATGGAAGACATCATTGTGAGAAATATGAATGACACTTTGGTTATCACAATAAAGAGAAGTAGTAGAGGATGTAAATACACATAAATCTTTGAGAAGCCATTGTAGCCAAAAGAGCTCAGATGTGGTATTAGCAAGGGCATGATATTTTGCTTCAGTATTGGAGCATGCCACATGAGTTTGTTTCTTACTTCGCCAAGAAATCAGAGAAGAACCAAGAAGAAAACAATAACCAACAGTGGACCTGTGATTAGTGGGATCTCCTACCCAATCAGCATCAGAAAACGCAAGAAGAATAAGAGGAGACTGAGCAGAGTAGAAAAGACCATGGAAGAGAATGCCCTTTAGGTATCGAAGAATGTGCAGAACAATAGCATAGTGAGTCGGTCATGGAGCAGACAAATATTGGCTTACCTGGTGAACAGCATAGGAAATGTCTGGACGACAGACAGTGAGATAAACTAGGCTGCCAACCAAGCATCTGTAAAGAGAGGGATTAGACAATGGTTTCTCCCCAGAGGGAGTCAAATGCGCATTAAGCTCTACTGGAATGTCAACAGTCTTGCTATCAGTGAGTCCAACTCGAGACAAGAATTCAGAGGCATACTTGGCTTGAGTAATATAAAGTTCATCTGTAAAATGAGTGATTTCAAGACTCAAGAAGTAGTTGAGATGTCCAAGATCTTTCATCTCAAATTGCTGACTGAGAAAATCCTTGAGTTCTTGAATGCCACTAAGATCATCACTAGTTATAATCATATCATCCACATATAGGAGAAATAAAATAGTGTTTTTTGTCAGTGCGACGAAGAAATAAGACAGAATCATAATGATTGGTCATGTAACCCAACTGATATATGGTAGAGCTAAATTTGGCAAATCAAGCTCGTGGAGCTTGCTTAAGGCCATAAAGTGCACATCGAAGGTGACAAACCTTGTTGGAGTCAACAGAGAGACCAGAAGGAGATTGCATATAAACTTCTTCACTTAAATCCCCATTAAGGAATGCATTTTTTATATCCATCTGAAAAAGGTCCCATTTACTGGCAATTGCAACAGATGAGATACGAGCAACCAGAACAAAGGCTTCTTCATAATCAATCCCATACTCCTGTATAAAACCTTTTACAACGAGACGAGCTTTGTAGCACTCAATGGACCTATCAGAGCGAGTCTTAGTCTTATAGATCCACTTACAACCAACCACATATTTCGCAGGAGGGAGTGTCACCAAATCCTAAGTATGGTTTTTAAATAACGCATTAAGTTCCTCTTTCATTGCAATCTACCATAAAGGGTCAGTGGAAGTCTCATGATAGGTGTGAGACTCGTGTAGTGTAGCAAGGGCAGTGTAACAATGATAGTCAAGTAAATGTGCAGGAATGGACCTTACCCAAGTTGAGTGACAAAGTATAATATCTTATGTAAGATCTTTAGGCAGAGTAAAAGCAGGGGACCCAAGCTCAGGGTTAGGGTTAGGTGGCTCATCTTTGACCTGTTCATCTTCCACCTGTTCATTAAAAGGTGAACTAGGAAATGGATCAATGATATTTGGTGGTTGGACAAAGAAGTCTACAGGAGAATCAGGAAGATTAGGAGTAGTTATAGAAGGGATATGTGCTTCATCTAGAAAAAGATCTAAGACAAAGGAGGAAGATAGGGAGGCACGGAAGTGAGAGAGCTCGACAAAGAGACGATGTTCCTAAAAGACAACATTACAGGAGATACGAAGATGATAAGAGACAGGATCATAACACCGATATCCCTTTTGAGTTTCACCATAGCCAAGAAAATAATAAAGCCTTGACCGAGGCTCAAGTTTGTTATGCTCATGTGACTGAAGAAGAACAAAACAAGTAGAACTGAAGGAGCGAAGGTGGTGATAGTTTGGAGGTGACCCAAAAAGTTGCTTATATGGAGTTTGATTTTGGATAACAGGGCTTGGAATGCTATTAATAGCATGAACAGCATGAAGAGTAGTTTCACCCCAAAAAGGAGCAAGAACTTTGGTAGAGAGAAGGAGAGCACGAACAATGTCAAGAATATGATGAAATTTTCGTTCGACTTTATCATTTTGCTAGGAGGTACCTAGACAAGTTAGTTGATGAACAGTGCTATAGGAATGAAAAACAACTTAGAAAGCAAATTGAGTGTATTCAAGAACATTATCAGATCGAAAAATTTTGATGTGTTTGGAAAATTAAGTTTCAACCATTTTTGCAAAATTAGAATATACTCTCAATAATTTAGAACAATTTTTCATATTAAAAATCCATCTATAGCAAGAGTAATCATCAACAAAGATAACAAAATATCAAGACCCACTAATACTAGAGACAGAGGAAGGCCCCCAAATATCAGAATGAATAAGGTCAAAGATATCAGTGGATATTGATTCACTAGTATTGAAAGATAAAGCTGGTTGTTTTCCTAACTGACATGAAACACAATCAAAATTTTCTATAGACACTAAACCTAACAATCCTCTAAAAGCCAGTTGTTGTATCCAAAAGGAAGATGCATGACCAAGTTGAGCATGCCAAAGTGCAAGGGAAGGAATTGAAGAAACTGTAGTAGCTGCAGCAACAGAAACAGGAGCAACAAGTGGAAGACGAAGGTTGTCCATGGGAAACATATGCCCAACTCTGAGACCGATCCTAAACTCCTGTCCCGTCCTCGGATCTTGCACAATACACCCAAAATAATCAAATATAATGTGATAACCTAACTTAGCTAATTGTCCTACAAAAAATAAACTGTAAGAAAGGTCAGGAACATTAAAGACCCTAAGAACCAAGAGGTTAGAGGTCAAAACAAAACTTATATTATGACCAGACATTGTGGAACCATTTGCTGTGCGAATATTAAGAGGGTGTGGTATAGTTTTAAGTTCAGAAAATAAGGACGAGTGAGGTATCATATGATTGCAACAAACAAAATCCATAAGCAAAGAGGAAGGAGACATACCGAATAAAGTTAAGAGAGAAGAGAATAAGATGTATTATCAACCATACGAATGACATTGGCGATGATGTTTTTAAAGTCATCTGTGGACATGGTGAAAGTGCGACATAAAGACTTAAACTGTGCAAAGACGGAAGCCATTGGTTGGACGCTCTTAGTGTTAGTAACAATAGTAGCAAAAATTGAAATAACTGATTTGTTGCGATGATAGCAAGTCTTAATATTGTGGCCAAAACGTTTGCAAAAATTGCAAAAACGTTTGCTAAATTGTCAGCGACGATTATGGCAACTAGAAAAAGACCTATCCTTATTCTTCATTTAGAAGAAAAATATGCAAAAATGAATTACAAAAACGAAATCTACGCAAAAAACTGAATAAGGAACACCCGGATTGCAAAAAGTCAACTTTGGAAAAAGTCAACCCTGGGGAAAAAGTCAATGGTCAACCTACAGAAGTCAAAGTCAACACTTGAAAGAGTCAACTACTTGAGGTCAAAGTCAAGTTGGAGATGACGTCAGCGTGACATGGTAGAGATGACGTCAGTGGATGACGCAACTAGGGCTGACATGGCAGAATGACGTTAGCAATGATGTCAATAGGCATATGAGGGCATGTGCAGTCGTACGGAGGTGCGTGAAGTGCATGGTAGAACTCATCGAAATTGTTTTCGGCACGTGAGGACGCGTGGTACATTTGATGGTGACAGGTTCGGCTTGTTTAGGTAGATCGTTTGACGACCTACACGCTTATATGATTTGTATCTTAGTCAGAGGTCAAAAACGACAAATTCGACGAAGGTAGTGGTCTTGGCGGCGAAGATTGAGCTTTTACAGGCGGAGATTCAACCCTGAGACCTTTGACGGTGGCAGGGCTGTAACACCTCGACCTAAGTTTATAGTTAACACATATGTTCAAGTGATTAATTATTATCTTAAGCCACTTATTTTCTAAAATTAATATAAGGGTATTTAATAAGCCTATTATTTTATAATGCCATTGAATAAAAATTGTAAAGATTATAAAAAATTGAATGGCTCTTTATATTATGTATATATACTTAATATGTACAAAACTATATTAAGTGGTTTAAGTTATTAGATACATAGTTGGTGTTTTAACTAGGCATATGATACATGAGATGTTATAGTGGAAATTTCTACCCACATGCAACCAATTAAAATTCAACACATGTCGGGCCAAAGCATCATGCATGTTGACTTCTTAAGCCCCAAGACCAACACTTGGCCTGCCATGCAACAAAGAAATCTTCATCTCAATTCTTTTTTGACTTTTCAAGACAATGTGAGCTTCCAAGAAACTCTCTTGCTTTCATTTTCCATGAGTACACACACAAATCATAAATTTGCACCTTATTTTACTCTTTTTCTCTTAAGGAAAGAGTTATGAAGCTCTCTTGAGTCCCCGGGTTCACACACACCAAAAGAAAGATAAGTCTCCATCTTAACTCTTCTTTGACTCTTTCAAAGCAACTACAACAATCAAGAACTCTCTCATTCTTTCATTCCCGCGGATCCAAAACCAAAAGAAGGAAAACCTCTCAACTCTTTTCTCCCTTTCACACCTATGGGTCCAGCAACAAGGAAAGATGTTTCTTTCAATTCTTCTCAAGCTTTTGTACCCAACTTGAAGCTAAATTGATTCTAGCTCTATCACTCCAAGAACCCATGTCTTGGGTAAGGGGAAATGTAATTCTTTTAGTCTATTGTCCATATATATATATATATATATATATATATATAGTTTTTTTAGAAGCTTTGAGATTGTGTTGGTGATTTGTTGAAGGTAGATTAGGGTTTTTACTAATTAATGATTGTACATAATTAAGGAAGTAAGAAAAGGTTAGGATGAGTAATTTTGATGTTACTGCTGGGATTTTTGTTGTATTTAATTTTGCCCTAAATGGTTAAATGACTATATATAAGTGTTTTATAACATGTTTAATGAGTGTATAAAAATCCCATATGAAAATACCATCATTTGATAATTGTTTGTGAATTTACAAGAAAACGTTGCAAAGTTGTCACTGTGACAGATTCTGTATTCATGCATGGTAAATTATGTATTAAATTGTATAAAGTGAATTTTGATGCTAGGTATATTTCCTATGGAATCTAAGACACATATGGTTGTTATGGAAGTGGTCTCACAGCATTTGAATCAATATAAAAATAATGGTTTAATTTCTAAGTTGCTTGAAACTCTGTCAGGACAGATTTGAGCAAGTTATCTTGTATGATTTTTGATAAATCATGATTTTATACTTTGACTCCGAAAATTTTATAGAATATAATGCATATACAGGGAAGTGCTTTTGTAAAATTTCATGACATTGAGATGTGTATGGACAGCCCATTTGTATTTTACAAATGGGGCATATGCTGCTGAAATGAGCAATGAACAATATATGCTACACCTAATTTTGAGGATTTAATTCTAACGTTAGGGTGAATGATTTTAGCTATAATATATTATACTTATCATTTGGTATGTCTGGATCATAGATAAATTTTGTGTGACTTGGTTTGAGGTTTATTACTCAAATGAGGAGTACTAAACCTTGCAATGGTAGTATTCATGAAATTGTTTTGTTCAAGATGTAGTATGTTGCCTTAAAAGTGAATATGGTTACAAGACCGTGCTTAGAAGAGTCTATATTTATGCATGCATTATTGCCTTAGGGTGAGTTTGGTTCAGCTTTTTGAAAAAGTGCATAATGAAAAAGTGGAGTTTTCAAAAAGTGCATAATGAAAAAGTACTTTTTCAAAAAGCTGAGTGTTTGGTAAAAGCTGTTAAAAAGTGTTTTTTGAAAAAGCTGAGTGTTTGGCTAACACTTATAAAAGTGGAAGTTTGAAAGATAAATTACCAAAAAGGACAATGTATATAAGAGAGTTTATTTCATACTTAAATCAATATTGTGAAATTATTTTTTTCTCACCAATATTAGGTAATAATAACCTACCACTTAAGATTTATTGTAAAAGTATTGTGATAATTTATACTGATTTTAATTTGAACGTGCTATTATAATTATTTTTTTTCAATTTCTAAACAAATTATTTTTTTCTCACCAATATTAACTAATAATAACATACCACTTAAAATTTATTGTGAAAATATTGTAACAGTATTTCTCAATTTTAATTTTTTATTCTTTATTTTATGTTTCTCTTATTTTATTTTATTTTTTATCCATATTTCTTTCTTTTTTTCCCTCTTTTTTTATCTACCACACACGTACCCTCCATTTTTTTTTCTTTATTTCCTTATTTCCTCTCTTTCCCTGCCACTTTCTCCACACACGTGCCCCTACTTTTTTTTTCTTTATTTCCTTATTTCTCCCTTCCACTTCACACTCCACTCCACACTCCACTCCACTCCAGAATCTTCCACACACTTCAAACCCCTCTCATCCCTCAAGCCGGCTCAAGGTCTCTGCATCTCTTTTTTTTTTTTTTTTTTTGACACTTCAAAAGCTAATGATGATGATGAAGAAGATGAAGATGATGATGATGATGAAGAAGTCTCTGCATCTCTGCATCTCTTTTTTCGTCCTTTTTCTTTATTTCCTTATTTTGTCTTTCCTTCTTTATTCTTTTTTTTTTCACACTCCAGAGAAAGAAGATGATGATGATGATGATGATTGAAACATAAGGATTTTGGGATTTTGGGTTTTTTTTTTTCTATGGATTTTGGGTTGGGTTTGGGATGGGTTTTCCGGATTTGAGTTGATTTTAAGTTGTTTTTGTGTTGATTTTGAGTTATTTTTGTGTTGATTTTGTTGATTCTGTGTTCGGAATATCAAAGGTTGAAATGGGTTTTGTTGATTGTGGGGGTAGACCGGTGAAGAAGCAGAGGAAGACGAAGAGGAAGAAGAAAAGGAAGATGAAGAAAAAAGAGATAGATGAGAGATGCCATGAGAGATGCTGGGTATTTCGGTCTTTTTGGTTATTGCAACGGTAATATACAAAACGCGCATAGCGCGTTTTGATTTATGGACCCCTGAGGGTCCATATTCCTTTCGCGATTTGCCTTCAGTTTTTTATATAAGTTCAAAACGCAACTTTTATAAAAAAGCTGCGTTTTTGAGCTTACCAAACGCAAAACTGGGTTGAGCTTTGTTGAAAAAGCGCTTTTTGGGCTTCAAATGCTGAACCAAACGGGCACTTAATCTCAAAGCACCTTCTTAAATAAAGTTGGCTCTTCTAGAGATATAAGATTAGTGTGAGAAAGTTAGTTTCTCTATGATTCAGTACATCATATTGTCTGATGAATATATTTTGTATTTGTGATATCCTCATTGAGGTGGGATTAGGACTTCTTTGATTTTAAGAGATAGGCTTTGAGATGAATGTGTAAGTTATGAAAGGAATAATTGATAGTAAGTAATGAGTTTTGATATTTGGTTTAGGTGTTACCAGTTCCCTAGGTCTAAGCTCCTTCGACTGTAGGCTTTCGGTTCCTTTGCTTTCAGGTAAAGGATAAGTTATATGGGTATTTGGTATGTCATGAGGTTATTTTAAAGTATATTATGCATTAAAAGTTTTTTGATTAGAGATATGACATATAATCATTATTCTGACAAAGATATGTTCGTGAGCTTTCGAAACCTTCTGTATATGATTTAAACATATTGATGCCATTACTAATTTCCACGAACATAATGTTTAAAGAAAAGAATGGAAATGCTATTATTATGAAATGTTATACAAAATAAGAAAATTCAGTATGACGTATAAGTATGAAAGGTTTACAAATTATGTCCTCTAGTGATCTGAACTCTGTCAGTAAGGGGTTAATTACTGGCTTTTCATGAAAAATGTTATATGATTGGCCATCAAGTGGGGCTGGCTCTACTATACCCGCCCTTGTTGGTTACAGCCAACTTGTGGAGGAAGTCAACTTGCACCCATGGTTGAAAGATAAGCATTATGATTTGATTTCGAGAATACTTGATATTGTGGAGAATGCTAGATGCCTAGCACCATTGTGATGTTCCAATTTGATTAATTGATTGTGTGATGTGTGTGGGTGTGTGATGAGTTCCACATCGGGTATTTACTGGGTAGATCTGAGCTTTATTAACAACTACAAGGAGCCTCAATTGTGACCAGTCCTTTTGAGGTATAGCACAGATATGGCTAGTGCTTTTCCTTGTGTCGTTATATTTATGGTATCAGAGCTAGCCTGGTAACCCTGTGTGAGCTCATAAACACTACCCCACAAAGTGGGCCCTAACGAGGACGTTAGGAATTTATGTGGGGGAAATTGTGATACCTTAATTTGATTGATTGATTATGTGATATGTGTAAGTATGTGATGAGTTTCATATAGGGTATTTACTGAGTAGATCTGGGCTTTATTAAAAACTACAAAGAGTCTCAATTGTGACTAGTCCTTTTGAGGTATAGTGCAGATATGACCAGTGCTTTTTCTTGGGTCGTTACAACCGTGGTGCTAGAAGCCTCCTAAATAAGTATAGACTTATCAGATATGGACTAACCAATAAGTTATTTATAAACAGCTATATGATGTTATTAATCATGAGAGAATGACTTTATATAAATGCATTATGAAAATTTAAAAACTCATGAAAAGAAGAAGTTTTTGATGAAAAAGAAAGTTGTTCTTTAAAGATAAGAGTTTCTAAAGTTTTGTTACCCTTTAACGATAAAACTTCTGATGAAAGTACAAGTTTATGTTAAAATGTTATAAGATATTTATTCTTTATGAAACATTAAGTTTCATGACTATGAAAATTATAATATTTTATGAGAAGAAGTTTAGGAAGAAAAGTTTTGTTATTCTTTAAGATACTTCTAGTTTAAGACGAAGTTATCAATTATTTGATTTAAGTTAAAATGATTATTTTATAATGAGAATGCATATATATTGATTTTAAACAATCAATATTACATTTGGTGACTTTGTAAGAAATGAAAGAAATTAAATTCGAAAGGTTTTGGTAATATTATACTGATAAGAAAATAGAGAACAATTATTTTTCTATGAAAAGTGTATAAGTTATTATTATGAATAGTATAAAACACTATGCATGAAAAGTTGTTCTCCTATTCGAATATTCATAGAATGAAATGATCTGATTTACATGCATCCTTATTAAATTATCATATATCTTACCTTAACTGAGCTGTGTAGCTCACCCCTTCCACTCTTTCAGTTAGTAGGTTTTATTTTGGAGCAGAGGGAGCCTTAGTCGAGTTTGGAAGGAGCTGGTTTTAGTTTTATATATATAGATCCTAAATTAGCAATTTGATGTTTAGATTTTTAGTATGGTGTATTTTAGGATATAATGAAAGTTTGTATATTAAAGTATTAAGAGATGTATTATGTGAAATTTAGAATTTGAATAATCGGTGGATTGTGTTATCCTTTGAGGTACAATGTAGATGCTCTGAATATCAAGTGAAAAGTTATATCATTTAAGTAAAGAAAAAAGAATGAAAAGAAAGAGGGAAGCTTTTGTAAAAGTTTTGGAAAAAGTTAAGTTGGTTCTTGTTAATATCAGGTTTAAGCTTGATATTAGCATGCCAATCATGGTCACAAATCCGGGTATTGGGTTTGGGGTGTGACAGGGCAGTCAGGAGAGGCACTGAAAAGGCTTACTGACTGGAGAAGTTAAGGCAGCGGAAATTACCAACAAAGACAAGACTGCAGAACACAAAAAATTATAGCAATGACTATAATACTATGTTAGAAATACTGAATGAATTGTATTTTATTTCTCCTATGAAAGAATATACATGAGTGCCTTTATATAGGAAGCATATGAGTGCAGTACAAGTAAGAGTGTAGTACAAAAATGTGCTATACAAGTAACCTAGTTGGGCCTAAAGCCCACAACGCTATACACGTCAACACAAATAATAAGGAAATTGTTGATAATTTGTTTAGAATATTTATCTATTAGAAAATTATTTTAAAGACCTAATTATTAAAATAAAAAAGGATTAATTTTAGAATATTAATTAAAAACGCGTCTAGGTGCAATTCCCAACTCAAAACTCCTCAAAAAAGAGTCTAAATCAAACCAAAATTGGAAGAGGGGCCCGGCATCCATGAGGGCTAGTCTGCACTCTTGGAGTGTCAAGCGGCACATAGCAAGTGCTGATTATCACAAATTTGAGGGCCGTCCCAAGAACCTTCTTATTAAGATGAAACCTATCCTTTTTCGAATTTTTGGGGATAACGACGCGTTCCAATTCATATTTGATCTTATTCTGCTTATTTTTCAAGCATCAAACATCTATAAATAGAGGAAAAAATTAGAAATCAAGGCCCTTCTTTTTTTGTCGTCTTTGCTCCCCTTACGTTGAAGACGCTCTAGAAGCGTTGGTTTTAAGAATTTCTATTTTGTAAGCAAAAAATATTTTAGATCTCAGAGAAGTGAAAGTTTCTTTGATTTCTAAAGTATTGTTCCATTGAAGGGTACATTCATGCAAGTAGGTATTTAATTTTGTTCTTGTGTTTATTTTTCTCTTTCTTATTCTTTATAGATATATATGTGCCATTCATTGCATGGTCTTTATGAATATGTGTTTGATTTCATTATGATCTTGTTCACAATTTATATATGCCATGTTCACATGTTTAGTTGGAATTTTCTTTAGTTGATTGACTTGTTTATGATTTAATTTCTCTTTAAATTCAAGATCTACAATTAATCACTAAACCTTTTTCTTTAAAAAAAAAAAAAAAAGATCTGTATTTTCATTAAATACAATCTAAAAATTTTTCTGAATTTTTTCTGATCACGAACAAATTTGTATTTTCATTAAATGCAATCTAAAAACTTTTTCTAAAATTTTGTCTGATAAAAAATAGATCTGTATTTTCATTAAATACAGTATGAAATTTTTTCTGAAATTTTTTTTCTAAACAAAAACAAATCTATATTTTCATACTAATCTGAATTTTTTTTTGAATAAAAAACTGGTTTATATTTTCATTAAATACAAATTTGAAATTTTTTCTAAATAAAAAATAGATCTGTATTTTCATTAAATACAAATCTAAACTTTTTTTTTATAATAAAAAAATGGTTTTCTTCTCAAATAAAAACTGTAGATTTTGGATTTTCAAAGAGTGAATTAATATTGAATTTAGGGATTTTAATATGTCATTGTAATATCATGCATCTTTTGAAAGGGTATATAATGGTCATTTAAAGTCTAAAAGACCAGACTCTATCTGGGTGGAATGAATGTCTAACACCTTTCCATTCTGTAACTTAGCTCCCAAACTTAGGTTTTTAGATAGAAGACTAGTGTTTTATCTTTTTATTTTAGTAGATTATAACTAGGGTCAAAACTTAGTAATTTTTACAGAGCCTTTTAAAGATATTTTACAAAGCTGTATTTGTATAATCAATTAATGACATTTGAGGTATTTTTGGATATGTGAATTGTATTTTATTTTTTATTTTTTATTTTTTTAAAAAGTGGTAACTCTACACAATTACCCAAAAAAGAGGTGCCCTAAGCACCCAAATCTCTTTTTGAGAGCACCCTAGTTTTCCCGGTCTCTCACACCAAGTGAGGGCCAAAAGCACTGTATCATAAGGAAAAGGCCCAAATCATTGGCACACATAATTATTAGTTATTTTAAATTGACCTGAAGGCACGTGAGTAGCACGAGAAGGTTAATAGGTGCAATGACATAATATAATTATCCGAGAAAAAACGTTGGAATTAGAATGTGGAGACCTCAGTGAGTTACAAAGAGGTTATTTGATCCTTGCAAACGTGGGACACACGGCCTAAAAAACTCATCAAATAAAGACATGTAGCATAATAATTAGTAACTATCAAGACATGACTACCGTGCATCCTTTGTGTGATAGTCATTTCACAAATATAAAGTTTTTGCAAGGTAAAGGGGATAAGAGCCAGAATTCAAGTTTTTTAAATGCTTTAAAGACCCTCATTGTCCTATTTTAGAAGTTTATGTCTCCTTGTATACTTGTACTTGTGATTTGAATCATATGTTTAACTTTGATACAATATGTTATTGTTAATCTTGGTTTGATTTTAATTTATTGTTCCATTCGAAGTCTTAAATTACTTAATTTTTTATAACTTTGCCTTTAATTGAGACAAACTGTTCAAAAATATGCTTTATATCGAGATTGCATATATTATTTTGTGATGCTTTATAACAAAGTAGTCTATGTCAATTTACTAGGAATTGTAGCTTAGTCTAGTAGGTCAACTTAGTCATTTTAGGAATTTAGTCACTTACGATTTCTCATTCTCTCAATTTTTGACTTATATAGATATTTCAAAAGGTTGTATTAAGTTAGGCGTTTACAGACCCCATACCTAGTAATGTTCACCAAATTGCAAAAATTACACCAAAACCATCCGAAAAATAGCATAACCGCACCGCACCGCACTGTAAGTAACAGTATACCACACCGCATGATGCAGGGTGGTTGTGGTTTTATAATTAAGAAAAACCACACAAACCGCACCACTCCCTCTCTATATATTAATATATTTATTTATTTTTAATATTAAATATATTATTATTAGTTTAATAACCCTAGTTTTCAAGAAAAAGTTTGATAACCCTAGCAAGTATTAATTAGGAAAGTCAGCCTTAAATAAAGAAAAACTAGCTCAATAGTTTAAAACATGGCCCAAAATAAAGGAAAAAATTAGTTTTGGGTTGGGTAGAAAAAGCCCAAAATTTTAAAATTATACTGACTTCAAACCATTCAAACCGCATCTCATACACCACACTACACAAGTGACAACAAAAATGAAATGCGGTGCAGTTATGACTTTGCCTAAACTCTAAACCGCACTACACCGTACATGTGACCGCAAAAATAGTGTGGATGCAATTATGGTTTTGGCTAAACAGCACTGCAAAGTGAGGTGCTAAAAATGGCCCAAAACTACACAACACCATGAACACCCCTACCCTTACACTTATCTGTGAAATTAGATAATCACTTCAAGCTAACACTAGTTGCCAGAAGGTTTATCTCAAATAACTTTCAAGCATCAATAAAATACTAAAATTTTCAAACACAAGTACATGTCTTTTGGCATTTAGGGTTAACGAGCTAGCAGATGAAAACCAAAATTCACAGCATAAAATATGCTCCAAAAACATGTAATTATAAAGAAAGGAAGGAAGGGAAAGCATGAAATTTCAGCTTATGAGCCATTTAAATATGGTGATGATAGCCAACAATCTTTACATTTTCTAACCATTTAGTTTGGTACCAAGCATAATCCCATCATCCACTTCCTCATTTCCTAGCCACACCCACTACACGCAACCTCTTATTTTGATATTCAGCACCATGGCCCAATGAGCTAAGCTTCACTACCATGTAATTGCCCCAATAAATTTCCAAAAAAAGGCAAAAAATACCATTTTTTGTCCCTATATTTTGGGATCCCTTTCAATTTATTCCTCACTTTTTCCCAATAGTCAATTGAGTTCCTATAATTTTTAACTTGCTGTCAAGTTAATCTTTAATACTTTATGTCATCATCTTAGTTAAAAAAAACTTGATTGCAAGTTAAAAATGATAATGACCAAATTATTTTTTGGGAAAAACTAAGGACCAAATTAAAAATGACTTCAAAATGTAAGGACCAAATTGATATTTTCACCAAACCAATATTGATATTGGTACTTGATATTCAGAGATTTATACCATAAGTTGTAAGTAAATGGAAGGCAAGTGGCTAAATGATGAAGGTCAACTAGATGTATTCAATCATACAAAAATTAGTTAAATTTGGGGAGAGAGAGAGAGAGAGAGCCATGGTTCCTGAAATGTGAAAAAGAAGCCCTTCTTGTGTGAGAAAAAAAACATCATAGAAGTTGGTAGTGTGGTTTGAACTAGAGCACGAATTCATATGACTTTTCAAACTATTTTTTCCATGTTTTCATTGCGTCTTAAAGTTAACTAGAAACTACCCGGCCAGTATCTATTTTCAACTTCCTTAGGTGTGTTAAATGCCAAATATTTGGTTGGCATTTGACACACCAAGCACCACTATTCATGTCTCATGAGGTATTTTAAATGTGCCAAAATTTTACAACATGTTACAGTACTGTCTCAAATATGAGACGGTACAGACATCAATGCCAAAATTTTTTATTATTGTTTATTCACCGAGTTTTCTCTCTCATATATTCACTTCGACTTTCTCTCTCTCTTTTATCTCATCTTTTCTATCATCTAAGTTCGTTCTTTTCTCTCTACATCTAAGTTCTTCTCTTTTGTCGATCTTGTTGAAACTGACAATCTCCCCGGAGCCATAATCATCCTCCATAGCTCCCTCTTCACTCTCATTCTCTTCCTCACTCATCATCAAGCCGCCTGAAGCCGATCTCACCTAAAGCCACCTTAAACCCCTGAAACCGATCTCGACTGAAGTTGCCTAAAGTAGATCTCACCGCTGACGTCTTTTGCCTGAAGCCAATCTCCCCGCTTGAGTTGTGGGTTTGTTTGATTTGGGTTAGGTTTTGAGGTTTGTAAATATGGTGGTTTATGGGTTAGTTGTGACAGTGGTACTGTGGTTGAGGCGGCAATTTGGTGGTTTTTTTTTTTTTTTTTTTAAGATGCCATTGGTGGATGTGGGTTTGTGCCGGTGGTGGCTGTCGATGTTATTGCAGAAGTGGTTGATAGTGGCCGTTGTTGCAACAGTGGTTGTTGTTGGCTGTTGTTGCGGCAGTGGGGGAAGAGTTATTGTTGGAGGAGTTTAATATATTATTTTAATGTGATGTAAATATTATTTTAATGTATAGAAGGGAAGAATAACACATCAGATAAATGAGATATTGTAAAATGATGTGGTAAAATAATAAAATAAACTTTTGGTGTGTTAAAATAACATTTTTTTATAGAAGAGTTGATGAGAATGCTCTTAAGATTTGGAAACAACTTTTTTTTTTTTTTTTTTTAACGTTTTTTTGGCATGACCTTTCAATTTCCTTTCACCAAGTCATTTTCAGAAACAAACTATGTAATTCTATCTACTTTATTTTTATTTTTAAGGATGAAAGCATATGTGATTGTGAGTTTTATATATATATATATATATATATATATGTGGGGTCAGAGAATTTATGACCCCGGCCCACTTCATGTTAAGGCCCAAGGCTTGTGCCGAGGAGGGATAATGCCGAGGATGCACCATGGAAGTCCAGGACGGTCTAAGGAAGTGGCCGAGGACGACCTCGTGCTCGGCATCCCATAACGCCCCTAAAAGGAAGAATGAGCACAGTGAAGAAAAAGCCACAGTAAAAGGTTGCTAATACTGCAATAAAGCAACTTGCACCTGACAGGACCATACTCTTCAGCTTTTGCAACCACCCCCCAACCACTCTAGGTATGAGCTGACAAGACAAGTCTTAAACTCTAGAAAATTGAGTTTACACGTGGTTGCTGGCGAGAGGGTAAATGCCAGTATAAAAGGTTAAGAGAGACAGTATGAGAAGGGGGGGGGGATGACCAGTCTCCCCAACCATGGAGTCCTAGAAAAAAGGAGGATGCCACAAGCACGAAGCTCCACAAACTCCTCGGGCGAGATTCACTGACCGGAACCACCCAAACCATTGCCCGGTGACCAACGCCTAGCCTTTCAAACTAACGCTCTACAAATGATATTGTTTGGGCCCTCTTTACGTATGAGCCCAATACCTTTTTGGGATCGTCACGAATCGAGTCCCTACAATTGGCACCGTCTGTGGGAAAGGCTTGTGTGTTAGCCCAGGCGGTGGAGCGAGAAGTCCTTCTATTACTTCCAATAGCCCGCTAGCGCGTCCTAAAGTAGAGTTCCACTAGGGCCTGCGCTTCGAAGCGTTAGTAACGTGGACGGTTCTAGGGGCTTTCCACAGCGGATCAACATCTCACATCTTGGTTGAAGGGCTAATCCCTCAAGGGGCTAATCCCTCCCATACTTAAAAATCTAAGTTTTGGACAGAACCAAGGTATTGCATGGTCCTCAGACTCAAACCTATGGGGAAACCAACTACTTAAAATAAATCTAAGTTTTGGACAGAACCAAGGTATTGCATGGTCTTCGGACTCAAACCTATGGGGAAACCAACTACTTAAAAAAGCTAAGTTTTGGACAGAACCAAGGTATTGCACGGTCTTCGGACTCAAACCTATGGGGAAACCAACTACCTAAAAAAGCTAAGTTTTGGACAGAACCAAGGTATTGCATGGTCCTCGGACTCAAACCTATAGGGAAACCAACTACTTAAAAAACTAAGTTTTGGACAGAACCAAGGTATTGCATGGTCTTCGGACTCAAACCTATGGGGAAACCAACTACTTAAAAAAGCTAAGTTTTGGACAGAACCAAGGTATTGCATGGTCTTCGGACTCAAACCTATGGGGAAACCAACTACCTAAAAAAGCTAAGTTTTGGACAGAACCAAGGTATTGCATGGTTCTCGGACTCAAACCTATAGGGAAACCAACTACTTAAAAAACTAAGTTTTGGACAGAACCAAGGTATTGCATGGTCCTCGGACTCAAACCTATGGGGAAACCGACTACTTAAAAAAATCTAAGTTTTGGACAGAACCAAGATATTGCATGGTCCTTGGACTCAAACCTATGGGGAAACCGACTACTTGAAAAATCCAAGTTTTGGACAGAAACAAGGTATTGCATGGTCCTCGGACTCAACCCTATGGGGAAACCAACTACTTAAAAAAGCTAAGTTCTGGGACAGAACCAAGGTATTGCATGGTCTTCGGACTCAACCCTATGGGGAAACCAACTGCTTAAAAAAGCTAAGTTTTGGACAGAACCAAGGTATTGCATGGTCCTCGGACTCAAACCTATGGGGAAACCAACTACTTAAAAAACTAAGTTTTGGACAGAACCAAAGTATTGCATGGTCCTCGGACTCAAACCTATGGGGAAACCGACTACTTAAAAAAATCTAAGTTTTGGACAGAACCAAGGTATTGCATGGTCCTTGGACTCAAACCTACGGGGAAACCGACTACTTGAAAAATCCAAGTTTTGGACAAAAACAAGGTATTGCATGGTCTTCGGACTCAAACCTATGGGGAAACCAACTACTTAAAAAAGCTAAGTTCTGGGACAGAACCAAGGTATTGCATGGTCCTCGGACTCAAACCTTTGGAGAAACCAACTACTTAAAAAAGCTGAGTTTTAGACAGAACCAAGGTATTGCATGGTCTATGGACTCAAACCTATGGGGAAACCTACTACTTAAAAAAGCTAAGTTTTGGACAGAACCAAGGTATTGTATGGTCCTCGGACTTAAACTTTTGGGGAAACCAACTACTTAAAAAAACTAAGTTTTAGATAGAACCAAGGTATTGCATAGTCCTTGGACTCAAACCTATGGGGAAACCAACTACTTAAAAAATCTAAGTTTTGGACAGAACCAAGGTATTGCATGGTCCTCGGACTCAAACCTATTGGGAAACCGACTACTTAAAAAATCCAAGTTTTGAACAGAACTAAGGTATTGCATGGTCCTCGGATTCAAAACTATGGGGAAACCAACTATTTAAAAAAGCTAAGTTCTGGGACAGATCCAAGGTATTGCATGGTCCTCGGACTCAAACCTTTGGGGAAACCAACTACTTAAAAAAGCTGAGTTTTAGACAGAACCAAGGTAATGCATGGTCCTTGGACTCAAACCTATGGAGAAACCAACTACTTAAAAAAGCTAAGTTTTGGACAGAACCAAGGTATTGCATGGTCCTCGGACTCAAACCTAAGGAGAAACCAACTACTTAAAGAAGCTAAGTTTTGGACAGAGCCAAGGTATTGCATGGTCCTCGGACTCAAATCTATGGGGAAACTAACTACTTAAAGAAGCTAGGTTTTGGACAGAACCAAGATATTGCATGATCCTCGGACTGGATACCAAAAAAGGACCAAGGCTATGAAAATCATCAGGAGGGCGGTGAAACACTCTAGTACTTGGCAACATGCATGGACGGGCTACTTTCGAGTCATCCATCCTGGGATGGTTACCTCCTACACCGCATCGAGTATTCAGTTGTCATCTCAGCTAGTTTGGGGTATGTATCATTTTTTCAGGTTGGCATTATTGTGCCAGACAGCTCTAATAAGTTCATAATAACATCTCTTTCTTAGCAAGATTTTCAGCCCTAAGTATTGGCTTTCAGGTCGACATTATTGAGCCGAATAGTCTGATAAGTACAGAATAACATATTTCTCTCAATAAGGGTTTCTGCCCTAAATATCATTTGTTCATGTCGGCATTATTGTGCCGGGTAGTCTCAATAAGCGCAGAGTAAGGTCTTTTTATTAATAGGGATTTCAACCCTAAGCATCGTTCAGAATATAAAAATAAAAAAGAAGTCATGTGGCAGTACGTCTATTCACGGTATAACCATTGCAAAAAAAAAAAAAGATAGACTACACAAAATAAAGCAATGTTGACTTTTATTAATATAAAAAGGTAGTACAGCGTACAATGAAGGGCTTAAACAAGCGTATACAAGAAACAAATTACAAAAGCAAGAATAAATAAAAAAATAAATAAAAAAATAAAAATAAATAAATAAAAAAAACAACAACAACAACAACAACAAGAAGTCTTTCTAAACTCTGCTCCAGTAGCAACCATATTGAGAGGAGGACCTCCTTTGGTGGAAGAGGAGAAAAAGAGGAAGAAGGAAAAGCACCAGGATGGATCTGGTGATGGGAAAGAAGAAGAAGGGGAGGCAAAAGGAGGCACCAGTAAAGGAAGAGAGGAAGAAGCAGGGACACTTTGTCCCTGCGTTAGCCCTGACTCCTAACACGCTGGTGCCATATTAGCTATTCTCGTAGGAGAGCGGTTGGTACTGATAATGGATAACCCCAGCTCAATCGCACCAAAAGCTTGATGTGACTAGTGCCTGCTTCAGATTTTAGCTGAAGGAGGGTGAGAAGTATTTTGAGTCTTTGCCAACCCTGCCCTGACCGAGCCATCTTAAACTTCGGAGGGACATAACGCTTCTGGGAAGGATGTGGTCTCTTCATTCCCACTTCTATCTCAGACGTGTCACAAGTCAAGGTGTGAGTGAGCCGATAAGGGAAACTCTGGGTGAAGCTAGGGGTTTAAGACTTTAGAGGGATTAAGGGTTCTCTGTGTGAGGGAAGTGACCTCTTGCCTTTCTTCTTATATGGAGGGCAAGATGGGTGGCATTTAATCTATCCAAATTTCCAAGAAGATCTGTAAACGAGGATATACCCACTCCACTTCCCAACGCCGTTAATAAACCGTCAGATTTGAATGGTCTCATAAAGGGAAATCATTAAAGACGCGTCTCGAACATTGAAACGGTAGGAGCGCATCGTGAGTGAATCTAGAAGAATGTCGCACAGTCCAGTGTGTTTCCTGGATAGATGAAGAGACACCCACATTGATGAAGGACAGAGCTAAGCAGACCGTAATAAAGACGTGGCGTCACCAAAACCCTCCTCTCCGATCAAGAGGTCGGACAGTAGGATTTTGAGGGGCTATTGTGGGGTCAGAGAATTTATGACCCCGACCTACTTCATGTGAAGACCCAAGGCCTGTGCCGAGGATGGATAATGCCGAGGACGCACCATGGAAGTCCAGGACGGCCTAAGGAAGTGGCCGAGGACGACCTCGTGCTCGGCATCCCATAATGCACCTAAAAGGAAGAATGAGCACAATGAAGAAAAAGCCCCAGTAAAAGGCTGCCAATACTGCAATAAAGCAACCTGCACCTGATAGGACCATACTCTTCAGCTTTTGCAACCACCCCCCAACCACTCTAGGTATGGGCTGACAGGATAAGTCTTAAGTTCTAGAAAATCGAGCTTACACGTGGACGCTGGCGAGAGGGTAAATGTTAGTATAAAAGGTTAAGAGAGGCAGTATGAGAAGGGGGGGACGACCAGTCTCCCCAACCATGGAGTCCTAAAAAAAGGAAGATGCCACGAGCACGAAGCTTCACAGACTTCTCGGGCGAGATTCACTGACCGGAACCACCCAAACTACCACCCGGTGACCAAGGCCTAGCCTTTCAAACCCACGTTCTACAAATGATATTGTTTGGGCCCTCTTTACGTACGAGCGCAATACCTTCTTGGGATCGTCACGAATCGAGTCCCTACAATATATATATATATATATATATATATATAGAGTTAGGTTCAAGTTACACCTGGTGTAACTCTAAGAAATGTTACACTAACTAATAACTTGTTATTGAATTAATATTTTGAAAATCCAACCGTTGAATTATATTTTCTATATGTTCTTAATGTGCATGCCAATTTTCATATCAATCGGATGCTATTTACCATTTGATCCATAAACTTATACTTTATGTATTATTTTAAATTACAAAAATTTGAATTTTAACAATTGATTGATGACATGGATATTAATTTTTTATCACCTTGAAATTTTGGAAGCATAAAAAATATACAAAGATAATGTAATCTAAAGGTGGATTTGTCAATATTCACATCCAATTAAAAAATATTGAGTGGTGTAACATTATTTAGAGTTACACCAGGTATAACTTGAACCCTACCCGTATATATATATATATATATATATATATAGAGAGAGAGAGAGAGAGAGAGAGAGAGAGAGAGAGACATGGATGAGTTCAAGTTACTGATTTAGTCTCTACACCGAGAGGGAAGAATGGATGAGGCTAAAAAGTTTACGCAAGAGTGTTTGAACAAGGGGTGTGCTGTTAATGTGGTAAACTTCTCCACTTTAATTCATGGATACTGCCAGAAGGATGATTTGGACCCATCAACCAAAAACAACGGTAGAGGAGAAAGAGATAGCGAGAGAAACCTAGAGAAAGTTAGATATAACACTTTTTTTTGGGTTTAGAGATAGATATAAAATATAATAAATGATAGATAATTAATGAGATCCTAATCAAAATATTAGCATTAATGAGGGTTTTTTTTTTTACCGTTGAATATATTTAAATCCAATGGTTTGAAAAAGGTGTAACTTGAACTTATTTCATATATATATAAGATGTGTTCAAGTTACACCTAGCGTAACTCTTATAAACTTACATCTTTTTACACCATAGATTTCTAAGAGATCTAATGGTTAAAAAAATATCATTAAATGCTATTGTTTTCCACTTTACTACCTAATTAATACTAGCATTCTCCCTAATCAAAATATTAGCATTAATGAGGGTCTTTTTTTTACCGTTGAATATATTTAAATCCAATGGTTTAAAAAAGGTGTAATTTGAACTCATCTCATATATATATATATATATATATATATATGAGATGGGTTTAAGTTACACCTAGCGTAACTTTTATAAACTTACACATTTTTACACCATAGATTTCTAAGAGATTTAACAGTTAAAAAAATATTATTAAATGCTATTGTTTTCCACTTTACTACCTAATTAATACTAGCTCTCTCTCTCTCTCTCTCTCTCTCTCTCTCTCTCTCTCTCTCTCTCTCTCTCTCTCTCTCCTTTTTTATTGCTTTCCACCATATAATATTTTCTTCAACACAATCTAACATAAAAAATTGAAAAATAATCCCAACTCTGGCCAACATTTAGTATCTCTGAACAATTCATAGTTGGCAACTTTTCTAACAATAATCTACAACATTTGATATGTTTCTATGCGAAGTTATATCAAAACCACTAAAAACATCAACTCGAAGAACCAATAAATATATAAACAAAAAAATTAATAACAATAGAGACCAAATCTTTTGACACCTAAATGGGGCATTGAAGTGTTCTTTTCTGCCTTTTCGGTTAAAACTTTGTTTCAGGTGTGTATATTCATAGTCATTATACTTACTCTTCCGAAAGAAGACATAAATCCTGTCCACCAAATTACCATAGAAAAATTCAGTGGAAAGTTATCAACGATGATGTAGAGTTGTTCGCCTACAGTCACTTGTTTTACTTAAGTTCCCATGCCCTAGCAAGTCACAATTTGTTCCCTCACAAAGGCACTCCTGTGGGTTTGCATAGAAATAATCTTCATCCTTTGGCTTATCTACAATAACCCTATGATAAGTTGGCTGTCCCATTCTTTTCTTATTAACCAATGCAATGATAGCTACAAACTCATTCCATGAAAGTGTTCTATTGTGACATATATCCAGTCATGGTACAAGACTTTTCCGATCTAGCATGGTGGTTTATTCAAACCCAAGATACTTGCAAATCAGAAAGATCTTCAAGATCTTTCAGAAATGCAATAGTTTAGCTGTTTTGCCATCGAATAAAATTAAAGGCCACCTCATCATGGTGGGAATACAAACCTACGATGACCTTCCACAAATTTTGCCATGTTTCCATCGTAGGTGGGAATGCTGACTCTTGTTAGGAGAGAGAGAATGCTAGTATTAATTAGGTAATAAGATGGAAAACAATACCATTTAATGATTTTTTTTTACCGTTAAATCTCTTAGAAATCTACAGTGTAAAAAAGGTGTAAGTTTATAAGAGTTATACCCAGTGTAACTTGAACTCATATCTCTCTCTCTCTCTCTCTCTCTCTCTCTCTCTCTCTCTCTCTCTCTCTCTCTCTCTCTCTCTCTCTCTCTCTCAATATATATATATATATATATGTTGAAAGCTCGTATTTGTGTTAAAACACAAAAGCCTGTTCAGACCCCCAATTAAAACTTACAGCTAGATTGCTTTTACTCTAACTTAGAATAAATGCGGAATAAGAGTAATAAGTGCAATGAACCGATAATACTATCCTAAGCCATATTTATCCATCATTGACAGTAAAATGAAAGCTTAAAGAGTAGGGAAGAGAGATGCAAACACAAGATAATATCGAGACATGTTATCGAAGAGGAAATCGAAGAACTCGGCGAAAAACCTCTTCGCGACCCTCCAAGTCAAAATTGATCCACTAGAGAATAAAGTTGGAATACATAAATAACAAAGGACCCTCCAAGCCTAGTCTACCCCATGTACTTGAGCTCTCCAAGCTCTTGCTATTAACTAACTTCTCGGAATCTTGTTTTCTCTAACTTTCTGGATTTCCCAATTCAGCCTAATTGCATCTGCCAATAAATGACTCCTTTCAATACTTCCCAGTAGCACCAAAATCTCACTTAATACTTAGAATGGGTGTGGTAAGTGCTTGGGCTAGCAACCTCTCAATGATCTAGAGATGGAGAGTAGGAGTTGAGGAAAACCACAAGGAAATATGTAGATGATTACGGGTATAATAATATCTAACTCTCAAGTGTATTTTCTAGGGTTTTCTCTTTGAAAAAGAACACCTTATAATTTGTAGGTAATGGATGAATATATAGTATGGGTAAAGACTTGGTAAAGCAAACACAAGTTTTTTCCTAACAGAGACTTTCGTGAGTTCTTCACGGGTTGGCCCTTCTCACGAGATAGTCGCAAAAATGATAGCCTGGCATGACTCTTCGTCTTCTAGTCATGTGCTCCACATGTGGCCTTTTCGCAGGTTGCTTCTTGCGAGTTACTAGTGAGCCAGTCGTGAAATCCACAGATTCAACTCTTAAAGCCTGATTCTTCACCGGTTTCTCACACTCATCCCTTACAAATAAACTCATATACATACAGTGAAAAATGATTGAAAAAATTACAATCAAATTTCACACGGAATTAAAGCCAACACAATATAGTTGGAAATCACAACTTTACACACACACACACATATATATATGGACTATTTTTGCCTTTTCTCTTGTTGTGATTTGGGATTTTGTGTGCTTATTTTAGTGCCCTTATATTATTGCTGTTTTGTTTTTCGGTTTCTTGTATTTTTGGCATGACCTTTCATAGGGTTGTGAATATTAAACCAATGGAGGAAATAAATTATTTTTATTTCACCATCCATGACCTTTTCGAAATTGCACACCTATAGTTAAACAAGAAATTTTCAAATTCTAATCAATCAATGGAATTACAAACTTATAATTATGCATGACCTTTCCAAAAGCAAAAGACATTAAAATATACCAAAAATTTCACTCTCTTCCAACCTATCTTCAATGTTTGGCCATAGGGTCTTTTAAAATAGAATTTAAAATTTTATGGTGTATAACTTGGAATTTTCTTACAACTCTTACATGATTAATTAAAAATTTTAAGGCTATATATTATGGTTTCATACTATAATTCCAAAGATTGTACAAGAGCGAGCAAGGTTAAAGATAAAATGGCTATGAAACTACTGAATGTGATGATAATGGTGTCAATCATTGTTCAAGTCGTGGTGCTGGCCAACAACTCGTCCTTTTCTAGTCTTTATCCCTATCGTCCCCCCCTCTCCGGCCCCCTTTCTGCTTCCCCGTTCACTTTGGTCTGAATGGTCACAAAATGATGCGAAAAATAAGAAGAAAAATTCCCATGTTAAAAAATTTGACCCTTTATTAGAGTTGGCGAGAAAAATACGAAAACTATGCAGTAGGAAGTGCAAAAAGAAACTTAAAGGAGCTGAGCTCGGCATGTCCTTTGGTTTTCATAATTGTTGTAATAAAGGCCTCGATGAAGAAATGCATAGAATATCTGAAAATAATATTCTAGAAAAATTGATGAAAGTAAAATGAAAGCGCTATTAATTTCGTAATGTACATTATCCTTCATAATTTTGACATAATTTGTGATGGATTTTTAGTTTTTGTTAGTTTTAGTTCTTTTAACATAATTTTGATTTAGGGTTGCATTGAGTTTATTCTTTTCCTAAGTATGCCTAATGAATATTAGTGAGGTTGATCTTTGAATCAAATGGGGATGGATGTCCTACACCAATACGTTTTTGTACTATAACTTTGAACCTACTCTACTAAGAGGATTACTCAGATTCTTGCACATAAGGTTTGAGTTGATTCTTTGACTTTAACTGAGTGTTGACTACTCTCAACCCTAACCTTGTGAATTTGTGGTGTGTTCCTTAGTCATTGAGTCAAAGATAGAGTCATGACTTGGAGATAAGAGGGAAGTGGGATGGTATTGTTGCTGGCTGGCTACTTGCGACATTTCTGCTATTGCTTAGCCACTGAGGGTTGGTTTTTTTTTTTTTTTTGATAATGCTTGCTTCTATTGTTGTGTAAGGACAAAATTATTTAATTTGTTTAAAATTTTTTAAAGGTTCAAGTTGTTTGTTTTGAGAAAAAATGGTGAATTAGACTTAATATGCTTTAGTTTTGCTATTGGTAATTTTTCTTTTCGTTGGATTAGGTTTTTTGGGTTGTATATTTTGTTTTAAATTTTAGATTTATAAATTTGTTTTTAATGGCCTATAAGAGGAGAAAAACACTAGAACCATAAATGCTTTTTACAATTTCTTTTACAAATTGCTTAGTGATGAGTGGTTATTGGTAATTAAAAAATTGATGCAAGTAGTAGGCCTAGATGCGAACTAGTATGAATTTACTACCTTAATAATAATTTTTAAAAATATTGTAAAAAAGGTTTGTAACTGTAGCATTATTCATTAAATAAATAATGATTTTGTTAAGGGTGGCAAAGTGTAATTTTGGTGAACAAAATTGATAAAATTAGTCCCTATACACACACATTAAAATTTAAAATTAAAAAAAAAAAAAAAAAGTCAACTAACCTGTGGGGCCAGAGAACTTATGATCCGGCCCACGCTCTACTAAGGCCCAGGGCCCGTGCTGAGGAGGGTATTTGCCGAGGACGAATAAGGAAAGGCCGAATAGCCTGGGGGCACAGCTGAGGAAGACCTTGTCCTCGGTATCTCAAGACTTTAAAGTGAAGAGCAACATCTCGTTGAAGGATGCCCCCAAAACGCCCATTGAAGAAGAGGCGAGTAGAATGGGACCCACGTGGGGAAAAGATGTGGAGCTGGTTCAAGGTAAATACGTCCCATCTGCATTAAATGCGCTCACAAACGTCCTAACCATATTAATGAGAAAAGACACCTGAACAGTGTGGCTTCGGTTATTGCAACTAACAAAAAGCAAGAGGAGGCAACCGATGGGACAGGTACTTAAGTAGGCACCTGCCTGATAAACAGGTGGAGGGTCAGGATCAACCGAAAAGGGATATAAAAAGAAAGACTTATGCACCAAAAATTTTGGGGGGGGGGGGGGACAACCAGTCCTCCCAACCATGGTGTCCTAGAAATAAGGAGAATAACAAGAGCACAAAGCTCACAGATTCCTTGAATGAGATTCACTGACCGGAGCCAACCCAAACCACCGTCCGGTGACCAAGGCTTAGCCTTTCAAACCCACGATCTACAAATGATATTGTTTGGACCCTCTTTACATACGAGTCCAATATCTTCTTGGGATCGTCACGAATCAAGTCCCTACAATTGGCACCGTCTGTGGGAAAGGCTTGTGTGTTGGCCCAGGCGGTGGAGCGAGAAATCCTTCTATTACTTCCAGCAGCCCGCTACCGCGTCCTAACGTAGGGTTCCATTAGGGGTTGCGTTTCAAAGCGTTAGTAACGCGGATGGTTCTAGGGGCTTTCCACAGCGGATCAACGTATCACATCTTGATTGAGGGGCTAACCCTTCATGGGGCTAACCCCTTCCATACTTAAAAAATCCAAGTTTTTGACAGAACCAAGGTATTGCATGGTCCTCGGACTCAAACCTATGGAGAAACTAACTACTTAAAAAATCCAAGTTTTTGACAGAACCAAGGTATTGCATGGTCCTCGGACTCAAACCTATGGGGAAACCAACTACTTAAAAAATCCAAGTTTTGGACAGAACCAAGGTATTGCATGATCCTCGAACTCAAACTTATGGGAAAACCAACTGCTTAAAAAAGCTAAGTTTTGGACAGAACCAACGTATTGCATGGTCCTCGAACTCAAACCTATAGGGACAGAACTAAGGTATTGCATGGTCCTCGGACTCAAACCTATGGGGAAACCAACTACTTAAAAAAATCTAAGTTTTGAACAGAATCAAGGTATTGCATGGTCCTCGGACTCAAACCTTTGGGGAAACCGACTACTTAAAAAATCCAAGTTTTGGACAGAACCAAGGTATTGCATGATCCTTGGACTCAAACCTATGGGGAAACCAACTACTTAAAAAAGATAAGTTTTTTACAGAACCAAGGTATTGCATGGTCCTCGGACTCAAACCTATGGGGAAACCAACTACTTAAAAAAATCTAAGTTTTGAACAGAATCAAGGTATTGCATGGTCCTCGGACTCAAACCTATGGGGAAACCGACTACTTAAAAAATCCAAGTTTTGGACAGAACCAAGGTATTGCATGATCCTTGGACTCAAACCTATGGGGAAACCAACTACTTAAAAAATCTAAGTTTTGGATAGAACCAAGGTATTGCATGATCCTTGGACTCAAACCTATGGGGAAACCAACTACTTAAAAAAGACAAGTTTTTTACAGAACCAAGTTATTGCATGGTCCTCGGACTCAAACCTATGTGGAAACCAACTACTTAAAAAATCTAAATTTTGGATAGAATCAAGGTATTGCATGGTCATCGGACTCAAACCTATGGGGAAACCAACTACTTAAAAAAATCTAAGTTTTGAACAGAATTAAGGTATTGCATGGTCCTCGGACTCAAACCTATAGGGGAAACCAACTACTTAAAAAAGCTAAGTTTTGGACAGAACCAAGGTATTGCATGGTCCTCGGACTCAAACCTATGGGGAAACCAACTACTTAAAAAATCTAAGTTTTGGACAGAATCAAGGTATTGCATGGTCCTCGGACTCAAACCTTTGGGGAAATTAACTACTTAAAAAATCTAAGTTTTGGACAGAGCCAAGATATTATATAGTCCTCGGACTCAAACCTATGGGGAAACCAATTACTTAAAAAATCCAAGTTTTGGATAGAACCAAGGTATTGCATGGTTCTCGGACTCAAACCTATGGGAAAACCAACTACTTAAAAGCTAAGTTTTGGACAAAATCAAGGTATTGCATGGTCCTCGGACTCAAACTTATTGGGAAACCAACTACTTAAGGAGAATTCTAGGTTACTCAGACCTATGGGAAGATTGTTTACTAAAAGTCGGATTAAGTCCTAGACATAATGAAGATCCCAACCTGTCCTCGGAGCCTCAGCTCTAAGGGAACTGATGCAAACGAGCGTTCGAGCTCGGCACGATCGTACCTCGGTCCTCGAACAAGATACCAAAAAAGGACCAAGGCTATGAAAGTCATCGGCAAGGCGGCGAAACACTCTAGTACTTGGCGGCCTACGTGGACGGGCTACTTTCGAGTTATCCATCCTCGGATGGTTACCTCCTACACCGCATCGAGTATTCAGCTGTCATCTCGACTAGTTTGGGGTATGTATCGTCTTTTCAGGTCGGCATTATTGGGCCGAATAGTCCGATAAGTATAGAATAACATATTTCTCTCAATAAGGGTTTCTGCCCTAAATATCATTTGTTCATGTCGGCATTATTGTTTTGCCAGGTAGTCTCAATAAGCGCAGAGTAAGGTCTTTTTATTAACAGGGATTTCGGCCCTAAGCATCGTTCAGAATATAAAAATAAAAAAGAAGTCATGTGGCAGTACGTCTATTCACGGTATAACCATTTCAAAAAAGACAGACTGCACAAAATAAAGCAATGTTGACTTTTATTAATATAAAGAGGTAGTACAGCGTACAATGAAGGGTTTAAACAAGCCTATACAAGAAACAAATTACAAAAGAAAGAATAAATAATAAAAAAAAAAACAACAAGAAGTCTTTCTAAACTCTGCTCCAGTAGCAACCAGGATGGATTTGGTGAGGGGAAAGAAGAAGGGGAGGCAAAAGGAGGCACCAGTAAAGGAAGAGAGGAAGAAGTAGGAACACTTTGTCCCTGCGTCAGTCCTGACTCCTAACCCGCTGGTGCCATATTAGCTATGCTCGTAGGAGAGCGGCTGGTACTGATAATGGATAACCCTAACTCAATCGCACCAAAAGTTTGATGCGACTAGCGCCTGCTTCAGATTTTGGCTGAAGGAGGGTGAGAAGTATTTTGAGTCTCTACCAACCGTGCCCTAACCGAGCCATCTTAAATTTCGGAGGGACATAACGCTTCTGGGAAGGATGTGGTCTCTTCATTCCCACTTCTACCTCAGACGTGTCACAATTCAAGGTGTGAGTGAACAGATAAGGGAAACTCTGGATGAAGCTAGGGGTTTAAGACTTTAGAGGGATTAAGGGCTCTCTGTGTGAGGGAAGTAACCTCTTGCCTTTCTTCTTATATGGAAGGCAAGACGGATGGCATTTAATCTATCCAAATTTTCAAGAAGATCTGTGAACGAGAATATACCCACTCCAATTCCCAACGCCGTCAATAACCGTTAGATTTGAATGGTCTGGTAAAGGGAAATCATTAAAGACGCGTCTCGAACACTAAAACGGCAGGAGCGCATCGTGAGTGAATCTAGAAGAATGTTTCGCAGTCTGGTTTGTTTCCTGGATAGATGAAGAGACACCTACATTGATGGAGGGCAGAGCTAAGCAGACCGTGATAAAGACGGGGCATTACCAAAACCCTCCTCTCCGACCAAGAGGTCGGACAGCAAGATTTTGAGGGGCTATTGTGGGGCCAGAAAACTTATGATCCGGCCCATGCTCTACTAAGGCGCAGGGCCCGTGCCGAGGAGGGTATTTGCCGAGGACGAATAGGGAAAGGCCGAATAGCCTGGGGGCACAGCTGAGGATGACCCTGTCCTCGGCATCTCAAGACTTCAAAGTGAAGAGCAACATCTCGTTGAAGACTGCCCCCAAAACGTCCCCTGAAGAAGAGGCGAGTAGAATGGGACCCACGTGAGGGTAAGGTGTGGAGCTGGTTCAAGGTAAATACATCCCATCCGCATTAAATGCACCCGCAAAAGTCTTAACAATATTAATGAGAAAAAACGCTTGACTAGTGTGGTTTCGGTTATTACAACTAACAAAAAGTAAGGGGAGGCAGCCGATGGGACAGGTACTCAAGTAGGCACCTGCCTGATAAACAGGTGGAGGGTTAGAATCAACCGAAAAGGGATACAAAAAGAAAGACTTGTGCGCCAAAAAGGGGGGGACAACCAGTCCTCCCAACCATGGTGTCCTAGAAATAAGGAGAATAACAAGAGCACAAAACTTCCAGACTCCTTGAACGAGATTCACTGACTGGAGCCAACCCAAACCACCGTCCGGTAACCAAGGCCTAACCTTTCAAACCCACGCTCTACAAATGATATTGTTTGGGTCCTCTTTATGTATGAGCCCAATATCTTCTTGGGATCGTCACGACTCGAGTCCCTACATAACCCATTTAATTTAGTTTTTGGTAGCAATTACATTAGAAAATGCATCAATGGTCAATTATTCTCTTAAACATTTTCAATCCATCTATGCAAATGCATAGAGGGTCTGCTAAAAAAATGATTTATTTCTTAAGGTACAGTTTAATGCAATTCATATGGTCACTCCTCCTCCTCCTCATGACCCTTCCCACTTACACAGCCACCATCATGGTGTACTATGATCCACAAACACCTCCATAGACTCCCCTATATAGATCACCTCCAAGGACATAACCAACGTTTGCTTTTATCTCACAATCTCCTTCTTCCCAATCTCCCCTCCGTTATCCTTGTATTGCCAAGTTCAAGAACCAACTCCGCTATGATCTTAATGTCTGCTTCCACCTTATTGGCCTTTATAGGCCTTCTCATTTCTCTTACATAGTAATTTGGGATTAAATACTTTAAATTTAAGTCCATCCAAATAATTTATTTTATGTTACATTTTACTATAGATTTTTATAAGTAAATAAGTAAATAAGCTAATATATGAAGACATTAACACCACCACATGTCTTGGGATTGAATTTATTTGTCTTGAAAAAAAAAAAAAAGTATATACATGCAGAACGTAAAATTTTACATTATAGTTCTTTGCATGCCTTTTTTTTATTTTTTTTATTTTTATTTTTTTAATTAATCTCACAAACGAACATGATTTTTAAAAGTATTATTAATTGTCTCTTATGTACAAAATGTTTTTGAACCTGGTGTTTGTTAGAAGAAAAACATTCATGTCAACTAACCTCATTCACTACGTAAGTGTCAAAGAACATAATGTACCTTGTCATTGCTCGCTACTGAAGTGCCAGAGGTAATCGCTTGTGTTAGTGAGCTGATCTGAACCTATCGTCATATCCTTTCACAATCGAACAAAAAAACAAAAACATGACAGATGTGTGTGCTTGCAAAGGTGATTCCTTCAATGCCGCACCATGAATGAAAAACAAACCATAGTGAGTAAAGATAAATCATTCTATACTAAAAGTGTGACTTATTAAATGCCACAATATATAATCTCAAGATTATCAGCATCTAAAACCACGTCTACCTAATTAATTAATCGCATCAACGAAACTCCCTCCGCAATGTTGCTATAAGCACAATATATTTTGTGTCCATAGCAGATAGAGCTGTTCATGGATGCTTTTTACTACTCCAGCAAATTTCCCCTTTACTAGGAAAAAAAAAGAGCATATCCTGTCATGGATTTATACTTGTCTAGATCACTACCCTAATCTGCATCACTATAGCCAACAAAGTGTAGTTTCTACCCAGCTAAAAGAGTGAGTAGTTCACCATTCCACAAGGTGTTAGAGAATTCTCGACTGCTTTTGCTTCAACAAGTCTAGAATTTGATTGGAATATATTGAATAAGCCAACTTCATAACATATATTTGGCCTAGTTCACATCATGGTGTACACCACTCCACCCACAATACTAGAATATGGAACTCGAACCATCTCGTCTTTCTTCATAGACTTTAGGACACATTTTTAAGCTAAAGGCCTCATTTTTGTAAATAGGAGTATCGATGGGTTTATAATTATGCATTTTAAAGCGTTTGGGAATTTTCCTAATGTTAACCTGTTAAGCCAAACCAAGAATTCTGTTTGAATAATCTCCAAAGATTTTAACTCTAAGAATATATTATTCTTCACTCATGCCCTTCATTTCGAAAGTAGAGGAAAATCACCCTTTACTGACACTGATCACTTCTTTGTCATTTCCTATCAACAAAATATGGATACGGATCCTCTCCATTTCTCTTTGAAATGGAGAGTGTCCATTTCATGGACAGGATCTCTTTAAAATAAAACAACAGTCTAAAATGTGCCACATCAATTAAAACTTAAAATGCTCAAACTCAATTATGGTTAACTTTTACTCAGTAAACCCACCTGATCTAAACAATTTTTTCTAAATCTCTCTCTTCTCCAACCCATCTCCAAGCTCCACTCTTTCTCAACCCTGCCATTGTCACTGCAACCATAACCCTTGCTCCAAACCACCTTTGTCACGGGGGCCACATCTCATAGCCCAGCATCATCAAACTGCTCCGCTGGAATAGCCACTACCTAGTATGTTTCTCTCTCTAATTTTATTTATTTATTTATTTATAAGCTCTGTTTGATTGTTGGAAAAATGAAGAGAAAAAAAACTATGATACTGCTATTTTTTGATTGATTTGTTGGTGCTGAATTTGGTTTTTTTATTTTTTTATAGAATGGTTTCTTGTTGTGTGTGTGTGTGTGTGTGTTTTTTTTTTTTTTAAATTTTTTTAAGCTTTTGGTTTTAATCTTGGTGGGGTGTTTTAGATTTTTGGGGGATTTACGGATTTTTTTTTTTTTTTTTATCTGAATTTGTTCTTAAAGCAATGGGATTTATGGGTTATATTTTTGATACCACACCCAACTTTCTTCCTTCTCTTTTAGTGTCTCAGAAACAAAGTTCAACAATCCAGAAACGTTGCAGAATATTTTAACCCACAAAAGAAAAAAGAAAAACACAATCTTCTTGCTTATAAAAACAATGGGTTCCAATTCAAGAACTCCAAAGGAAACGAGAATCACAAATTCACAGCTTAGCTACACAAAAATTTGTCAAAAGCTATATTGAGATTTGAAGAAAAGGGTTTACTTTATTTTCTTTTATTTATTTATTTTTTTACACAGCGATAGTGAGGAATTATATGAGTTTTTTTGAAAGGAAATTTTAGTTCCTATAGCATATCAATCAAATGGTGTATGGGAAATGAAAGTAAAATAGGGAAAACTAAAATAAAATGAAAATAGGAAGAGACAGAGACAGTGCATTCATGCTTGCTTAATAGATAAAAGGATGAGTGAAGAAATAATTATTGCAAAATACTCCATATATATGCTTTGCATAAGTTAAGAAAAAAGACGTGAAAATGACCACATAAAAGAAAGGCATGAGTGATTTTTTAAGCACCTAGTACGATTAGCCTTGTATTATTATGAAAAATAATTATAGGGGAGGAAGTATCATCAGTGTTTATGCATATACTAGGGAAAACTCTCCTTTTATCTACCTCATCTTCTAATTTGTTATGTTATCATAACTTTTCATTTAGTTGTTTGCATCTCAATCTGATTTTTAATAGATTAAGGGGTAAAGAAAAAGGAAAATTTTGACAATTTTATCTAGTAAGCAAGCATGAATGCACTAATTCACCTTACAAGCTTAGAGCGTTGTCAGTTATAAGGTCAATTATATTGGCTTGAGGATGCATAAACTCAGATGTAAGATACTATGAATGTTCAATTTGGCTTTCAATCTGTTGTTAACTATTTTCTTTCTTTTACCCCCTTAAAACATGGTATTGGGTTGTGAGCAATCATCAAAATACAAGCTCTTTGTTTTACTTAATTATTATAGTTCAACCAGTTGGAAATAATGGGGAAGTTTATAATATGCAAGATTGGCATTTTTTGGATATGGCCTGTAGGTTTCATCAATCTTTGGTATACTTTCTGCGTTATTTTGAATCATCAATTACTTGAGGGGAAAGACTGTCAAAGTGTTAGGTTTTCTATGGGAATGCATTTCATGTGTCGTGAAACTTCAGATTCTAGAGTTTTGATATCAAAAGGACTTATATAATGAAGAGACATCCTACCAAGAAAGGGTGGGGCAAGTTGAATATCATGAGACAAGTCAAAGTGATCAAGTTGTGAGTCTGACTGAAAATTGCAGACTATGGCGGGAATGTGTAGTCAAGAAGTAGGAGACACTTTAGTGCAGAATTATCATTATATTATGACCTTTGTAATCAAGTGTATATTTCAATAGAACTCTTGTTATATATGTCTATGTTTCTATCTCTTTTTTTTTTTTTTTTTTTTTTTTTTGAAAGTGGGCTTGATTTTCATTAAAACCAGAAAGAGAGTTACAGTCATACAAGGATCTGCAAAAGTAGAACCAAAAAGACTAAGCACTACAATACATCTGATTGGATTAACAAAGAAAGAAAAGGAGTAACACCATTCCATAGTTGGGAGCTTTCTGTCCTGCAAGGATGTTGGGCTAACTCGTGTGCAACTTGATTGAAGTCTCTACATATGTTTCTATCTCTTATACTATTACTCTACAAGATATGGAATTACCCTTACGAAGAAATGAAAAATTTGCTGAAATATAGAGTTTAAAATGGCCCAGCCATCCTCAAATGATACTACTAAGAAATTACATAGAAAATAGAAATTCATTAAACGTATTTTCATAATGTTAATAATATATCACATATATGATCACTATTCAACTAAACAAATACTCAAACATGTACACACAAAACCAACATCTTTAATTATCTTCTAAGCCAATTACAAAAAATATCAAAAATTTGCTACAAACTTCGCAAATAAATGTCTAAGTTGCCCTACAAGCTAGATTAGATCAAATCTCAATCAATAGTTAAACTGATAATTAGTGAATTTTGAATTGCTAACTTCAAGATACAATTTTTTTCAATCAGTCATGGGATACTTCAAAACCTTTTCTTCAAAACAAATGGGCAAAAATCAGTGCATGGAACTTTGCATAAAGCTTGCACTTGATTTCTTGAACAACACTTGTACCCATCTTTAGACCTTTTTCAAGGTTAGGCTGCTCCAACTCATTTTCTACAAAAAGAAAAATCAAATGCATTATGTACATCAGAAAGGGAAAAAAAACCACAAAGAAAAATTTCTTAAAAATCCATACCATCAAGTCAAAAGCTCTACATTTTTTGGCAAATACACTGACAAACTTCAAGTGGTCCATATACTTAGTTATGAAACTGAACTAACATAAGAACAAAAGCATTATCTTCTATTAAACATACCTTCTATTTGAAAAACTGAACCAACATAAGAACAAAAGCAATATCTTCTATCAAACATACCTTCTACTTGAAAGGGAATTGGGTAAGAAGCTAAGCAAAATTCCAAACACTTTTGTGTAAAAAGAACATGAGTTCAGAAAGGCTTGTTCCTACATGCACATTACATCAAGCCTGAGCCTTAAGGTCCAACAAAAGTTTTTAAAATTATAGTATTTATTGAAACGAACAAAATGAAAAAGGCCATTTAATAATAAAAACTTAGATGACACATATTTCTGCTTTTATATGCAGTAAGCCAAATGTTCAATATTTCAAACCCCCTTCACACAAGCATTTTGACCTATCAACTCAAAAGCCCAATTAATAATGTGATGCATACAAACGTTACAAGATCAACTAAAATCATATAAAGTAAACTGAAATGGATATTTGATTTAATATTATGCTTACCAAAAAACAAAAGCAGTTCAAGAGCTAATTCTAAGAATAGGTAATATGTTAATTAAAAAGTCAAGCACTAGCTAGCTATGATACATCGTGCATATGGTGCAATGTAGAAATATGATGCCAAGCTGCAAAAAATGTTATGATAAAATTTAGTTGACAATTCTACAAAATACTACTGATACACAAGTACTATTGAGGACATAAATTTCTGGGAGGTAAGTAAAACTTAAAAAGAATTGTTACTGCACAGAATTCAAGTGGTTCAGCAAGGAATTGGACAGAAATTCAAAGAAGCACCTTTTGGGATCTGGATCCCACCTTTTGCATCAAATCAACCATATTTTGTCAATAAAAGCAAAGGTTTAACTCAGCCGACAAGCTAAAATGATAAAAGGAAATGAGATTTTGATGATGAAAGATTTGTCATGATAATGAGCAACAAGAGTTTGAAATTAGGCAAAGTAGAGCCAAACTTAATCATTCCATGGTAGAGCATTCTGATAAATTTTAATCCCGAAGCTCAAACCAACAACTAATAAAACCACACAAAAAAGAAACCAAATTCAGCACCATTAAAATATATATATAGCAGTATCATATTTTTTTTTTCATCGTTTTTCCAACAACCAAACAAAGCTTTTTAGTAAAAAAATCATAGAGAGGGAAAACTTACTAGGCAATTTCTGCGCCGATGGAGCAGTCCGACGATGCTAGACTAGTGTGAGACTTGGCCCACATGATAACGGTGGCTAGGCATGCGGGGTCATGGTGGCAGTGGCAATGGCAGGGTTAAGAGAGAGAGAGTGAAGCTTGGAGATGAGTTGGAGAAGAGAGAGATTTTGAAATTTTCAGAAAAATGGGTTTGCTAAGTGAACTGTATGGTTAACCACAGTTGTACTTGTTGAGTTAGGTTTTTGTATTTTAATTGACGTGGCATTTCTTAGATTGTTGATTTATTTTAAAGATATCCTATCCATAAAATGGACACTCTCCATTTCAAAGAGAAATGGAGAGGATCCAAATCCACAAAATATGGTCTACATACAAAGATAATATTATAAAACTCTTTTTGAACTGTTTCACATACCCGCAATGGTCTTCTTCAATCATCATGAATCCATTCAAGAATTTGGCTCGGTGGAATCTTAGGTTTTATTGCCTAGAGGATTATTTTAAACTAATTAAAGATAACTTAAACTTGCAAATTTTTTTTTTTTTTTCTTTGGCCTCAAAATCAATTAGTTCATCCATATTTGTTTCCTTACTTAGTTTTCCACTAAGAAATGTTGTTTGAACATCCATTTGGAATAATTCTAAATCCAAATATGCGGCAATGTAAGAATTAGACAAATCTAGGCAAACCTTACTCCATGGGAGAACGTTTTCTTGTAAACAATACCTTCCTTTCGGGTATTGCATTTCGCCAAAGGCCATGCTTTATACATTTCTTTTGATCCATCCACCTTAGTCTTGGTTTACTAAATTTGGATTGCTAAACTTGGATTAAAAATATGTGATCCAAACTAGTCATTCTTCACCAAATCATGAAAATTACATAATTTGTGGTTTTTGTGATGCAAATGTTATTAATGTGATTGTGGTACTTGTTTTAGATGACATGCATACTACAAATTTCATGTTAATTTATATCTTAATCATTTTATATCTAGGAGTATTGATGTTTCTCAAATAAAGTAAAAATGACGTAATATTTTTTATGGCGCACATTTTGGTCATACATGATATTAGTCACAGGAGTTTTTTGATAGAAATGTTTTGTCACAAATAAAGTATTAGAGGACTTTTTTTTTTCGATGGAGCTGTTTTGGTGCAAATAACATTAGCAAATAAGAGATTTTCAACGATGACCAGAGTTTGTCGTAAAAGGTAAATGGTCGTTTTGAAAATGTATTTCAACAAAGAATCTAAGTATTTACGATGACTTTTTGTCATCGTAAAAGTATATTAATGATGGAAGGGGTGTCTCTATTCAAAAACAAAAAAGACTAACACCGAGTAGTACTGAAAGCAAATTTATATATAGTATTCTTTATTTTCTTTATTATTTATGTGCCCATTGAAACTATATGGGCCATACAATGAGAGAGTTCTCTCCTTAGGAGTAGGGTGCAAGTGAAACTTGATCCCAACTTTACCAACAAGGCTATAGTTGGCATTATTTATTTCCTTCTAATCCAAACATCATTCAAAACAAGCATTGGTACTGAGGAGTAAACACATGGTGCTCCTAGCAAGTGAGATTATCGCCTGGAGCAACACCAAGTTGGTTACAATATTGAGTGTAGTACTGGACACGGGCGTGGACTGTACTAGGGTTTCCACCATTGCATTCAATGGCACCATTGATGGCTCGAATGGTTGCACCAAAACCTTGGGTTACGACTGGACGAATATTGGTCATCCAAAACCATAAGGCGGCCTTAAAAGAAACAACCACATCTGTAGCAACAGTTTCAGGAGAGTTTAATAAGTCGATTTTAATGCTAGTTCCGGCAGCACCGTAATTGTAATTCCATGTTAGCTGAAGTGGTCCACGGCCGAAGTATTTTTTGTTAGGGTTGCATGGATACTGTGTGTTGGTCTTGTCACAGTAGTCATGTGATGCACCATTAATCTCTTCTATGTAACAAAAATCTGCCCAAAGATAAACGTATTAATTTCACTTCACCTTTTATGTAAACCTGTGCTTTAAACTATAAATCATCAAATCTCTCATAAATCTGTGTTTTTATGATCATATATATCAGACTATAAGGAAAAGTTGCTTAATTAAAAAATATAAAAAAGTGGAAGATAGACATACCCTTTAATTCTTTAGTTATCACTTTGTAAAAATTCTATTTAAAAAAGTAAAAAGATGTTTAAAAGTATAACTTGATAAAGTAGAAATAATCAATAGTGATCTAGATGAAAATATATTCAATCGTGTGTTACATATTATATTTTTTTAATTAAGTAATTACAACATGTAGAGAATGATGATTTTAACAATAATTATTCTTAAAAAAGAAATCACACAATACCACTAATCTACAAGCATTTTGGTCTATACTATATATTATGCAATTCAAAAACAACCTAAATGCAAACTAATTATTATCTAATTATTATTATTGTTATTTTAGTTTAGAGACAGAAATTAGTTACTTAATATATGACATCAACTAAATTGGATATTATGAGTGATTTGGTGCATGCGTCTTTTATTGCATGTCTGCATGAGTATGATGCATGAGTATGATATGTAGTAAATTAATTAATATTTATTAAAATGGAGTAATATCTTACGTCCAGTCTCATGAGTAACATGAGCAAAGAAAGCTGCAATTTCACGCTTGGAATCATTTGTAGAACTAAGATTTCCAAATTGATTGAACGAATTGAGAGCATCAAGAAAAGCTGCTCTTGTGTAGAAGTTCTTCCCTGCACAACTTGCATTGGTCTGATTAATTATCCCATTAAAAAAATCTTGAGTCACGATATCCGCTACTGAACTACCATTAGTACTTCGTGTAGTAGGTGATCCAGAAGTACAAGGACCTTCTTTGCAGCCCGGGCCACAGTAGTCATTACTGGTGCCACAAAAACCGAATTGGCTGCAACATAGGTTTGCTGCACAACTACAATTTTGACCCAGCACATATCCAGGCACAAACCCAGCTAGGATTCCGACTAGAACAAGGGTTAGTAAATTCTTTTTCAAACTAAGTGCAACCATTTTGGGAAGCTGTATGTGAGCAAAGAATGAAGAAGATAATTGTGTGATGAAAAACACTAAAACAGAGTTAAGCATTTGATATTTATAGTGCAATATGTGGTGCCAAACCCTATGGGAGTTTCACTATCAATTTGATAGTAATGGTGATTTCAAGATGGCGTATACGGTATTGGTCTTGTTGTTAGAATTTGACTCTGTCAATAGGACAAGTACCGGTCATTGTTCCGGTCTTTGAATAAGGTAATTGTGCATTTCTTCTGTTCTTGTAGAGGCTGCTTATGACAGTTGGTACCTAAATTATAATCATTAGTCAATAAGTAACATCAGATCAGACTAATGTGGAAAAGTTTGCAATCAAAATTTCGATATTGCATTCTTCTAAGAGTGGTTACATATTCAGCAAAGCAATGGTAAGTTACATGTGCATATTTGCAAACAAAGGCCAGACTATGGAAACAAAATATATATATATATATATATATATATATATATATATATATATAACATGTTTCAAACAAGTTATCCAACCCGGTCCTTAAGGTATTTACAAATTTTTCAGTACAGTGCATTACATAAGTTTTTCATCTACTCTAGTATGGAAGGTTGGCCGCGCATGTACATTATTCGAGTTGCAAAAACATACATGAACAATTAAGTACCATATATATAAAGTGATATTAGAAGCACTATAACTTTAACATTTTCCACCACAAAAAATGTAATTTTTGACATTCATATACTATATTTTTATTATATTTTTTAAATTTACCAATTACATTCATTACTACATCAATTTTTAAAAGTTATATAGTAAATTTTGTAGCAGTTTTAACATTATCCATTTAAAAAATAAAAAAGAGAGAAAGAGAGAAGGTCAAAATAACACATTAAATGAGCACAGTCCATGAAAGTATTTATTTTACTAGTTGAATTTATCTTTTTTTTTTAATATTTCTTTATTATTTTTTTTTAATGAATGAATTGAACTGATAAATGAATGATTTGTTTAGCATTAGCATTAAACTAAGTATGCTTAAGGCTTAAGTAGGGGTGGCAAAAATGGACACGACCCACGAACCCAACGCGACACAACACGAAATTAGTAAGTTATGGATTAAGACTAAATGGGTTAGTGTCATATTCGAGTTGACAAGACTAACCCGTTTAATAAACGGATTGGATTACTATCCAACTTATAGAACTCATTTGACCTGTTTGACCCGTTTAATTAAATGACATTGTACCAATATATCCTTCAAACCCTAGGTATATAAACCTATTAGTTATTGTGGTTTATTTTCTTTAACATATTATTATTGATTATTTGTGATATTGAGATAGTTTGACCCGTTTAATTAAATGACATTGTACAAATATACCCTTTAAACCTAAGGTATGTAAACTTATTAGTTGTTGTAGTTTATTTGTTTTAACATATTATGATTGATTATTTGTAATATTGAGATATACTTTAGTTTTAAATGATTATTTGTAATGCAATTAATCATTAATTTTGAATTATATATATATATATATATATTTGGTTTTTCATAATTCATATCAATTTGATTAATATATATATATATTTTTTAATAAATTCTGATAAAAAATCGACACAACCCACCTATTTAATAAATAAGTCATGTTAAAGTTGAAAAACCTTGACTCATTTAATAAATATGTCGTGTTAATATTCATCAATACTCATGTACGTGGTTTTTTCTATAAATTAAACTAGATAACTCTTCCGGCACCATAACAAAAATTGAGATTAATTATAATATTTTGTCCATGACTTAGTCATGTTACCAATATCAAGTTGTTAAAACTTAAAACTATAGTAGTCTTTATTAAGTTGAACAGGATCAATTAATTTAACGAATTTTGCTTTGATGGTTTCTTGATGGTTTATTAAGATAACTCCTGCAAACTTCCTTGGACCAAAATATGGGAAACAAGTCGGCCCTGACTGAGCCATGATTTGCGCTCCCAAGTTAATTAAGGAAGTGGTCCGATTTCCCAAGGTCAAGCATATCTGCTTTGACTCCAATTTCTCCAACTTTCTAGCTTTGGAGTCTTGATAACTTGCCAAATCAAACCTCTTTTCATCTAAAAAATTACTATTGAAAGTAGCAATTTTGGTTGATTAGCAATGCAAATAACAATAATAATAATTATTATTATTTGTCTATATCCTGCCGAACTTTGATATTATCAATAACAATTTATATAAATTCAAAGTAAATTGACTTCTTATTGACCTCATAATATTATGTCACGTTACTTTTAAGGTCTTTGCTACAATATATAATTTCATATGTGTTTGTTTGTTTGGACCCCTTAAAATAGATTGTTTAACCTAATGAATTAATCTAATTATGAGATCTAGGTTAAACAACAAAAAATCATATCATATAAAGTAAAAAAGAAAATAACACATAGATATGATTACCTAGAAAAACCAATGAAATGAACCGTTTCAAGGTAAAAACCTAGAGAGAAATTGACCTAATTATTCTCAAGGTAAACAAATCCACTAATAGAGAATTGAAGTTTTTACAATAAGATTTAACTCTTAGTAGTAACTTACTGATACGACCACATGCAAGTTCTGAATCCACAGACTCTTCTCTCTTAGATTTGCAGCACACAAGATCCCATGCTTAAATTATCAACTATGTATGATCTTATTGTAGCAATTTCAGATATACCGGTTCTAATGGTATGAGAATGATTTCCGGTAGTGATTTTGAAAAAGAAAGGCACAATACCTTTTAGATCTCACAAGAGCTCCTCTGAAGTCTTCTTAAAACGTACCTTAGGGTTTCCTTTAAATACTATGTGAAATAGATCTAAAACCCTAATCACTCAGTTGGCTTAATGAGAAGTGGGCTGAAATTAAAATCTGCAGAATTTGCATCAACCAATCAAACCATAGTCTCGATTGGTCAAATCTGGCATGTTTCAAATTCTTCTTTTTGTAGCTTGTATATTCTTGTGTTCTGACTTGTAACACCTTGTGTAATGTCTAATAAACCCTACCTTATAAACTCTAAGATTTATATCTAGACAAGTTTATATTCACAACTTGTCAATTGTTCTAAATTTTTAGAACCTAACAATATGCAAATACTTAATAATTGTCTATAGCTACCATAATCATAAATGTCATACTTAGACTGAAACAAAAAAAGAGAGAAAATCATATTCAGTTAAATTTTTTTATGCATTGCACGAGTTACCGACTAATTTTAACAAAATTCACATCAAAAACCTTGTAACTTAATTGATTGGCATTTTATGATATTTCTAATGGAAAGTCTAGATAAATCCTAGATTCAAATCTCACTCTATCATTTCTTGAAGCAATCTAGTAAAGATGTCTAAAATAAAGGATTTTACATGATATAAACAGTTAAATATAATGCGACATCATATATACCTTTATATTCCTCAAATTTTTAAATTTTAAGCAACAAATGATTCCTATCCTAATAACTTTTTTTTTTTTTTTTTTTTTTTTATCAATTATTTGATTTAATACGAATTTCAAAAAAATTATAACATTTAAACGTAAAAGTTAAATTAAAAAAAAAAGAAAAAGAAAAATGAAGCAATGTGTAGCCACATCAACCCGAAATAATGCTTCTTTCAAATGTTTTCCATTAAGTCGTGGTCTTTCTTCATCTTGCAATCTGCATCGCTCTATTACTCTCTCCTACCGAAAAAGTCATAAAAGAGGGGGCAATTGCCTACCCTGACCTCTCCCAGAACTACTTTAATATAGGATTCTAACTTCTACTTGGCCCGAATTTATAAAAAAAAAAAAAAAAAAAAAACTAGCAGATAACGTAATATCCAACTCACAACAGTTTTTTTTTCTTTTTTCATAAAACATTATGATTTACGGCACTTTGGTCTTTAACAATAATTAAAACTCAATTATATGAGAGTATCTTGTTGGCTGATCTATGGGTTCATGAGGCCTTGCTATCGCTGCATAGTTTCAAAAGTTGAGAAACACTCTGTTACAAAGTCGTGTAACAGGGGTTCTTTCAAGCTAGCATCCCTAGCTATCCAAAGCACTGAATGTAAATTAAGGTTGGAGGAGACCCTTGCTAGCTTGCAAGATACGCTCAAAGCTTTTAAATATCTTATGTATTAGCTTCATATTCAAAGGTAATTTCCATGGTTTTAGCTAAAGTCATCTATGGCCAAGATTTCTTCAATTGAGAACTAGTCGGTTTAAGATGTTATGATTTTTATATCTAAGTTTTATTAGAAGAGCAATGTTTTGGCTAGTTGGTTGCCACATGGCTAAGACTATTCATGTAATTGGTTTTTATTTTTTATTTTCATTCTATAAAGTCTTGCTATATATATATATATATATATATTAATATATATATTTGGCAGTAGCAAGTTTAACTTTTCAATTAGGACAATAGGGTATGAAGTAACAAACCTGTATCAACGCCTAAATTTCTGCATGTAAAGAACTTGTGCATATTGGTTACATGCATTCATTTAATCTGGTCGTAACTCACGCGGCGGCAAGACCTTGTATATTGTCCCTCTTGAGTCCTGACATTGAAAATTACTTGTCAACGACGTAAGTCATAAAATACAAATAAAGATGGAATCAAAAATCCTAATACAAGAATTCTTATACAAGACAAGATATGGTTCTGAATATGCTGGGCATCGGTTCAAAGATAAGGTCATGACTACTATTATTTGTTTAGTGATAAAAAAACAAATTTACTAAAAAAAAAATATGTTAATTTTTTTATTTTATTAAACAATAACATAATTATAAATTTATACCAATTTTATTTTACGTTTTTTTTTTCTCAACTAAACAAATAAAATTTTCATCTTTTAATTTTTTCACCCTACAACCAAACACAAATGCAAGAAAATTAAATTTACACTACTAAACTTACTGTAAAAATGTAAAAATGTTGTGAATGCAAAAATTCTACTTCAATAAACCTCAAGGCAAAGCAGTCTAATTTACTTGCCCAAAATTTTAAGATGGCTGGCCGGCACTGGTAGTTGGCCCATTATTAACGCGTTATCGTATTGACGGTATATAAGAAGAAAAACTAGCTACGCTTTCGACAAGTCAAAGTCGACAGAGACCTTGACCTATAACTCACACGCCTTTTACTTTTCTACATGATCAAAGAAATATCTTCATTAAAGAAATAGATATTTCTCACCCTACGTTGCATTATAAATACATATCACAACCTAACTCTTCATCTCACACATTTTACATATTCCTCAAACTTCATTAAGAAAATGGTTGCTCTTAGTTTACAAAAGGGTCTGCTAACTCTCGTTATAGTTGGAATCCTAGCAGTAAATGTGAAGGGTGCTTGTAATTGTGCTGCAAACGAATGTTGCAGCAAATTTGACTTTTGTGGCACTACTGCTGAACACTGTGGCGAGGGGTGCAAATCAGGACCTTGTACCACAACTACTACTAATGATGTTTCAGTCCCTGATATTGTGACAGAAGGCTTTTTCAATGGGATACTTAACCAGGCCCAAGGAGATTGTCCTGGAAAGAGCTTCTACACAAGAGCAGCATTTCTTGATGCTCTTAATTCTTATAATCAGTTTGCCAAGTCTGGTTCTAGTGATGATGGTAAACGTGAGATTGCAGCTTTCTTTGCCCATGCCACACATGAGACTGGAAGTAAGTTCTTGATCCTCTCTCTAACTTTGTTATTATACAATTATTTAGAAACATATATAATACTAATAAGCAATTATGGTTGTCGCCTATTCTATAGATAATATTTCCTCCAATTAATTTATTTTGTTACAGGCTATAAATGATATATTCTATCCCAAAAATAAGACTATAAATGTTATATAGAAGTTGTTTAATTAATATGATTTATCAAATTACAATTTAGTTTAACAAACCTCATCAGAGAATAAAAAGGCAACATTGGTTTTCCGAAGTTTGAAAATGAAAATAAGATGAAAATACAATTTTTTTTTTTTTTTTTTTGAGCTTTACTTTAATCATGTAGAACCCTTTTTTTACCATAATAAACATTTTAAGCAAAATAAGGCAATAAAAATAAATTATCTTAAACAAACAATAACTTTATAAAAGATATTTATATAGATTTCATAATAGAATGGTATGAATGTATGATTATACATATAAAATCATAGACATGCATATTTGTACGTAATAGTCATGTATTTAAGTTACAATTATATAATAATAGTGCGATTAGATGGCTTTTATTGATTTTTTATTTTCTGAGAGTAATGTAAATAATTTCATCAAAAAGAAATTACAGTAAATAAAAAATGAGGAAATTTATAAGTTTGACCTAAAAATATCACCTAAAAAAAGAAAACCCAAATTTTTTTACTTTTTTGGACTTTCCAAAGGCAAACACGTCTTTTGCAAGGACTTATCCCTGAGAGTTGAAGCAAAATGTTGTTGTTTGGACAGGTTTATGCTATATAGAAGAAAGAGATGTTCCAACCACGGAAAACTACTGTGACACAACCAAGACTCAATATCCATGCAATCCTAGCAAACGTTACTTTGGCCGTGGACCACTTCAACTAACCTGGAATTACAATTATGGAGCAGCTGGAAATGAAAATCAGTTTGATGGGCTAGGCTCTCCTGAAACTGTTGCCAATGATGCGAATATCTCATTTAAGACTGCCTTATGGTATTGGATGACCAATGTTCACCAATCTGTAAGCCAAGGTTTTGGAGCAACAATTCGAGCTATTAATGGTCCTGTTGAATGTGATGGTAAAGAACCTGGTAAAGTTCAGTCTCGAATCCAGTATTACCAACAGTACTGTACTCAATTTGGTGTTGCACCTGGTGATAATCTTTCTTGCTAGGATATTTTTACAAACACTTTTTATTTTCACCATGTTACAATTCTTTTCTTTAATTGTAACTGAATATTAGATCTTATGTATTAAATAAATGAAAATGATAAAGAGTTAGTTGGGTGCCAACTCTCTTAGATAATAAAATTTTTTGTTCTCACATGAGAACTTTGAATCAATCTTGCCTAGTCCAAGAGAAGAAGTGTAAGGAATGAAAGAAATTTATTTTTCCCATTATGTTGTCGTTGAACCCTTCAATGGAATTCTTACATAAAAGGGTATCTCAATTTTCTTGCACTACACATTCTTGCTCTTTATATATATATATAAATCATGGACAAAATTTGAAATTTTTAACCTTTTAAAATCATGAGAGAATTTTTTGATTTCTCAATTCTTTTTTTGAGAGAGTTGAAATTTATGGCATCCACTTCAGATGATTGCTCTTTATTATTAGACAAAAACAATAATTGGTTTATGGTATAGGTGAGGATTGATCTCAGATCTCGTACATTGGCATTGGTTTGGTGTGAGTGTACGTGATCATGATGAAGGAAAGGCTAGCCACTAAAAATGAGTGGATTTTTTTTTCTTTTTTTTTAGTATCGTCAATAATTCATTAGGTAGAATTGTAGTGAACTTGATATTGATGATGAAGGCTATAGCAGTATGATATTGATGATTAAGTTTTGTGCTATATATTATCAATCCATTACCCACTATAATTCAGATAAGTGTGTACAGTATAATTTTAAAAAGTGTGTCTAGTATTCCATCCTTTCACTATTTTGATACTATTAACAGTTAACCAATAACTCAACTATTCCTCAAAAAAAAAAAAAAAAAAAAAAAAAAAATCTTAACTATTGGACCAATTTGCTTTACGGTTGAAGACTTGAAGCTGAACTAGTGAGCCACCATACCACTTTCACGATGGTTCAATATACTTGGTATAGTTTGATAACTATGTCCCCCACATACAGAAACTGTTTCCATTTCGAAGGCTAAACCAGGAAAATAAATTGGCGAAAATACCTTTTAGTGATCTATATTTTGGGATCACAGTTAACTTGATTCCTACATTTTGTTAACAGTTTATTTCTTACTATTGACACACTAACAAAAAAATGTCTACATGGGAAAGCAATAAAAAAAATCCATATTGACAAATTTAAAAATAAAATAGTCCACATCAGAAAAAAAATAATAGTAATAATCAAAAGGTGAATTAAAATTTTTTTTTTCTAGCTTTCTAGCACTTTCTTGGCAACCGAACACAACCCACTAACACAAAAATCAAATCTTAGCAATCAACCATATGAGACTATCACTCCAAAAATCAAAATTAATCCCACGGTGAACCCAACAACCACGACACTACCCTCACAAATCAACCAAAATACCCAAAATCCGGCTAGTGGAAAAAGAAATAAAGGTAAGATAATATGGGTTGAGTGGGGTTTGTGTTTAGGCCGGATTGGACCCATTTGGATCAGCTACCATTTAAAACTAAAAACCACATAAGCCCACTCCACTAAAATGCCCAAGCCCACGCATTAAAAACTGCAGCCAGCTTAACCTTTAAACCCTGCTCCAACTCAAGATCCCTTTTAGGCTCAACCTCATTAACTCACTAATGCCCATCAGCTCACATAATCCCAAAGACCAACCCGTGGTGTGTGTGTGAAAATTAGAGCCAGCCCACTGAATTTGAACCCAATAACAGCCCAATCTGAATTTCTTTGGCCCAATAAGCAGTTCCACGCCAGCCCACTCACATTCAAACAAAAACCCACTCAACCTTAAATCATTCAAGGCCAATCTGTGGACAACCCAACGTTTTTTCAAAATTACTTCTAGACCCAAAGTTTCCAAAAATTATACAATGCCCTTTGGGCCACAAAAATGCATTTTGAATCTCATTTTGTGCCAAAATAAAATGCTTTTCCTTAAAAACTAATAAAATTGTCACATGTCATTATTTTTAAACTTCCTAGGAATTTACCATTTTCTTGTTATGTCTTTGTGTCTTTTGTATGAGATAAAATAGTTTGGGAGAGAGAGAATTGCAAAATTGCATTTGTTAAACTATACTTTCGAGTGAGGTTAGCTTTACTTAACTCATTAATGCAATATATCTCTCTTAGAAAATGCCATACAATCACATGTTTATGTTTGTTTTATCTTACTTAAAATAAATTGTTTACATTTCATCTTAGGATAGATACATGTCATCCTAGGATATATAGATTATACATGTCATGCATCCATATGTCATCTTAGGATGGATTATATATGTCATGCACTAACGTATTATCCTAGAATAGATTACATGTCATTTTAAGATAAATACATGCCATTTTATCATAGATTAAATGTCATCCTAGGATTAGCTTGATCATTATTTCATTTCACATGTATAAACATATCATTCTTTTTAAAATCAAATGCCAAATAGTTTTAAGTTGTGTACGTTTTTAGACCCCTTCACAAGTTGTTTAACTTAGTTATTTAGCTAAGTGGTTACTTAGATAAATTATTCAGTTCTAGGTTAACACAATAAAATCATATCATGTAAATAATGCGAAAAAGTAAAGAACATAACGATATGATAACCCAGGAAAACCTAACCGGTAAAAAACCTGAGGAGGATTTAATCTAACTCTCCTCAAGGTAAAACAGATCCACTATGAAAGAATTAAAGTTTTTACAATAGAACCTAGACCACTAATATCCTATTGTTACCTTGAGTAGAAAACTTATTACCACGACCACGTGATAACTCTGAGTCCATGGACTATTTATTTCCTTGATCTATTGCAACCACAAGTTCTCCTACTTGTGACTTTGAGACTCCACTCAAAGATTTCAGATCTTCTTTAAAATTCTTTGTGTAGCAATTGAAGAGATCATCAAGTTCTTGACATGAATCTTAATCTTAATAACCCTAAATGTGTATATGAAGGTAAACACCTCTAAATCTTACAGAAGATTCGACACAAAACTCTCTAAAGACTTCTAAAATGTAGTTAGGGTTTTCTTTTTATACTTGGAGTAAAACACAAAACCCTACACATCAAACGGGCTTGGGTTGAATTGGAATTTCTACATAAAATTAAATTTGCACAAGATTCGATCGATCGAGTCTAATTTTCGATTGATTGTGTAAGGTTGAATTTAATCAACCATTTTATTGGCTTTATTCCGTACCAAATTTGCTTGTATTTCAGCATTTAGTAACCCTGTATTTAGGTGGGTTTGATGTAAGGGTAGTGAGTGAGATAGAGTGTTGATTGCTCAAGAGTGTGCAAGAAAATAGAGACTCGCGGGTAGCTCGCGGCTTCAAGCCGCCAGACGCAGCACACGTGCCAAGCGTGCCAGAAGGTGAACAGTCATGCTAGCTGGAGCACTACAGGATAAAAATAGGACAACTGGGCATACGGTTATCTCGCGACTGGGTCTCGCGACTTAGTCAAGTCGCGAGGCCAAGCCGCGAGCCACCCCTGTTTTGTAAAACCTGACGTTTCATATTCCTCTCTCACTCCAATATAAATACCCCTTATACCCACAAATGTATGAGAGCTTACAGAGAGAATTTTGAGAGAGAAATCCTAAAGAAAAACAAGATTGATCACCAACAATCTATACATTAGAGTCTCTTCAAATTCCTCAACTCTCTTCCTCTCCATTGTCAAATCCTTCAGAGGCATTTTACCAAACCTTGTTCTCACCATATTCATCACTGTGAGAGGACTGTTTGGATTTCTAGGAAGCAGTTAGGAAGGAACCAATCTACATTGGTTGATGCTACGGTCTAGTAGCGGAATCCGGGAAGCTAGAAAAGAAAAAGGTTCGGTGCAATCTCGTTGGAGCAAGAAGCTTAGAGGATTTAGGTGCACTGGGTAGATTAGGCTTGGAGGGTCTATTGTTGTCCATGTATCCTAACTACATTTTCTAGTGGATTGTTTACTGCTTGGAGGGCGGCGGAGAGGTTTTACGCCGAGGGTTTCGGTTTCCTCTTCGATAACACATCGCATGTTGTTTTTGTGTTTGCATCTTCCTTCCCTTTCATCTTTACCTTTTTATTATCTACTGTGGTTGTGATTTTAATTTGTCTTCGATAGTTTTTCCAATTCTATATTATAGCTTATGTTCATTTTCCGCACACTAGTTGTTTGACATAATGCTTGAATTGGTTAAGTTGTAAATTGAGGGTCTAAACGTTCAAGGGTGTTTATACACATATTTGAACTTTCAATTGGTATCAGAGTGGGTACACCTCTAGTGGTTTCATTACCATTGTGTGATCCTTGACTCCCTTTTGAGATGGATCGGTCTCAATCCCTGATGGTAGTAATTATGCTTTTTGGAAGGTTCGCATGAGAGTTTTTCTGTGTTCTATTGATGAATCTGTTTGGGATGCTGTTGAGATAGGTTGGGCCAGACCTGAGGAAGCCAAATCCACTTGGGATAAGGCAGCACTTGCTGCATCTAATGCTAACAGTAAAGCACTCAATGCTATTTTCTATGGTGTGTCCCCAGATGAATTTCACAGGATCTCTCACATTACCGTTGCTAAAGAAGCATGAGAGATATTGGAGACCACTTACGAAGGCACGAAGAAGGTAAAAGACACCAAGTTGCAGATGCTAACCACTCAGTTTGAGGAGTTAAAAATGAGTGAGAATGAGTCCTTTGACTCTTTCTATAGCAAGCTGAATGAGGTGATCATAAGCAAGTTCAATTTGGGAGAGAAAACGAAGGACTCTAAAATTGTAAGGAAGATCCTTCGATCATTGCCGGAAAGTTTTCGTGCTAAAGTGACAGCGATTGAAGAGAGTAAGGACCTTGATGACATCAAAGTCCAAGAGCTGGTTGGTTCTCTTCAGACCTATGAGATGTCGCTGCCCAATCAACGGAAGAGTAAATCTCTTACTCTTAAGACCATTAGTGAGAAGGTGGAGGATCATGACTCATCGGGAGAAGATGTGGTTGACAAAGATGTTGCTTACCTTGTGAAAAATTTTAGAAAATTCTTGAAATTCAAAAATAATGGCAAATTTGGTGATAAAGGAAAATTCCAAAGTTCAGGAAGGGAGAAAAAGGAATTCAAAAGGAAAGATGGAAAAGAATCCCAACCTACACAAGGTGTCACTTGTTTCGAATGTAACAAGCATGGACACTTTAAGAAGGAATGTCCGAATTATTTGAAATCGAAAGGCAAAGTGTATGCCACGACATTGAGTGACTCGGATTCATCCGACTCAGAATCTGAAGAAAGCTGTGATGGAGAGGGGAACTACTCAGCTTTTATGACTATTGCTCATGTTGAGTCTTCAGACGAGTTGAATCTGCTTGTACGAGACCTTGGAGAACATAGTGATGAAGAATCAATGGGAATTGTTGAAGAATCAGATGCTGAAGAAAATGAAAGCACAGCCAACCTTCAAGAGAATTATAACTCACTCCTGGAGAAGTCGGGTGAGTACACAAGGGTGGCCAAGGCAGCTGTGAGAAAAATGAAGAAGGCATAGGAGGATTATAAAAGTCTCCTAATCCGATATAAGGAGGCCAAATGTGAGATAGAAACACTGAATGGTGAGCTGTCAGAAGCTTACACAAAAGTGAGATTTTTTGAGCAACAGGTTGTGCAAGCAAATGCCAAAATTGAGAGGGTCACCACCAAGAAACTAGATGATATTATTTCATGGCAAAAGTGCTTTTCAGACAAATCCGGATTGGGATATACCAGAGGAAGTAGCTCATCTGGAAATGTCACTAAAGAAGTGAAGTTTATAAAGGCCAAAGAATCAGCTGATGATGGTCCTACTGCTGAGAAGCCCAAGATAGAGGAGAAGAGAAATGTAGGGAACAAACGGTTGTTGAATTCCTGTAATTAATCTGTGGGCAGGTCTGAATCTCGTGCCAAGTCTCGTCCACGACCACAAAGAGGTCCTAGATCACCTTATGTGTGTCATCATTGCGGACTTCAAGGGCATACTCGACCAAATTGCCAAAAGTTGAGAGTAAAGAATAGTGCAACTCCTCAAAGGTCATGAGGACCTAGAAATGATAGAAGAAATTGGGCAGGTGAACAATCGAGAGATCAAAATGGTGATCCCGGAATGATAAACGTGATAAAGATGATTGGTGCATTCACCAACTGCTTGGAAAGCTTCTTACAAAGGTTTGAAAACCCTAACTCCCGTACCCAATCCTATAAGGAAATCACCCAAACACAAGTGACGTGTGGGTGAAAAAGGGTAATCATGCATAAGCATTACAATATGTCCATGTATTAATACTTCTTATGCTTTGTGACAATGGTTGATTGATTGCTTGTTGCTTATGGTTGTGTGTTTGTCTATTTGTGCATATTTTTGGTTTTTGTTTTTGATCAATCCTTTTCTTCTTGTGTCAAAAATCCAAAAATTACATAAAAATCAGAAAATCAAAAAGTTTGATTGACATTGTTGAGTTTATGTCTAAAAACTTGTTTTGCCATGTACCTTTGTGCTAATGGCTTTGTGCATTTTCGAGCATAGCTTGTTTCATTGCACTCATATCACTGTGGGAGAAATCTTGAAATCTATGTGATTGTTGTAAATAGATCTTCAAACTTGTCATGAATGATTAGTGAATGGTTATGATGATCTTGAGACATGCATAGACTTGTGTCTATATATCTTCTCACTCTTTATTTTTTGCTTAAATGAGCTCGCCAAATGTAAATCTCTAAATCAAAAGAGATATTGAGCTGTAAAAGCCTGTCGCACATTCTAGTATTTTACTAGGAAAAAGGGTAAGCGACCTAAAATTCAAGTGAATGTTTTTTCAAAAAGCCAAAGGCTATCTTATCAAGGTGAAATATCTAATATCACTCTCACAATGAAAGGTGATTGTATAAAAAAGAATCAAAAAGATCAAATGTTATGTTTGAAAGTGGAGTCAAATGTAAAACTCCAAGATATGTTATCAAGTTTTGTGGGAGGTCATATATACATATTTCTATAATTGAGATAGATCACATGATCTAGTGCTAATTGTGTATGCCTTGGTTGAATTGATCATTAAAGCTTCACATTAGACTAAGGACTATCTCATTGTTGATATCCACACACAACACACAAGTTTATGTTTGATAAATGCCATAATCATTTGTGTGATTGTACTTGATGAAATGTGTTTTCACATGCTCAATCTTTGTTAATTCAAGCACAAAAAGATTTTTGAGTGTTTTAGGTGTTTTTGGAAAGTATTTTGTTCTCAAAATTTGAAAATTTCAAAAAATTCAGTTTTGCCCTGTTTTGGCGACTCAGTCGTGGGTTAGTCAAGTCGCGAGCCTCAGTCGCGTGCTCACGGGTCATTTTTGGCGACTTGTTTGCGAGTGGAAGGTCCAGTTGCGAGGGTTACTCAGAGATTTTCGCGGCTCAGCTCGTGACTCTATCGCGGGTAGACCTTCCAATCGCGAAAAACACTTAGAAATTTTTTTCATATTTTTGTCTTTGAGTGTTTTGGCGGCTTGAACTGGCGACTTTGTGGCGACTCACTTAAGTCACGAAAAACGCGTGTTTGGCAAAAATAGGGGCAGTTTTTAAATCTTTTTCAGTTTTTCCCTCGAACTTTTGTGACTGTTCATCTTCTTTCTCAACTGTCTCCTTCCCAAACACTCCGTGTACCCATTTTCAAACTCCATTGTTGCTTCATTTCAGCTCAAAATCTTCAAGTAACAGGTATGAGTTTTCTTTCTTGAACTCTATTTTACTTGATTTTGTGGTTTTCCCTCTGGATTTTTCGCATTTGTTTATGTTTTTGAGATGAGTTTGAGTTTCGTCAGTTACTCTTTGTCCATGCTTAGCCTGTGAAAACTATTGATTTAGTTTGAGCTTAATTTTGTTGTTGTTTTTGTTCTTCATCATGTGCTTAACTAGGGTTTGTTTATTGGTAACTCATCTTGTCTAATCTTATGTTATGTTGTTCCATAATGTTCCTATTTTGAATGTGTGGTTTACTGTGCTGAATGTGACAGTTCTATTGTGTGCATTTATTGGGAGCATCTGTGAGTTTTACTATACTGATTATGAGTCATGTCATTCTCATCACATTGTCTTTAGGATATTTTCTCCTCTGCATTCTCCCTGTTGTTCTTGTGTTTCCTCTTTTAGGCTTGTTCATCCATGTGGTTGATCTAAGTAGCATAATGTTTAAGTGTTCAAGTTCATCTGTGTGGCTGCAATTTCTTTGTTAATTACATGGTACTGATTAGTTCTACACATGTATTGTTCTATGTTGTTGTGGCCTTTTCTGATTGCTCATAGATGGCACCTTCATCCCTAAAGAAGAAAACACCTGCAAAGAAGGCAGATAAGAGAATGAAAATGGACCCTAATTTGTTCAGGTCTATTTCTCACTTTGAGAGATACAAGGACTTCTTCTTGAAAGCAGAAATTATTCAAGAAAGATTTGTAGATTTGGAGGATTTAAGAAACACCTTTATCCCGAGCTATTTTGAAGGGAGAGGATGGGAAAGGCTTCTGAGTGATTTCCCTGTAGTGTGTGAACCCCTGATTAGGGAGTTTTATTCAAATGCTGTGATAAGGGAGGATGATTTAAGCTGCTGGGTTAGAGGTAAAGAATTCACTTTGGGTGCACATGACATTGATGATGTGCTAGGGCTTGAAGGAGTAGAAGATCAAGAGTTTGTCAATTACAAAGATAGGATTGTGTCTATTGAAACTGTTCAACAAAGGATAGGTGGACAGAGAAAAGGGAAATGTCTGAATACCACAGCTTTTCCAGTGGACATGAGGTGTCTAACAATAATCATGATGTTTAACCTATATCCCATAAAGAAGTTGACTACAATCAACTGTGCAAGAGCAATCTTTCTGATGGATCTCAAAGAAAAGACATTCATTGACATCAGTTCCCACATATATGACACTATTGTGGATCAGACTAGAACAACTTCTAGGCCAAAACTGATCTTTCCTAGTTTGCTGATGAGGATCTTTAGAAAGAAGGGTGTTCCAATCCCTCAAGACATCAGTCCCATGTCCACACCCTCTGCAATTAACAGGCTTACCTGCAAGAGGATAAGTGTTCGGCTTCCAGGTGAAGAAGATGAAGGTGATGAAGGAGAGGGTGTCCCAATGGAGACTGAGGCAGAGGCAGTAGGGCATGCATCAACCTCAACACCCAGAAGGAGTGGCAAAAGGACTAGAGCATCAACTTCTTCAGATACACCTCTAGATGCTTTTCAAGTCATTCTGGAATGACTTGATGGGATCAGAGGAGTCCAGACTGAGCACTCTGAGAGGATGAGAGCCATGCAGGACCAAATTGATATTTTGTCTGCAAAACTTGACAGCTTCACCACCAGCATGGACAGTGACCCTTTGGCCATTCCGGTCAAAAAGGGGGAGAAAATGTTCTTTCTGTTGTTGATGAGAAGCAGAAAAGCAGCTCTTAAAGGGGAGTGATAGGCCTGATCAGAGGGGGAGGATATTACCTAAGGGGGAGTGTTTCTGCATTCTTCTTCAGTTCAAGTTGTTATATTTGCTTTAGTTTAAGTTGTTATATTGTGTTTTGTACTTGTTTGTACCCATGTGCTTATGTAAACTTTTAGGGTTAATGTTTTTATGCATAATTTGTAGGCTTTATGGTTTGTACCTTGCTTATTACAGCCTTTTATGCTATGTTGAAATCAGTACTATAATCTAAATGTCATGTATTTTGTTTTAAGTACTGTCACTCTTGTGCCCTTGTAGGATTGTTCCTAGATGCATATACTTAGTGTACTATGCATTGGTTGAGTGTTGGGCATACAAGTATCTTGCTTTGTTCTTGTTAAATTGTATGTTCAAGTGTTCATTCCAAGTGTGAATGAGCACTGTGAACTCTACCTTGTGGTGTTCACTTGGTTGATCAAGCCATGATTTGATTCTTCATTTCATCTTTGCTTGATCACCTTTAGCTTGTTTCATATGCATTTCATGCTTTTCTGCATACAATGATCATGGTGTATTGTTGTGTTTCAGGTGTTTCATGATCTTATGATTCAAGTGCTACACAGCTTCTAGAGTTAGGTGTGAGTGAGTTTTGTTCAACTGTTCCCAACTCACATGTTAAGTCTAGAGTCCGTTTTAGGGTTTTGTCACGGAATAGCCAAAGGGGGAGATTGTAAGGTTGAATTTAATCAACCATTTTATTGGCTTTATTCCGTGCCAAATTTGCTTGTATTTCAGCATTTAGTAACCCTGTATTTAGGTGGGTTTGATGTAAGGGTAGTGAGTGAGATAGAGTGTTGATTGCTCAAGAGTGTGCAAGAAAATAGAGACTCGCGGCTTGCTCTCGCGGGTAGCTCGCGGCTTCAAGCCGCCAAACGCAGCACACGTGCCAAGCGTGCCAGAAGGTGAACAGTCATGCTAGATGGAGCACTACAGGACAAAACAGGACAACTGGGCATTCAGTTATCTCACGACTGGGTCTCGCGACTTAGTCAAGTCGCGAGGCCAAGCCGCGAGCCTGTTTTGTAAAACCTGACATTTCACATTCCTCTCTCACTCCAGTATAAATACCCCTTATACTCACAAATGTATGAGAGCTTCCAGAGAGAATTTTGAGAGAGAAACCCTAAAGAAAAACAAGATTGATTCACCAACAATCTATACATTAGAGTCTCTTCAAATTCCTCAACTCTCTTCCTCTCCATTGTCAAATCCTTGAAAGGCATTTTACCAAACCTTGTTCTCACCATATTCATCACTGTGAGAGGGCTGTTTGGATTTCTAGGAAGCAGTTAGGAAGGAACCAATCTACATTGGTTGATGCTACGGTATAGTAGCGGAATCCGAGAAGTTAGAAAAGAAAAAGGTTCGGCGTAACCTCGTTGGAGCAAGAAGCTTGGAGGGCTTAGGTGCGCTGGGTAGATTAGGCTTGGAGGGTCTATTGCTGTCCATGTATCCCAACTACATTTTCTAGTGGATTGTTATCGCTTGGAGGGCGGCGGAGAGGTTTTACGCTGAGGACTTCAGTTTCCTCTTCGATAACACATCGCGTGTTGTCTTTGTGTTTGCATCTTCCTTCCCTTTCATCTTTGCCTTTTTATTATCTGCTGTGTGTTGTGATTTTAATTTGGCTTAGATAGTTTTTCCAATTTTATATTATAGCTTATGTTCATTTTCCGCACACTAGTTGTTTGACATAATGCTTGAATTGGTTAAGTTGTAAATTGGGGGTTTAAATGTTCAAAGGTGTTTATACACATATTTGAACTTTCAGATTGAGCCTTGCAGATTTTGCCCAATAAATCCTACAATCACTCAATTACAATTTTGTATTTAAACACACTTTGAACAAGCCTAAACCTAGACTCTATGTTTTGATCATGGTTTGCCAACATATTATAAATTGAAGTTCTAATACACTAGTTCCTGAAGTCTTAGAACCTAACAAGTTGTTCTTTAAATGGTGATGTTTAAGATTAAATTCAAAACAAGGTACTATCCTTCTAGATAGGTGTTGTGGGGTGTCTAATATCTTCTCAACACGTAATCAAGCTTCTAGATCCATGCCTTTTGATTCTAGACATTAAAAAAAAAAAATTAAAAAAAAAAAAAATAAATAAAATAAAATTAAATTAAATAAAATTAAAAAATTAAAAAAAAAAAATCTAATTTAGCTTATAAGCCCTTAGGAGTTTCTTAGTTAAATTAGGAAATAAAATCAATCATATTTAGGAAACCAATCAGGCAATCACAACTTAAAATTCCAATGGTTAATGATGACTCCTAAAACTAAAACATGTATTTTTGGGTTAAAACCAAACCCAAAAGAACGAGTATGTCAATGGTGGGTTAGGTTCATTTGTGAGAGCGAGGGTGTAGAACACCTACATAGATCATATATATACACGAAGAAATTAATATCATTTTGTGTTTCACTTTCATCTTATAAATTTCTAACGGAAAGGAAAAGACATATAAACAAAATTCAATCCTAAGGTGTGTGGTGGTATTTATATATATCTCAAATTATTTATTTATAATATATATATTGCAAAATGCAACACAAAGTTTTTTTTTTTTGGATGAACTAAAATAATGTAACCTATTTGGATGAACTAAAATTAGCAGTATTTGACCAAATCAATACATAAGTTAAATAAGAAGACTTGTAAATGCATGTGAGGTTTGAAGCAAAAATTAAGATCATAGTGGAGTTGGATATTGAACTTCAAGAAAAGTCTAACTCATCCTTATTAGACTAGGTTAAAGTTAAGGTTACAAAAATGGAATGTTATTAGGTATATGTCCATGTTTAAAGAGCAGCCTCACAAGTGTTCATAAGCCATACCTAGGAAAGAATTTAATTATAATTAAACCCTACCAAATAATGCCAAAACAACTAACATTACATAGAAAGAAATCAACAAAATGTAACCCCTACCCAAATCATGCCCAAGACAACTAATGGTAATTAACCCAAAATAACATGCATCAAAAGATATGTTAACACTGTAAAAGGAAAACCTTACCTTACAAAATAAACAGCTTTACTACTTTTGTATTACGGTTTTTAGTAGAATATTTTCAGGTCTTTTCAACAATTCTTCCGCAATGCATAAATCATAGCAAACTTTTAAATTATGGGTTGTGAAGGTTGAATTATTTATTTTAAGTTCCTTTTTGCACTTGTTCCTACATCTTTTTTTATTTGACGTGCAAGCATTAATAGAGGGTCGTCATTTATATTACGAGGTTGGATCTTATGAACTTGAAACTTGCTATATTTCATATCAATGGGGGGTTGATAAGGACAAAGACTAGAAAAGGAAGGATTGTTGGCTAGCCCCACAGCTTGAACAATGATTAACACTATCATCATCACATTAAGTAAATTCCTAACCATTTTTCCCATAACCACACTAACTCTTTTGGAATTCGTTTGTTACTTGGAATTGTGGTGTGCGAAACCGGCCATAATATATAGAATCTAAAGCTTTAATTATGGAACTGTAGTTTTAAGAAAATTCTATGATATAGATAATTAAATTTTAAGATTTGATTTATTTTTTTAAAAGACCCTATAGTCAAGTCTCAAAGACGTTTGTTTGGGAGATAGTGAAATTTGTAGTACATTTTAGCCTATATGGGTTTAGCAAATGTCATTTACAATTATAATTTTATTATAACTATTTCAATTCGAGGAATTATTTAGTAATAAGAATTATTTAAAATTTTCAACGATTTAAGAATTTTTAAACACCCTAAAAGAGAAACATATATGGACTACTTAGGGATGGAAGGATTAAGGAATGCGACTCCTACGTGTGTGTCTATATATATAAAGCCAAAAATGGGATCATTAGATGAAACTAGTAAGATTTTTTTTTTCTTTTTTTTGTAAATAAGTTCAATGCATTTGCAGTACATTTTAGTCATTTTGGTTGTTCCAAGGATATATATAAATATATATATATATATATATATATATATTTTTTTTTTTTTCATTTGAGTGGTTTTGGGGTATTTTAGAGGTTTCTTGATTTTTTAAATTTTAAGTTATTCTCATGAGTAAAATAAGATTTATTAGTTTGGGCAAATTTGTCAATTTATAAATTATTATATCCCCACCAAAAATTTTATTAGTAAAATATAAAACTATATTGTGACAAAACACAATAGTTGTCACAATATTGTGTTTCAATGAAGTTAACGTACGTCTCTCATTATAGATGGCCTATTGTGACAAGTTAATGTCACAACAGACATAGTTTTTTGTCACAATAACTCATGAAAAAAAAAAAAGAAACCTATCGTAACTGAATTAAAGTCCCATGAGCCATGATCTCCAACTCTTTCTCAGTCAGTACCCAATTACCACTTATCACTCATCATCTCCCTCGATCTCTCTCACACACCCACTGAACTTGTAGGCCTACTGCCGCCGACCATCCCTTTAACACCTATAGACCTACTGTCGCTAACCATCCCTTAGCCGCTCTCTCTCTCTCTCTCTCTCTCTCTCTCATTTGTGTTTTCATTTTTTTTTCTTTACTTCTTGTTTGTATTAGTATTAGTCAAGTTGGTTCGCTTTTCAATTTCTTTTATAGATTTGAAAATAAAGTTTGCTCCTATTAGTGGGACCCTAGGTATGACTTTTCTTTTTTTTATTTTTCTTTGTCATTAAATTAGTAAATATATAATATAATAAATTGAAGATGGAGTTGGGATATAACTACAGTACTACATACCTTATGCTAAGATTCAGTGATTAAGATCCCGTGCAATAGCCCAAATCCCAACCTTCCATTTAATCCAATGACTCATTATTTTGACACCTCACTAAATATTAAAAAGACCCTTTTACCGGTAAAAATTTTAGGATCTCGCCATTTCTTCTATGCTGATGGGTCTGAGACTCTAAGTTCATATTTGATAAAATCAAATTTCTCTCTCTCTCCTGTGCAGCTCCTCTACAATTGCTTTCTGCCTCTCCCTCAACCTGTTGTCACCACTGCCAGCATCACCCAACTCAAACCCATCAGCCAAAATAAAGAAAAACTGCATCTTACCATATGAAATTTCTAAACCCCCAAACACTCACACTCACACTCTCCTTCTTTCTCTGTCTCCAAGCGTCTCAACTCTCAAGGACTGAACCTCTGTCTGAAGTGATGCAACTAGTGGCCATATTAGTGGTTCCAACAGTTCTTGGACATTGTATCGTTGAAAAATCCCCAAAATCTCATTTGGCAAAGTCACCGTGGGTCCATCTTTGATTCCTAGGTTGTTTCTGACACCAAACGACTCAAGGAGGTGAGTTCTCTCTTTTGTATACATTGGATCAAAATAAAATTTATTTTTTTGGTAAGAGGAGAGTTAGGTCTAGGGTCAAGATAGTTGGGGTTTGATTTTAGTTCTACTAGTGATATATTTTTCACCATGGAATCATTATTTAGTTTACGTTTTGAGGAATATTTTTGGGTAGTTTTTTGTTGCAACTTGAATATTGTACATTTTCAAATGGATATGTGAAATATGGTCTAGAAAAATTATAGAAATAAATGGTCAGTGATATAGGGGATATAGCTAAAATCACTACTTTACTTAGTTAGATGTTACATTGGTTGAATTTTATGCTTTTAGGTCCTAGATGTGTTTAAGCTGTAGTATTTTAGGTATGTTATACTTAAACAGTTTCTTATGAAATTTTAGCTTGAAACTGTCCTTTATCAATTGAATCATCATCTCTCATGATCATATATTGGTTTGCTGTAATTCTTATATATGATAAGCACAATGTTAGCATACAAAAAATTTCAGCTTTTATTTTCAATGAAAAAAATTCATTTTTCTATATTTATAATAGTAGATATTTTGTACATTTCTTAATTATAGGAGTATTCTTTAATTCATTGCATAGTGTGGTGAGAGAATTCTCTCAAAACATGGATGCTAATGCAGATTTGAATCCTAGAGTTGGTATATACATTAGAAGATGCATAGGACTTTTGGGTAAAATATGGAAGGCAAATGGGCTTTGATATTAGAAAACATTACATAAATAAAAGTAATAACGATGGTAAGGCAACATCAAGGGGATTTGTATGTGCAAAACAAGGCATTCAAGGTAAAGAAAAAGAAGATATGATTCACACTCGTAACCGAGATAATACAAGGACTAATTGTCCTGTACGGTTATCTATTTCATTAGTGCAAGAAACTAGAAATTTTAAAGTATTTGATTTTGCTGGAGAACATAATCACACTCTTCATCTATTAGAAACAGTTTATATGATGAGATCTCAACGAAAACTTTCAGAAGTTCATGCAGGATTGATTGAGTTAGCATCCTCTTCTGGAATCAAGCCAAAAGCAGCACATGAGTTAATGAGTAGAGAGGCTAGTGGGAGAGCTAATCTTGGATTCACTGAGTTTGATCAGAAAAATTACCTTAGAACAAGATGGCAAAACAACTTGATATATGGCCAAGCTGCATGTATATTAGGGTACTTTTAGGAACAATTGACTAAAAATCCATCATTTCAATATGGAGTATAGTTAGATAATGTAGAGCAGATAACTAACATTTTTTGGGCTGAGACTAGAATGGTTATTGATTATGCTAATTTTGGTGATGTGGTGACATTTGACACTACATATGGTACTAATAAAAAGCTAAGACCGTTAGGGGTGTTTACCGGTTTCAATCACCATGGAGGGTTAACGGATTTTGGGGCTGCTCTTTTATATGGTGAGACGGCATAATCATTTAAGTGGCTGTTTGAAAAGCTTACATTTGGGGAATTTGATGAAAGATGGTTTTGCTTTTCTTCAAGTTTTTAAAACTTGTATGTTTGATTTTAATGATGAAATTGAATTTGAAAAAACATGGGAGGACATGATTGACACATATGCTATACATGATCGTAGTTGATTGGATAGTATCTACAAATTGAATGGAAAATGGGCAAAGTGTTACATGAAGAATGAGTTTACATTGGGAGTATGAAGTACCCAACTCAGTGAAAGTTTGAATGGAGATTTGAAAGATTACTTGAAATTCGATTTGGATGTAGTAGAATTTTTGAGCATTTTGATTGGGTGATTGAGAAAAAAAGGAGAAAGAGAGTTACAAGCTGAATTTAATGCTAGGCAAAAAAATCCCCAATTGGGCTTGAAAAATTCTCCATTGTTGAAGCAAACAGTACAAGTGTACACACCTATAATATTTTGAATGCTTCATGATCAATATGATCTTGCATCAGCAGCAAGGATAAAAAATTGCCAAAATGACTTGTTAGTGCATACATATACTGTTGAGTTTCTGCATAAGCATGGTGTGTTCTTAGTCTCTTATGACATTGTAGATAAGACATTTTCATATAGTTGTAGAAAGTTTGGAATAGTTGAGATTTTACGTTGCCATGTTCTGAAAGTCTTTGACTCCCTTGATATAAAGACAATTCCTAATATTTACATTTTGAAAAGATGGACAAGAGAGACAAAAAGTGGATGTAACTTGGACAATAGGAGAACAAATGTGAAAGAGGATGTCAACTTGAGTGTAACACAGCGGTATAGAAGATTATGTCCTAAGTTGGTAGGATTAGCTTCTCGAGCAGCAGACAATGAAGAAGCATTTACTTTAATAGAGAAGATGATAGAAATATATGAAAAAAAAAGGTTGAAGACAATGCAGCAAAAAATGTGGCTAGTCATCAATTGCCTCATCAAATGCCATTGTGTAGTGGTACAGAAAATGTTGATCCTAACCAACATTTGGAAAATCTGGTTGAAAGAGCTAAAGGTCTTAAGAAAAAAAAAGGTCGCAAGGGTGGAAAATACAAGTAAAGTTGGGTTGAGAAGCAAACCAAAAAAGAGAGTAGAGTTGAATTAAATGATGAGGTTAGCCAACAGTTTTCCAAAGTAAATTTTATTTGTTTATTTTTATCCCCCACTAAGTTTCCATTGTTTGTAAACTTTTATATTGTTATGGCTAATAACAATATATATATTTTCTCATATAGGAACCTGATTTTGCTCCTAATATGCAATACAATAATTATGGCTCACATGGAGAACATTATTCGCGTCAAGAGTTTTTTTTTTTTTTTTTTTTTTTATTATTAATTATTCGTAGTGGAATAACTTATAGATAATTTGTGAAGTTGGAGGTTGTACTACACTTGCTTTTCATTTGTGAATTTATTAATAAGGTTTTCTTTTTTGTGATATAGCGGACTTATCTTGTCACTTTTTCCACGCCAATGATGACATTTGAATTAGGACCAATCCATAGTTACCAAACAAGTTTCACATCATTCTTAAGGGTAAATATACTTGTTTACATGTTTTGCATTTATAAGTAATTACATGATTTCCTAAACTCTCTCTTATAATCATTGTGATTACATAGCCATTATTAACTCCATTATTGTCTCAAGTATCAAATCATGCGGATGTTAGTCAAGTAAAATGTAAACGTTTTCATACATGAAATTTTGAAAAAACTTACCTGTTTATATGTTTTATGTTTTATAGTCATAAGTAGCTAGATTATTTCTTACACTTATACTCTTATAATCATTGTGATTACATAGGCAACATTCGTTAATACCACCTTAACTCTATTGTCGTCTCAAGTATCAAATCATGTGAATATTGGTCAAGTAAAAATAAATGTTTATGTACATGTTTATCAAATAAACTTATTATATATATATATATATATATATATATATATATATATATATACACATAGGGAAATGAAGTTAGATTCAATTATGGACCAACTCCATGTGTTGAAAATACAAATGCTTGCCTGCAAACACAACACTTTTTTGGTATGTAAAATTTTAGTGAAATTTTCTCATGTTTGTTTAAGTTTAAAATGTGACTTGATTTTTTTGACATATTTTAAGGCTAATATTGATTTTGCAGTATGATGGATAACATTTTTTGGACAGTTTATTTGATAGTATATTGCATGGTGGACATGGTAGCATATTGCACAATGGACAATATTTTTGGACAACTTTGCCTTGGACAGTTTCTTGGATAGCATATCTGACTATTTAGACAATTGATTACACATGTAGCTAATTTTTTGGATAATTTTTTGTAACTAAAGAAGTTACTCAAACGTGTTAAATATGTTAGATTGTACAAGTGCATGTTTGAGTAACTTCTAGTTAAACATTAATTATATATGCAAGTGATTAATATTTTTAAATGCAATGTCATGTACCAAATCTTATTCATTTTTTAAATGCAAGTGATTAATATTTTTAAATGCAATGTCATGTACCAAATCTTGTTCATTTTTTAAATGCAAGTGATTAATATATTTATGCTTCATCACATATACGTGCTTGATTCTAGAAGCTCCTTAAAGAGAACTTATTTAGGAGACGGATAGTCAATTTCTTTTAATGCTCTTACTCAATGGAATGCAGCATCTCTTCATACCCTAACTTTTGTTCCCTAAATTTGTTAGTTCATGGTAGAAAGAATGAGAAATTTCATTTACTTTTTAATTCTAATTCTACATTTTTGGTCCAACTTTACTTTGAGATACCTCATTAACTTTTATAGGTTTTCAAGGTTAGTACATATAACTGAAAGTGAATTTAAGAATAACTGTTAATGGGGGGTAATCAGTTAAGGGAAAGTAGTCAAGTTAGTATTAGTAGCTGCTTGGAAAGATCATTTTCAGTTAAATTTTATGGTTATTATTATTATTTTCTTATATGCATTCTATGCAATTTTTGAACCAACCCTGCCGATGAAAAATAGTACAATTATGTTTGTAAATTATTGTAATAGTTATCCTTGTGAACCTCGCATTCATAGGTCTAGCTATCTGTTACCTGTATGATGTATGAGTTTAGAGTGGTTCGGTTTTCCTGTGGCGTGTATTCTACTAAGTTTGCATGACATCCAAGTGGAGTTGTGACTCTGCCTTTTTGAATGAATTATAAGTCAATGATGGGGTTACTAGTGGTGTCATGGATTTTCCATAGTCTTAGGTCAGACGAAGATGCATGTATCAGGTAAAATTGATATTGGATAGAAACTTCTACTGATATTGGTTTTGTTTTCCTATGGTGTATATTGGACAGAAAGCTAATAATTCATTTTCAAGGATAAGCTAATAATTATGGTCTTTATACCATCTAGTAATAATAAGAAGAAAAATCCATTTATGCTTAGGAGTAGGGCCACTAGATTCACTTGCCACTTCTTATAAACAACAATCCACAACAAATGAACAAAACCCAAAATAAAAAGACTTTATAGCCTAGCTAATTTAGCTTCACAATATAAATAATGTGATTTTAGTGTTTCAAGAAAGCCAAAATAGCCACATCTTAATTATGATCCCAACCAAAATAGATGAGTCATGTTCTCCTACCTTCAAGGGATCAATAGTAGCTCTCCTACCTTTAAGGGATCAACCTTAATTCTCCCGAAACCCATAGGATCGACCTTAGTTCTCCTATACATTATAGGATCGACAGTAGTTCTCCTACCTTCAAGGAATCGAACTTAGTTCTCCCGAAACTTATAGGATCGACCTTAGTTCTCCTATACACTGTAGGATCGATAATAGCTCTCTTAACTTCAAGGGATCAACTTTAGTTCTCTCAAAATCCATAGGATCAACCTTAGTTCTCCTATACACTATAGGATCGATAGTAGCTCTCCCACATTCAAAGGATCAACCTTAGTTCTCCTATACACTATAAGAAGCTCTCTTACCTTTAAGAGATCGATCATAGTTCTTCCGAAACCCATAGGATTAACTTTAGTTCTCCTATACACTATAGGATTGACAGTAGCTCTCCTACCTTCAAGGGATTGACCTTAGTTCTCCCGAAACCCATAGGATCGACCTTAGTTCTCCTATGCATTGTAGGATCAAGAGTAGCTCTCCTACCTTCAAGGGATCAACCTTAGTTCTCCAAAACTCAGAGGATCGACCTTAGTTCTCCTATACACTGTAGGATCAATAGTAGCTCTCCTACCTTTAAGGGATCGAGCTTAGCTCTCCTGAAGCTCATAGAATCAACCTTAGTTCTCCTATACACTATAGGAAGTTCTCTTACCTTTAAGGGATCGATCATAGTTCTTTCAAAACCCATAGGATCAACTTTAGTTCTCCTATACACTATAGGATTGACAATAGCTCTCCTACCTTCAAGGGATAAATCTTAGTTCTCCCAAAATTCATAGGATCTACAACTCTCTTATATTTCCAAACCAAAAAGGTGATGGCCGAACAAAAAAGAAAGCCTAACATTAAAGTATTCATCTCAGAACTTGTCCAGACTAGGGACATTCGCTAAGTATGTCAAATTTCTTTCAATGAATAACTCTGTTGCTAATTGAAAATATTTATTTTGTAGGAACTAAGGTAAAGGACCCATACACATTGGCATGAATATCGCCTTCCACAAATCCATCAGACCTATGGGAAGCACGTCCAAACTTCAAATTCATTATACCTCTGGGAAGCATGTCCAAAATTCAAATCTATCGGACCTTTGGGAAGCACAACCGAAATCCCCATCTTATCTTGACCTTAGTTAAGCATGTCTTGCACACATATTTTATTCAATAAAAAAAAAAAAAAAAAAACTGCATGCATAAACTACGTTTGGACCTGATCCTCCCACCAAGAGGTACATAATTAATCTCCCCCAAGATTCGTTCCACATTTTGATTTGCATTCATTGTACATTCACCATGGTTACATACTAATTTCAAAGTTTTGTGTCTTTTTCATACATTGATATTCGCTTTTCAAGCTTTGTCAATGAGGGGCATTTTATTGACACTCCATTTTGCAACTTGCATTTAACCTCACATGGAGGGTAAAAGGGTAATTTTACCTTGAAAATAGGCATTTTAATTGTGGCCATTAGATCCTTAATTTCATTTCATCAAAATGATCTTAATATTTTAATGATTAAATCAACTGATCATAAGCCTAATTGGACCATCATATTGAAAGTTATCATCAAATCAAGCTTTAATGGCCGAGATGCACTATCACAAATTGAGTCCGACTATATGTGATTATGAACAATTGATTCCAATTGGTTATAATTATAATCAATTTGAGATTAATGACGTGTCATAATTTGATTGGTTAGGACTACATTTTATGGTAAGGTTGCACACACTTAATTAATTAGATAGTCAAACATTAATTATTCAATGAGTAATTTATGCAATTATCTTTTTAATTAGGGTAAATTTGGAACTAATTAAGTTTGAAATGAGAGTGATTGGAGCCTATTAATGTTAATTGGAAACTAATTTGGGACCTATTAATGTTAATTGTACTAAAATTATTTTTTAACAAATGATCTTTGCTCACCATTTTGTTGATATCTCTCAGAATATTTTGAATCTGTGAATGAGATTAATGTTTCCAGAAACTAGACATCCGGGGCTTCAATTTGAGCATAAGAACGAGACAATTTCGATCAGAATTGAGTAAGATATGATTTTTTGAATTTGGCTTACAGGCTGTTACGGTAACTACGGAAAAACGGAATTTTGACTACGGAAAAACGGAATTTTGCTTACTCCCCACTCTCACCAATTTCTACATTTAATGCACCAGAGTTCCCCAAAGTCTAAAATAAGGTCTAGGTTCATAATTCTTTATGATTGTTTGTTAAATCTCATTGAATGACCTTCCATTCATATTTTTTTCACTACTACTATATAAACCCCCTCTCTCCTCTATTCCAAGACACCAAAACCCCCTCTCTTCTCATCTCTCGAGTTCAAGTGAAGTAGAGTAATCTTGTCATATCTTGGTCTTCCTGAAACTCAAGGTATTGAGTGAGACTCATGCAAGTATAATCTCTATTCTTAACTCATTTTTTATGTTGCTACAATGTTAATTTATGTTTAAAGCATGATAGTGTTTATTTAAATTCCTTAAATATGTTTGAATGTTCTTAAATGTTCTTATGTGTTCTTCACATGTTCTTGGTTGTTCATCACATGTTCATGCATAACACTAGTTTTGATCTTAAATCCACATCGAAAACATAAAAAAGATGTTTGTTTAATAATTCTTTTAGATCATTGAATCTAGGATATCACCATCTACACACATTCACTAGAATTTATTTTTCAATCCAAATTAAATGCTTAATAAATTAAATTAGGAATTGTCGCATGCACACACATGCCTAACACCTTCCTACCTTGTAACATAGCCTTCGAGTTTAGATTAAGAGTTGATAGACCAATGCTTATCCATGTAATTTTCAATTTCTAGATTGTAACTAGGAAATAAAGTCATACTTTATCTTAGATTGTATCTAGAACCAAAGTCATGTAATTTCCTATGATCAATGTAAATTCAATTTCAATATAATAAGATGAGGAATTTTTCAATTTTGGTTTTCTTATTTATTCCAATAATTAAATAAGTGATGACTCCATTGTAAAACCCTTAATTTAAAGGAGAAAATATAATAAGTCAAACCTCCATTTTAAAAGGCAATAACGCGACTCCACCCATTTACATGAATTTGGTCCAACATTAAAAAAAAGGGCCGGGGGCGCGGTTTCTCACAATTCTTTACCTAAAATTTGAGTTGAACTTATAAAGTATGACTAGTAACAATTCAAGACAGTGAAAAAATTCCTCACAAGTTCATCTGTCAAGAGCCATAGATTGTATGTATAAAATGAACTATAATAGGCCAAACATATTACCTTACCAGAATAATACATTGTTGCATAGTGCATGGTCAATCCAAATTTAGGAATATAACATGCACTTAAGAAAAATTAGGACAAAAAACTAAAAATGTCATAAGGAATTTTAGAATAGCTCATGACCAAGCAATAGAATTTCTAGTTTATGTCAAAGAAAAAAAAAAAAAAAAAAAACTCCTAAAATTGCTCAAGAGGTAACAAGAAGAAGAAGAAGAAGCAAGACAATAACAAAAATCAAAGCAAAGGGGAAAAAACATCAAGAAGATTAATACACTCACCCACTGCAACTTGTTTACACTAATACATGCAAAGCCCATCCAACCACCATTCATTGGTTTCAAATCCAAACAAAAGTTATAACCATTTCACCAAGGACACACACAAGCTCACTATCAAATAGAAATTCAATCACAACATATTCAGCCATGCCCAAAGCACAGTAATGAGCTGTTATGGTTTTCAGTTGAGTTGTGGAAGTAATGCAAGTTATTAAAAAAAAACATGTAGCCGAAGTGACTGCAAATTAAATCCAAAAAGACTAAGATTAAAGAACTAGTTTCATTATAGAAATTATAACTAACAAATTTCACGGATAATGATCTGCATCTATAGCAGTTTTTGGGGATGCCAGGACAATTGAAAATTTGAAAAAGTAAATTTTGTATAATTAAGAATTTGATTATCTGTGCTATCCATTTAGTTTCTTCTATATCTAAGGAGTGACACTCGATATTAATCATTCAACACAATAAAAGCATGCCTTTTTAACAACACATCTACAAGAAGTCTTTAAAGTCAATTTTATGTAATTACCTACAAATGAAAATATATGTTGTCAAAATTTTTCTGTGAAAGCCTTTTAGTGTATTAAACATTTATGCTTTGGTTAAATAGCTCATAAAGGTTCAAACTTTCATCGTTAGGAACCCAATAATAAGCCCATTGAATACAAATTGCAAGGATTCAAGCATTTTTAAACAATTGACAAAAATGCAAGCAATATAAGACTTGATTTCAATTCCTAAGCTAAAAACCAAAAAAAAAAAAAAAAGAATTAAATTGAGCCCCAATAAAAAAATCAACAAAATTGTGACACCATTACTTTCCTTCCTTTCCTAGCAACCAAACAAAGTTTATTAAAAAAAATAAAGATAAAAGAAAACCCTACTGAGTGGTGGTCTTTCTCTGAAACAAGCCCAAATCGGCAAAGTTGGCTCATCACAACCACCACCTCCGATGGTGGCTCTCCTTCGGCCAAACTCTCTTTCTCTCTCTCTCTCAATCTCATATCCCTCAATAGATCAAACCTGAAAAAACATCAACTTCTCTTTTAGCCGATTCTCTCCAAACCCTAACCCTTACTTTCTCTGATTTGGGTCTGAAAAGCATCAAATTCTCACTTAAAAACCCGATTCTTTCCAAACCCCAACCCTTACTCTCTCTTTGATTTGGGTCTAAAAAGGGTGTGAGTGTTTGGGGGTCGGGATCTCAGATGGTGAGTTACTATTTTTTCTTTGTTTTTGCTTATAGGTCTAAGTTAGGTATGCAAGAAGCAATGATGACGAAGTTGAAGAAGAGGCAGAGAGCAAGTGTAGAGGTTGAGAGAGTGGTGGAGGCACATTCGGGTTTGAGAGAGTGGAGCGTTAGGGAGGGTGACAGAGAGAGCTCGGTTGAAGTGAGAGAGAGGAGAGAGAGTTTTAGTGAAATTCAAATTTGGGAAGTTGAAATGAAACCAATATTGAGCACACAGATTGCCAGCCTGGATTGGTGAGGTGTCAAAATAATGAGTCATTGGATTAAATGGAAGGCTGAGATTTGTGCTATTGCACCCCGTGCAATACCCTAGGTAGTGACGACAAACAATATCATTGCTAATATGCAACTTTTAGTAATAACATATTTGTAGTCACTAAGATATCATTATCTATGATGATAGCAAGCGTCATCGCTAGTAATGACATATTAGCGACAACAAAAATGTCGTCTTTAATAATAATCTACTAGCGACGACAAAAAATTTCATCACTACCAATGAGCTAGTAGCGACGACATTTCGCCTTGGGTTCTTGAGTTATTTATGATGACAATTGTCACTATTAGCGATGACTTTGTCGTCGCTAATACTATTGTATTTGCGGTGACATTAATATTGTCACTAAAAATCTTTTTTGTTACGATTTTTGTTTAACGAAATTTAGCGACGACATTTTTCATCACCAATATAATTAGCGACGATATTTAAAGCATTAGTGATGACTATATGTCGTCGCTAAAGGCCAAATTTCTTGTAGTCGATGTTTGGCCATAGGGTCCTTTTAAAATAAAATTTTAAATTTTATGGTGTATAACTTGGAATTTTCTTACAACTCTTACATGATTAATTAAAAATTTTAAGGCTATATATTATGGTTTCATACTATAATTCCCAAAATTATACAAGAGCAAGCAAGGTTAAAGATAAAATGGCTATGAAACTACTTAATGTGATGATAATGGTGTCAATTATTGTTCAAGTCATGGTGCTGGCCAACAACTCTTCCTTTTCTAGCCTTTCTCCCTACCATCCCCCCTATCGAGCCCCCTTTTTGCTTCCCCTTCACTTTGGTCCGAATCGTCACAAAATGATGCGAAAAATAAGAAGAAAAATTCCCCAGTTAAAAAATTTGACCCTTTATTAGAGTTGGCAAGAAAAATACGAAAACTATGCAGTAGGAAGTGCAAAAAGAAACTTAAAAGAGCTGAGCTCGACATGTCCTTTGGTTTTCATAATTGTTATAATAAATGCCTTGATGAAGAAATGCATAGAATATCTGAAAATATTATTCTAGAAAAATTGATGAAAGTAAAATGAAAATGCTATTAGTTTTGTAAGGTACATTATCCTTCATAATTTTGACATAATTTGTGATGGATTTTAGTTTTTGTTAATTTTAGTTCTTTCAGCATAATTTTGATTTAGGGTTACATTGAGTTTATTCCTTTCCTAAGTATGACTAATGAATATTAGTGAGGTTGATCTTTGAATCAATTGGGGATGGATGTCCTACACCAATATGTTTTTGTACTATAACTTTGAACTTAATCTAGTAAGGATTACTCAGATTCTTGCACATAAGGTTTGAGTTGATTCTTTGACTTTAACTGAGTATTGACTACTCTCAACCCTAACCTTATAAATTTGTGGTGTGTTCCTTAGTCATTGAGTTAGGGATAGAGTCACGACTTGGAGATAAGGGGGGAGTGGGATGGTTTTGTTGCTGGCTACTTGCAGCGTTTCCGCTGTTGCTTAGCCATTGAGGGTTTTTTTTTTTTTCTTTTTTTTTTTTGTCTTTGATAATGCTTGCTTCTATTATTGTGTAAGGAAAAAATTATTTAATTTGTTTAAAAAATTTTAAAGGTTCAAGTTGTTTGTTTTGGGAAAAATTGGTGAATTAGACTTAATTTGTTTTAGCTTTGCTATTGGTAATTTTTTTTGTTGGATTAGTTTTTTTGAGTTGTATATTTTGTTTTAAATTTTAGATCAATAAATTTTTTTAGTGGCCTATAAGTGAAGAAAAATGCAAGAACTACAATTTTTTTTACAATTTCTTTTACAAATTGCTAATGTAGTGAGTGATTATTGGTAATTAAAAAATTGATGCAAGTGGTGGGCCTAAATGCGAACTAATAAGAATTTACTACATCAATAATAATTTTTTAAAATATTGTAAAAAAAGTTTGTGGCTGTAGCATTATTTTTAAAATGATCAATGATATTGTTAAGAGTGGCAAAGTGTAATTTTTAGTGAAAAAATTGATAAAATTAGTCCCTATACACACACACACACACACACACTAATATTTAAAATTTGTTGGTTTTTAGACCCCTTAAAAACACAATTAGATTAACCTAGGTAATTAGCCAAGTGATTACTTAGTCCAAATTCCAAGTCTAGGTTATCATAATCAAACAATCATATCATGCATAGCAGTGGAAAATAAATAAGACAATGATATGATCACCCAGGAAAACCAAACCGGTAAAAAACCTGGGGAGGATTTAACCTAGCTATCCTCAAGGTAAAAAGCAAATCCATTAGAAAGAATCGAAGTTCATACAATAAGACTTACAAGCCCCCACGCTCGACTTCTTATTGCTACCAACCAGTAGAACTTACTGACACGACCACGTGCAAGCTCCGAATCCACAGACTCCTTCTTTCTTTGGCCTTTGCAAAACACAAACACCCCCGTTTGTGACTTTGAGATCCCACTCAAAGGTTTAGCAACACAAACTCTCCTGTTTGTGACTCCAAGACCACCCTTAAAGGTTTAGATCATCAACACCTTTGATGAGAAGAGAAGGCAACAACTTCTACAATACCGGATCTTGAGATTCTTCAAGGAATAATACCGGTAGAAGACATAAGAGAGCTTTTTAGGAACAAAACCCTAAATACAAAAGAGGCACACTCTTTTCTCTCTGAAAAGCCACTTAAAAACGTGCTTAGGGTTTCCTTTATATACTGGGAGAAGTAGATTAGAAACCCTAATCCTAAATGGGCTTGAACTGCTGTTTGGGCTTAATTAAAATTCTGCAGATACGACTTTCGATCGGTCGAGCCTGTCTTTCGATCGATCGAACTAGACAAATTATGAAATCTTCTTCCTGCAGCTTGTATGTTCTTGAATCTTGACTTGAATCATCTTGAGCATTGTCTAATAAAACCTATAGACTCTAAGATCTATATCTAGACAAGTTTGTGTTCACGATTTGCCAATTGTTCTAAACATTTAGAACCTAACAAAATTAAAAAAAAAAAAAAAAAATCAACTAACCCATTTAATTTAGTTTTTGGTAGCAATTACATAAGAAAATACATCAATGGTCAATTATTCTCTTAAACATTTCCAGTCCATCTATGAAAATGCTTGGAGGGTCGACTAAAGAAATGATTTATTTCATAAGGTATAATTTAATGCAATTCATATGCTCACTCCTTTTCCTCCTCCTCCTCCTCATCATCATCATTATGACTAAGGTGATCGATACTAAACCGTTACCGGCCAGTATGTACCATATCATTACCAGCCGGTATGTACCGTATCGGTATATGCCAACATTTTGTTCCGATTTAAATATCGGCCGGTATTGAAAAAAAGCTTTTTTTTTTTTTTTTTTTTTTAGTATTGTAATTTTTGAATTTTTGTAAGGACAAAATGGTAACTTACTTGCATTAACTTATTAGTATTATTTGTTTTCTTAGTATGCAATAAACAATTAAGCTTTCTATTTTTTATATTGTGTTTTTTTTTTAATTGATATTAAAGTCTAAAATCATGAATAATTTGTTTTGAATTGAGGTAATGTTTTATGATAAACTTTTATTATTATTATGATTGTAGGGACTCAATTTGTAACAATCCCAAACTGATATTGGGTTCGTACGTTAAAAGCCCAAACAATAAAATTTGTAGAACGTGGGCTGAAAGGTTAGGCCTTGGTCACCGGACAGTGGATGGTCATGGTGTTCATACAAATGTGAACCATGTTTGCCCAGGAAGTCTTTCTCCTCGGCATGGCCTAGGAGGCTCTAGTTTTTGGCCTTTTTTTCCAGCCCATTTTCTAGATTGCTTACTTCTCTTTTTATACTAGCCTTTACCCTCCCTCCAACGTCCACGTGTAGGTTCAGCTTTCTAGGGCTGATACTTGTCCTATCAGCCCATAACTAAAGTGGTTGGGGGTGGTTGTAAAAGCTGAAAAGCATTGCTCTGTCAAGCGCATAGTATTTAATTGTAGTAATGACAGTCTTTCCTTTGTCCTTTGTTGCCATACTGTTTAGGGGTCATTTCTCTATCAATGCGGAGGTGTTCAGTTTTTCCTTAAACTACTCCTATATCGTACTTGCCCTTTCTTTCAGGAGCGCTTTGGGATGCCAAGGACAGAATCGTCCTTGGCTATATCTCTAGGCCATTTGGACTTTCATTGTATGTCCTCGGCAATGTCCCTCCTCAACTCGGACCTTGGGCCCTAACGTAAAGTGGGCCGAGGTCACAAGTTCTCTGGCCCCACAATTATTATTACACACACACACACACACACACACACACACATATATATATATATATATATATATATATTAATATATATTATATATAATAACGGTAAACCCGAAACGGTACACTGGTATTAACGGATACTGAAATATATCGTTCCACTGGTCAAACCGGTATAGCATTTGGTACGAGATTGACTCCCATGATTATGACCCTCCCCACTTACACATCCACCATCATGGTGTACTATGATCTACAAACACCTCCATAAACACCCCATATAGATCACCTCCAAGGACATAACCAACGTTTGCTTTTATCGCACAATCTCCTTCTTCCCAATCTCGCTCCGTTATCCTTGTATTGCCAAGTTCAAGAACCAACTCCGCTATGATCTTAATATCTGCTAGCACCTCATTGGCCTTTATAGGCCTTCTCATTTCGCTTACATAGTAATTTGGGATTAAATACTTTAAATTTAAGCCATCCAAATAATTTACTTTATGTTACATTTTCCAATACATTTTTATAAATAAATAAGTAAATAAACTAATATATGAAGACATTAACACCACCACGTTTTGGGATTGAATTTATTTGTCTTTAAATAAAAAGTATATACACGCAGAACGTAAAATTTTACATAATATTTCTTTGCATGCCTTTTCTTTGATTAATCTCACAAACGAACATGATTTTTGTAAGTATTATTAATTGTCTCTTATGTACAAAATGTTTTTGAAGCTGGTGTTTGTTAGAAGAAAAACATTCATGTCAACTAACCTCATTCACTACATAAGTGTCAAAGAACATAATGTACCTTGTCATTGCTAGCCACTGAAGTGCCAGAGGTACTCGCTTGTGTTAGTGAGCTGATCTGAACCTATCGTCATATCCTTTCACAATCGGACAAAAAAACAAAAACATTAAAGGTGTGTGTGCTTGCAAAGGTGATTTCTTCAATACCACACCATGAATGAAAAACAAATCATAGTGATTAAAGATAAATCATTCTATACTAAAAGTGTGACTCATTAAATGCCACAATATATAATCACAAGATTATCAGCATCTAAAACCACGTCTACCTAATGAAATAATCGCATCAACCAAACTCCCTCCTGCAATGTTGCTATAAGCACTATATATTTTGTCCATAGTAGATAGAGCTATGCATGGATGCTTTTTACTACTCCAGCAAATTTCCCCTTTACTAGGAAAAAAAAAGCATATCCTATCATGGATTTATACTTGTCTAGATCACTACCCCAATCTACATCATTATAGCCAACAAAGTGTAGTTTCTACCTAGGTAAAAGAGTGAGTAATTCACCATTCCACAGAGGTATTAGAGAATTCTCTTGATTGCTTTTACTTCAACAAGTCTGGAATTTGATTGGAATATATTGAATAAGCCAACTACATAATATATTGTTTTTTCTGTTTAAGCCCCTTAAACCAGATTGTTTAACCTAATATATTAGCCAAGTGATTACTTAGGTTAATTATTCAGATTTAGGTTAAATAATAATAAATCATATCATGCACAGCAGTGGAAAAGTAAATAACATCACGATATAATGACCCAGGAAAACTAATGAAACGAACTGTCTCAAGGTAAAAACTTGACGATGATTTAACCTAACTATCCTCAAGGTAAAGCAAATCCACTATAAGAGAAACAGAGTTTTTACAATAAGATTTAACCTTAAATCTATTGCTACCTCATATAGTAACTTACTGACATGACCACGTGCAAGCTCTGAATCCACAGACTCTTTCTCTTCTTGGACTTACTGTAACACAAGCACCCATGCTCGTGACTCTGAGATCCCACTCAAAAGTTTCAGATCACCTTCAGTTGTTAATCTTATATGCAGCAACTTCTACAACACCGAATCTTGAGATTCTTCAAGGAATATTGCCGGTAGAAGACTTTAAAAAGCTTTGGGTACAAAAACCCTAGATATACAATTGGAGGCACAATATGCACTCTACTCTTTCTAAAAACCTCTAAAAATGCCATATAGGATTAGCTTATAATGTCCTTTAAATACTAAAAAAAAAAAAATCACGATTTGGGCTTCAAACGGTACAGTATTGAGCTTTTTATGTTTGTTGATTTTTTGCTGATATGCGACTTTCAATCGATAGAGAAGAATCAAACAACAATCGAGACGAATCGAGAGCAATTGAACAACAATCAAGAGAACCAGATTGTATCGCATCAACCATTTCTTAGCTAAGTTGTTGACCACCTTTGACTATCGCTAACTGCCATTGTCCAACAACATTCAGCCACTATTTTTATCCGGACATGAAATTTTTCCAATTCACTTTTTTTTTTTTTATAGATTCTGATCTTGAGGTTTGTTTTCCAATTTGAAGATCTAAAGTCACATAGCTTAACCCATCAATCATTCATTTTGGGTCTAATTATACAAAAGTTGTCAACTCGCTCATGTGCTTCATCACAATGTCTCCCTCTACTAATATTCCTTAGGCCACCAATGTAACTGCCCTTTAATCATAGATTCCACTATTTGGTCATTGGTGCACCCTTTTGTAGGCCCTTGTAGCCATCGTCATCACTATTTGCTACCATCTCTAGCATTTTACACAAGTTATGCTATATTGTGGCTTGCCTATTTTACAAATAATCTAGTCACTCATGGTCACATATTCATGAGCTTAGATTTCAATTTCAATTCATCTTCAGATTTATCTTGAGTTTGAGAAAAAATGTTGGAATTTCATATATATCACATTTAGCATAAGTTGATATCCTTGATTTGTTAAAACCAAAGAACATTATTTGTTCTTGAGTTTAGTCCAAAGTTCAATATATAACTCAAACAATTATTCCCATGGCACACTAAGTTAATAATAATTACATTTAGAAAGAAAGAAATTTTCAAATTAGATATATTATGCTAGAAAAATAGAAAAACTAAAAGAGTGAAAAGCTTCTAATGCATTCTACTTAAGCTTTGCCTGTTTGGAAATTATATAGTCCCAAAATGTCAAAATTATAATTTGACTTGGTTTAGCTTCTTAGTATGAAGGATAATTTTATTTCTCACTAAATAATTATGTAATAATTTGCACACCAATTTTTATATACATCAAACTAGTCTGATGGTAAATATTTCATTATTCATCAATTCTGTAAGAGTTAAACCCTTTGGACTATCAGAATATCTAAGACTCATTTTCTCTTTGAATAGCAGATATAGCAATTTGAATTATCTGTTTAAGTAGGAGACAAATATACTTTTATGTTATTGATTATTCTTTGATTTATATATATATATATATATATATAGAGAGAGAGAGAGAGAGAGAGAGAGAGAGAGGGTTGGGTTCAAGTTACATCTAATATAACTCTAAATAATGTTACATCACTCAATATTTTTTAATTGGATGTGAATTTTAATAAATCCACCGTTGAATTACATTATTTTCGTAAATTCTCCATGTTTGCAAAATCTAAAGATAATGAAAAATAAATAGCCATATCATAAATGAATTATTTAAATTCAAGTTTTTGTAATTTAAAATAATACATAAAAGATAATTTTATTGATCGAATGGTAAATTACATTTGATTAGCATGAAAATTACCATACACGTTAAGAACATATAGAACCTATAATTCAACGATTAGATTTTCAAAATATGAATTCAATAACAAATTATTAGGTGGTGTAACATTGCTTCTAGTTCACCCGATATAACTTGAACACAGCCCATATATATATATATATGCACACATACACTTTGATTCATTTAATTTTTTAATTTTTATTTTTTACTTTATTTATTTTTCTATAGTTCTTGTATGGTTATTTCATTTGGTACATCCAAACCTTTGGAAGACTTCTTTTAAATTATGTGATGAATTACAATAGGGTCGTACCAAAGATTCACAATAATTTCACAACTTCTCTTAAATTGCCCACTACTTTTACACGAGTCCGCCACAATACACAATTTAGAATATTTTTCTTAATTGTCCATATATGAGGTAGTAGACAAATTGACAGGACTTACTTTATAAAACCCTTTATGTAATAGCACTATAGCCATGTAATGGTGTGTCCTAGAGAAATTTTGGTAATGACTTTAATCAATTAGTACTAGCTTACCTTAAAAGTTATCAAGACTTTTTAGTGGAGTTGTAATGTGTCTTTGTATTAAAACCACTTTTTGCTGTCCCTTGCGTGTGTGTTTGTTTCTCAAAAAAAAAAAAAAAAATTAGTACTTGGCCACTAGATTAAATTATCCAACTCTATATGTATGTATATATAAATGTAATAGAGAGAGAGAGAGAGAGAGAGAGAGAGAGAGAGAGAGAGAGAGAGAGAGAGAGAGAGAGAGAGAGAGAGAGAGAGAGAGAGAGTTTCTTTGATCACTTTCTTTGATCATCTGTAAGGCTTGAAAGAGAGCTTCTGGTTCTTTTTCATGAGATACTACAAAAGAGAGAGTCATTATATGAATAATGATGATCAGTTTACCAAAATAGTTTTAGACTAAGGCTCTGTTTGGGATCTATTTATTTTGCTGAAAGTACTGCAGAAAAAGGTAAAAGTTAGCTGAAATAATACAGTGAGACCCATGAATAATACCAAAAAGTGCAACGAGGCCCATAAATAGTAGCAAAAATAAGTTGAATAGTAAAAATAAACTGACCTTTTTAATTTGAAGCCAAACTCATACTAAGGAAATTGAAATGATGGTTGCAAAAAACAATGGCGTGAGATTGAGATGATGACATGCGTTGCCAGAATAGTGAAGGACACGTTAGACGGCGAGAGAAATCACTACAACAAAATGTATTTTTAGTGACGAAAATTAGTGAGGAAATATTTTTCGTCACTAAAAATATAGCTTTAGTGACGAAATATGAATTTCGTCACTAATAATGAAAAAAATTATAACATTTAGTGACGAAAAATAAATTTCGTCGCTATTGTGATCTAAAAAATGGGCGCCAGTGGAGAGAAACTTTGGCGCAAGTTTAATTAATCTATAGTGACGAAATATTTCGTCGCTAAAAGTTGAAATTTTTAGTGACGAAATATTTCGTCACTGTAGGTATTACTATGAATAGTATTAGTGACGAAAATCCTTTTGTCACTATAAGGAAGAATTAGTGACGAAAAATATTTATCACTAAAAATAATAATAGTTTTGCACTTATATGTTTTTAGTGACGAAATCACAATTCGTCACTAAAAGTATGCTTTAGTGACGAAATATGAATTTCGTCTCTAAAAATCTTAACAAAGCCCGGTCTTTAGTGACGAAAATAGAATTCGTCACTAAAGACTTATAAGCCTAATTTTAATACCCAGCACACCAAAAATAAAAACCAAGAGCCTCAAACATTTCAATACCATTTCACAAACTCTCTCTGAGCAACCAAAAAAAAACCCAAACAAAAAAAACAAAGAACCAACCAAAAAACCCAAACCACCGTCGTCGTTGAGCTTAGCCGTCGCCGATTAAGCTCAACGGCGACGCTTCAGCTCGCCGTTGAGCTCAGCCGTCGCCGATTAAGCTCAACGGCAACGCTTTAGATCGCCGTTGCAAATACCCACTCCAAATTGCACCGGTGACGCTTCAGCTCGCCGTTGCAAATACCCACTCCAACGAAGCTGAAGCGTCGCCGATTAAGCTCGACCATCGCCAACGGAGCTGAAGTGTCGCCGATTAAGCTCAACAGCGACGCTTCAACTCGCCGATTGCGAAGATTCAGCTCCGTTGGTGATGATTTAGCTCGCCGTTGATGACACTTCAGGTCGCTGATCATTGGCGACGCTTTAGGTCGCTGATTGCAACGATTCAGCTCCGTTGGTGACGATTCAGCTCCGTTGGTGATGATTCAGCTCCGTTGGCGACGATTTAGCTCGTCGTTGGCAACGCTTCAGTTCGCGACCCTTCATCTCCCCTTCGTGCTGGCGACCCTTCGCCTCCCCTTTGCACTGGCGACGGCGACGACGACTGTGAGGTTCTTTGGTCTTTCTCTCTAACTGGTCTCTCTCTTTTGCTTTTTCATTATTGCTATGGCTAGATTTGTTATGATTTTTGTGTTTTCATTCATTTAATGGAAATGAGTTTTTCTTTTCTGGTCTCTAATCCTTTTATGTTGTCCAAATTTATCTGCTTGATGTTTGAAAAAATGCCTCAGAGAGTTGAGTTTGTTACATGTTGTGCTATATAGTTAACTAATTGAGTTTATGTTAAATTGTCAAGTCCAACATGGTTTAAAATTTATATTTGTGTAGTACCCTTTGACAATTTTGTTAGAATGGAGAGAATTGTTTGGTTGTCATTTTGCAAGAGAAAAATAAAAATGGGTATTGGAGTTTATTGACAACTTATACTTGTTTTCTTGGTAATGGTTTTTGTTAGTTTCAGAACCAATCATGTATATGAAAATCTAATCATAGTTGATGGTTACAGATACTTTAACTATGATTTTTCGTTGACATTTTTATTTCCTTTTCATTTAGCCTGAAATTCACTTTCTTTTTAATTATTTGATCAAATTTCAATTATAAGACAATTACTTTCTCCTTAACTATGTTGTACTTGTACCTGCAATGTCCCCTAAACTACAAAAATAAGCAATGTCCCATAATAAGTATTGGCAATAAGCAATTTGCCACCTTTATGAATGATGTCAATTTTGACATAAATTTCAAATTTCAATTTGACAAGTTCAAATGGTAGAAGACAAAATGCTTAGTACCAATAGTTGAAGGGGGGATATTGCTCAGTTTTGAAGTTTAGGGGGCATTGTTACTGAACCATTGTTAAGTAATTTATGGCTTTATCACAATTTTCAAAGATGAAATATATTGCTGCTAACTCATGGAAATGATGCTAGTTATCACTTATTCTCAATGTGTAGACTAGTGAAAAAAATAATGTGTAATATGTTGTATAAATTCACGTGTTTGTACATATTTCATGGTTGTTATAGTTAAAGCATTTGTGGAAGTTGAACTAATAGAGCTGGGGTTACTTATTCAAATCTCATTGTTCCCCTCCCCTTGGGGTTTGACTTTTGAGGCTCCAAAAGTTTCTTATTACAAAAAAAGAAGCAAAAACTAGCTCCCTAAATGACTAAGTAAACAGACAGAATAACCTTATGTTCTACTTATGATGCTTAATATTATTTCTTTTGCCTCATTTGGGGTTTTGTTCTAGGGGTATTATCTCTTGATTTACATTTATAGGATGTGATGCTGTACTACGTGGCGTCGTGTGTCAGTTTATTCTTCTGCACTGCTTAGCTTTGATCATCACTCTTTCATATCTAGGGAAGTTTTTTTTTTGTTGATTTTGGTGATTGGTTTTCTCCCATAAACTTATTTGCTGTTAAAACATTGTGAAATGTGTTTGTGTTGACTAATGTTGTACTTTATATAGTTAAAATGTTTTGGGCTTTTTTCCCACTCTAACTGTCATCATTTTGGTGTTTGGTTCCTTTTGATTACAAAAATGTGGTAGCTTAAATTCTGTATCTGTTAATGGTGATTATTTGGGCACCACCATCAAGCTTCTTCATAGTCTCATAGTTGATGGTTAAACTCATTGTGTAATGTGTACCTCTTTGAGATGCTAACATATATTTATATGCTTTTTAAATATCTTAGTTTAAAAAGCATAAAATTAGCAAACAAGAAATTAAAAATTTTAGGCACCACCGGTGCGAAGGAAGTCAGTTAAGGGTCATATTCTTTGATTTGAATTACTACTAAGGTGGCTTGCATGGTGTAATGTTGTATTGGAGCAAGCGGGTGGCTTGCATGGTGTTATAAGGTGGTTTAAATTCATATTGGGAGTGTTTTTAGTTTCTTGCAAATGTGAATGGACCTTTTTAATTAGATGTGATGAATAGTACTTTAATTGATTTCAATACTTGTAAACACTCTATATTTGTGATGTTTGTAATTGGTTTTGTGGTGGGTTGTTGTGTTAAAGCAAGCAGGTGGCTTGTATAGTGTTATAAGATGGTTTAAACTAATATTGGGAGTGTTTTTAGTTTCTTGCAAATGTGAATGAACCTTGTTGATTAAATGTGATGAATAGTACTTTATTTTAGCAATTGACTCACACTACATGGTGTGACTACTTTTTATAATGTATTATTTGAAACTAATTGTATTATATTACACTTGAAAATCTATATTTGCTTTCTACAACTTATACATTAGAAGTTGTGATTTTAATTCATTGGTGTGGCTACTCTTAATGCATTGTTAGAAATGTTTCTTATAACATAATTAATGTTTTTACTTTACGATTTTAATGTAGTATTGTTTTTATATTTGTGCAGATTTCTTATTGGTGGCTTTTAGGGGATTTACTGTTGGCATTACTTGAAGACATATGAGGACATCTTTTGTTAGTTCTAATTATATTATGCTACAATTTTTGTATTGTTATAAAACATCTTGAGTTATTGTATGTGTTGCAAACAATTATTGTATAGAAGGAGTTTGAATTGGATACTTGTTTTATTTTTTACTTATGGAATGTATAGATCTTTTTTTATAAATGTGTTGTTGAAATAAATGTGTTATTCAAATGTGAGGTTTTAATAATGTAATGACAGATTATAGGTTAATATCAAAGCCATGAAAATGATAAAAACTGAAAATAAGTTTTAGTGATAAAATTTTTCGTCACAAATATAGCAACAAAAAATTGTTTTAGTGGCAAAAATTTCGTCACTAAATATAGCAAAATTTTGTAAGAAATGGTTTTAGTGACAAAATTTTCGTCACTATATGTGCTTGGATTTTCTTAAAAATAGTTTTAGTGACGAATTTTTTCGTCACTATATATATCCGAACATAGTTTTAGTGATGAAATTATTCGTCACTAAATATGATTTAGTAAACTAAAGTGTTTTTAGTGACGAAATATTTTCGTCACTGAATAGTGTTTTTAGTGAGGAAAACATTTAGTGACGAAACGTTTTCATCACTAAAAGTTTTTTAAAAAAAAAAATCAAATCGGACTTTTAGTGACGAAATTTTTCGTCACCAGGACTTTTAGTGACGGGGCTACAGTGACGAAATGAGTTTCGTCACTAAAAGTCCAATTTCGTCACTAAAGGTCCTTAGTGACGAAAAACTGGACTTTTAGTGACGAATTTTTTCGTCACTGAAAATACATTTTGTTATAGTGAATGGTGACGGTAACAACAGCAACCCACGTTGGGGTGTACTCCAAAGGTGGACCTTCTTTTGCCATGTCCAAGGGTGGGCCTACAGTGGCCGGGGGGGGGGGGGGGGGGGGGACCCCCCCACCCCCAAAATTAAAAAAAAAAAAAGAAAAAAAAATTGGCATACATATGTAATTTGAAAAATTAAGATTTCCCTTAAATATATATTTTTGGATCTCCTCTGAAATGTTTAGATATTGACCCACAAGCGGACTGACAATATAACATCAATAACCAACAAACTCTCATCCAAAAAAAAAAAAAAAAATTGTTGAAATGTTTAAGAAACGCTTATTTTATATGTTATACTTTGTCGAAATGTTTATAATATTAAATGTTTAAGAAACACTTATTTTATATGTAGTATTTTGTTGAATATGAAATAGATGTTTGTTTTTATTTTCATAAAAGAAAAATTGTTTTAAGCTTTGGCCCCCCCCCAGGTTCGAATCCTGGTTCCATCCCTGGCCATGTCTATGCCTCTATCTCTACCTAAATCTAATTTTATACAAACCTTATGGGCCAAAAAGAAAATTAAATTTGAAAATTTATGGGGTTTGGCCCTAAAGACTAAACATGCTGACCGAAACCGACCGCAAATCAGTGCAACTTCAACTCCAAACAAATGAAAAACTGGGTTGACCCAACACAACAACACGTTACATGTATGTATACACCTACCCTACTCCTAACGAGTAAACATGGTCCATGAATCTCACCAATGCGAATCATATTCATTTCATTTCATATATCTTTCATTCAATCATTAATGTAATAATCTTTACGTTTGTTTGAATATAAAAATAAGGAAAGTGGACACTTGAATGGAAACGCAGAGAAATTATTGTCAATTATCATTTGGAGGATCTGTTTCCAACTTTCCCGTCTGTCACCTTCACTCTCTCTCTCTCGGACTTCACAGTTCATACGAAAAAGAAATGCAGATTCGTACATGAACATGATGCCTACACTTTGTCTTTCCTTTTTACTCGTTTTTCCATATCATATTCATACATTCCACATGAAAAACAACACAAATGCTCCCCCGCTACTATAAACATTTTCTTTTTTGTTTCAATTATTTAACTTTTTCTTTTTGCCAACTATGTTACATATAGAGTTGGATGTACCCTTAAAAAGAACTATAAGGTTCTTAGCGGTGTAAGGATTTATTATTAATTCTTTTTTTTTTTTTTTTGGTTGTGTTTGCATAGTAGTATTTTGATGTTAATGACTCTATTATTATTATTATTATTATTATTATTTAACATGGTGATTGTTGTTGATGTTAAATGAATACATTTTTTGTTGGTTCTTTGTTGTTATGCAGTGTTTATATAATTTATTTGAATAGCAATAAATTTTTTATATTTATTCATTTTTTCTCAAATATTTTAGGCCAATGTTGGAGGAGGAGATTACAATGTGAACAATGACATAAAAGATGACCTTGAAAATGAAAGTAACTCTCAGATATGGAGGACATTAACGCAGATGATGATTGATCTTCCACAAATTAAATTTTCAAGCTTGGTGAATAATAAAAAACCTTTTAATTTTCAAATGTTTATTGGATTATGTGCTTATTAGTTTTAAAAAATTATGGATTATTTCTTATTCTTTGATGGATAAAATTTTATGAGAATTATGTTCATAATTTATATTTTAATCATTCTATATCTAAGAATATTAATGTGTCTCTAATAAAGTATTAGATGAACTTTTTTTATGATGGAGTTGTCCAGAGTTTGTCGTAAAAGGTAAATGGTCGTCTTGAAAATGTATTTCAACAAAAAATCTAAGTATTGACAATGACTCGCAAAAATACAATAATGACAGAAGGGGTGTCTCTAAAATTATTCAAAAACAAAAAGACTCACACCGAGTTGTAAAGGAAGCAAATATATATATATATATATATATATATATATATATATTTATAGCATTCTTTATTTTCTTTATTATTTAAGTGCCCATTGAAACTATATGGGCCATACAATGAGAGAGTCCTCTCCTAAGGAGTAGGGTGCAAGTGAAACTTGATCCCAATTTTACCAACAAGGTTAGTTGGCATCATTTATTTCCTTCTAATCCAAACATCAAATCAAAACAAGCATTGGTACTGAAGAGTAAACAAATGGTGCTCCTAGCAAGTGAGATTATCGCCTGGAGCAACACCAAGTTGGTTACAATATTGAGTGTAGTACTGGACACGGGATTGGACTGTATTAGGGTTTCCACCATTGCATTCTATGGCACCATTGATGGCTCGAATGGTTGCACCAAAACCTTGGCTTACGACTGGACGGACATTGGTCATCCAAAATCACAAGGCGGTCTTAAAAGAAACAGCCACATCTGTAGCAACAGTTTCAGGAGAGTTTAATAAGTCGATTTTAATGCTAGTTCCAATGGCACTGTAATTGTAATTCCATGTTGGCTGAAGTGGTCCACGGCCAAAGTATTTTTTGTTAGGGTTGGCGGCGCATGTGGCTATGATCTAACTGGGTCTCGAGATTTTGGCAGCGCGTGGAGACGTTCCGGAGCTGTTAGCAGCGTGTGGTGGCGCTTGATCTTGCCGTTGAGGGTCGGGTTCCTGGGTTTTGGTTGCGATATGCCGTGGAGCACGTCTGTCTTGTTGGTTTCATTAGGCGAAGTCTTGATGTGCACAAATATGATAGGGAAAGGCATGAATTGCTTGGTTGTTGGATTTTGACACAGCACAGAGCCATGGTGGCTACGAGATGCCGTGGAGTCTAGATCCAGCAGACAAACATGTGTGACTTTTGATGGTGATGTGCATGTGAGAATCTTCTTTGCTTGCTAGAGATGTTTGTTTGATGCCAAGAACGAACCTTACTCTAATACCATGTTAAATAAAATATTATTAACAACGTGATGTGTTATATTATGTTGTATATGCTAGAGTGAATGCGGAAGAGGAAGCATAGAATAGGAACACCGAGAACACGAGGGTTATGTGGTTCAGCCTTGTCGGCTTACATCCACGGAGGAATCCCTTAAGGGTTACATTTTTATTGTGTAAGAGTGTAGTACAATAACCTATGTTACAATGAACTCTAACATGAGTATATATAGGCGACTAAACCCCTAGAATACTAGTACAAGTAGGAATAGGCTTGGGCCTATTACATTGAGCTAATACGTCTATTATATATCTCTAACAGCATGGATACTGTGTGTTGGTCTTGTCACAGTAGTCCTGTGATGCACCATTAATCTCTTTTATGTAGCAAAATTCTGCCCAAAGATAAACATATTAATTTTGCTTCACCTTTCATGTAAACTTGTTCTTTAAACTATGAATTATCCAATCACTTATTAGAACACACAAATCTGTATGTTTATACTACAACTTTTAAAATTTTCTATCACAAAAAATGTAATTTTGACATTTATTTATTATATATATTTTTATTATGTTTTTGAAATCCACCAATTACGTTCATTGCCATAGCAATTTATAAAAGTTATATAGTAAATTTTGTAGCAGCTTTAACATTCTCCATTAAAAAATAAAATAAAAAACGAAAGAGAGAAAGAGACAGCAAGATCAAAATAACACGTTAAATTAGCAGAGTCCATGAGAGTATTTATTTCACTAGTTGATTTTATCTTCTTTTTGAATATTTCTTTATTATTTTGTTTAATGAATGAATTGAACAAATAAATGAATGGTTTGTCTAGCACTAGCATTAAACTAAGTAACACTAGCATTTAACTAAGTATACTTAAGGCATAAGTGTATGGAAAAATCACACCATACGTAGCCGGCCAGTGTACGTGGTTTTTTCTATAAATTAAACTAGATAACTCTTCCGGCACCATAACCAAAATTGAGATTAATTATAAAATTTTATCCACGACTTACTCATATCATATTACTAATATCAAGTTGTTAAAATTATAGTAGTGTTTATTAAGTTGAACTGGATCAATTAATTTAACGACCTTTGCTTTGATGGTTTCGTAATGCTCTCATGCAGATACCTCCTGCAAGCTTCCTTGGACCAAAACAATGTATTATGGGAAACAAGTCGTCACTGAGTGGGCCATGATTTGCGCTCCCAAGTTAATTAAGGAAATGATCCGATTTTCCAAGGTCAAGCATATATATCTGCTTTGACTTCCAATTTGTCCAACTTTCTAGCTTTGGAGTCTTTTAATCTAAAAAATTACTATTGAAAGTAGAAAATTTTGTTTGATTAGAATGCAAAAAAATAAAAATAATAATTTGTCTATATCCTGCCGAACTTTGATACTATCTAATATCTAGAACAATCTATATAAATCCAAAGCAGATTGACTTCTGATTGATCTTATGATATTATGTCACATTACTTTCAAGGTCTTTGCTAAAATATATGGTTTCATGTATAAACAAAGGGTCATGCTAACGAGTGCCCTAAGGGCACTTATTAAGAATCCATTTTAGGAAAGTTTTAACATCATTTTTATGGGAAATGAAAAAAACTATCAAAACATTAATTGTTTTTTTTTTTCTTTTCCCATAAAAACTTTCTTTAATTGGATTATTAATCAGTGCCCTAAGGACACTCGTTAGCATTTCCCATAAAGAAATACATAATAAATGTCTTTAGCTACCATAGTAAAAAATTTCATACTTAGACAAAAAAAGAGAGAGTAAATTAACCATATTAAGTTAAATTTATCTATTCATTGCATGGACTACTGACTAGTTTTAAATTAGTGTCATGGAAACCATTTTGAAGAACCAACATCCACTATGTTATTGAGTACTATTTAAGTTTATATATGTATGCGTTCTTTTGAAAATTATTTAACAAGACCCATCTCTAGAACCTTGTAACTTAGTTGATTGGCATCTCATGATATTTATAGTAGAGAGTCTAAATAAATCCAAGATTCAAATCATACTCTATCATTTCTTGGAGCAATCTAAAAGATATGGGGGATAAATGATTTTTTACAAGGTATAAACAATTAAATATAATGCAACATCATATATATCTTTAGATTCCTCAAAATTTAAAATTTTAAGCAAAAAATGATTCCTCCTATAACAAATTTGTTTATCAATTAATTGATTTAATACAAGTTTCGAAAAAAATTATAACATTTAAATATAAATAAGCACATTATAGTTAAATTATAAAAAAAAAAAAATAAAGGAAATTAGGCCATGCGTAGCCTCATCAACCTGAAAATAATGCTTCTTACAAATGTTTTTCATAAACTCGTCGCCTTGTTCATCCTACAATCTGCATCCCTTTATTACTCTCTCCTACTGGAAAGTCATGCAACAATGGTTCCAAATAGAATCAAAAAACCTTGATCCAAGAAGACCTATAAAAGACAAGATTTGGTTTCAAATATGCTGGGTATCGGTTCCAGGATGAAGTCATGACTGCTATTATCTGTTTAGTGATAAAAAACGATTTTTTTAAGTATAAGGACAAAAAAAAAAAAAAAAAAAAATCATGCTAAGTACTATAGGGACATATCAAACAATATTTTAGCATATACTTTTATGTTTTAACATGGTAACAGAGTCACATTTCGATAACCTTTGCTAGATTTCATGTTGCCACTATCAACCATTGCTCAGCTAAGTTGTTGACCACCTCTAACTGTCGTTGGCCGCTATTGTCCAAAAACACTCGGTCATTGTTTTTACCCAAATATGAAAATTTTCCACTTCATTTTTTTTTTTCTTTTGCGGATTTCGATTTGCAAGCTGTTTTCCTATTTGAAGATCCCAAGTCACACAGATAAACCCATCAATCATTCTTTTTTAGGTATAATTTATGCGAAATTTGTCAACTCTCTCACGTGCTTCATTACATTGTCATACTCTGCTAATATTCTTTAGGCCACCAATGTGATTGTCCTTTAATCATAACATCCACTATTTGGCCATTGGTGCGCCCTTTTGTAGGCCTTGTAGCCATTGTCATCACCATTTGCTTTCATCTCTAGCATTTTGCACAAGTTATTCTACATTGTGGCTAGCATATTTTACAAATAATCTAGTCACTCATGGTCACATATTCACGAGCTTGGATTTCAATTTCAATGCATCTTCAGGTTTTATCTTGAGTTTGAGAGATGATGTTGGCCATAACATATATATTACATTTAGCATAAGTTGATATCCTTGATTTGTTAAAACCAAATAACATTATTTGTCATTGGGTTTACAATGGTGGTGATGGCAGTGTTTTTCTAGTTGTTGCAATAGAGATTGGTTGTGGGACTTTTTTTTTTTTTTTTTTTTTTGTTGAGGTTATTTTAATGGGTTGTATTCTAAAAATAAAATCTGGAATGTTGAGTGTATTGTAAAATGATATGATATAATAAATAAAGTGACTTTTTAGATAGTAAAATAGTATATTTTTTACAATTTTGGATGTTAATGCTATAATGGTGTGTCTCAGAGAAAGTTTGATATAGACTTTAATTAATTAGTACTTGCCGACTAGGTTAATTACTGTACCGTGGTCAATGCCAACACATGCGGTAGTCCATTTGTACGAGATAATGTCCATAAATGATCTTTAAAGAAAACCAAAATTTTCAAGGAGCCAAAATTCATGGCCATAGAGAAGCTAACACCGAGTAGTGGAAATGAGCGTCCAATTGGGTGAGTTAGTATATCTTTCCAGGGGGAGCAGGAGAGCGTGGGTATAAAGCTGTTGGGATAGCAGCTCTATATATTATGTAACTATTACTAGTCATTTAAAAAAAAAAAAAATGGTGAAAATAAATTATAATACTCTTTATTTTCTTTATTTATATGCCCATTGAAACTATGGGCTATACAATGAGAGATAATTCTCTTCTTAGGAGTAGGGTGCAAGTGAAACTTGATCGCAATTTTACCAACAAGGCTAGTTGGTATTAATTATTTCGATCCATCAAATCTAAACAAGCATAGGTACTTAAAAGATAAAAGAACACAAATGGTGCTCCTAGGCTCCTAGCAAGTGAGATTATCGCCTGGAGCAACACCAAGTTGGTTACAATATTGAGTGTAGTACTGGACACGGGCTTGGACAGCACCGGAGTTTCCACCATTGATGGCTCGAATGGTTGCACCAAAACCTTGGCTTACAACTGGACGAACATTGGTCATCCAAAACCACAAGGCGGTCTTAAAAGAAACAGTCACGTCTGTAGCAACAGTTTCAGGAGAGTTTAATAAGTCGATTCCAATGCTAGTTCCAGCTGCCCCGTAATTGTAATTCCATGTTAGCTGAAGTGGTCCACGGCCAAAGTATTTTTTGTTAGGGTTGCATGGATACTGTGTGTTGGTCTCGTCACAGTAGTCTTGTGAGGCACCATTGATCTCCTCTATGTAGCAAAAATCTGCCCAAAGATAAACATTAATTTTGTGTTACCTTTCAGGTTAACTTGTGTATTTAATTGTGTGTGATGTATTATATATTATATTTTTTAATTAATTAATTATAAAATGTAGAGAATGATGATTTGAACCATAGTTATTCTTATAAAAGAAATAAAAAAAAAATACCACTCATCTACAAGGATTTTGGTGTATACTATATATTATGCAATTCAATAGTTCATCAAAAAGAATATTATGCAATTCAATTATAACCTAAATGCAAAATAATTATTATCTAACTTGTAACAAAATTATAAAAACATAACCAAAAGAATATTATTGTAATTAATATTATAGATTAGATATAGTAATTAGTTACTTAATATGACATTAACTAAATTGGATATTGTGGGTGTTTTGTGACATGCACCTTATTGTATATGTCAGCATGCGTATGATATGTAACAAATTAATTAAAATATATGTTAGCTAGGATAGAGAAATATCTTACGTCCAGTCTCATGAGTGACATGAGCAAAGAAAGCTGCAATTTCACGCTTGGAATCATCTGCAGAACCGAGATTTCCAAATTGATTATACGAATTGAGAGCATTAAGAAAACCTGCTCTTGTGTAGAAGTTCTTTCCTGCACAGCTTGCATCAGCCTGATTAATTATCCCATTAAAGAAATCTTGGGTCACAATATCAGCTACAGATTGACCCTTCACATATCCAGGCACAAATCCGGCTAGGATTCCGACTAGAACAAGGATTAGTAGATTCTTTTTCACACTAAGTGCAACCATCTTGGGAAGTTTTGTATGTGGATAAAGAATGAAAAAGATAATATGTGATGAAAAACAAGATTGGGCATTTGATATTTATAGTGCAATATGTGGTGCAAAAACTCTATGGATGGAGTTCTTACTTTCAATTTGAGGATGGCGATTTCAAGATGGCGTATACGGTATGGATCTTGCTGTTCAAATTTGACTTTGTTAACAGGACAAGTACCGGTCATTGTGCTGTTCTAGAATAAGGTAATTGTGCCTGTTTTTCTGTTATTGTAGAGGCTGCTTATGACTGTTATACCAAAATTCTAATCATTATCCAAGTAATGTTATAGTGATGTGGAAAATTTTGCAACCAAAATTTCCAAATTGCATTCTTCCAAGAGTACTGGTTACTGGTTCAGCATAAGATTGGTAATTTACATGTTCAATTTTTAAACCAAATGCTAAACTACGGAAACAAACTACACATAATTAAATGTTTTGAACAAGCTATCCTACTCTTTAAGGTGTTGAAAATTTTTCAGTATAGTACATATCTAAGGTTTTCGTCTACTCATCAAGTCCCTAGCCGGCCAAGTTAGTTGGCCTTGCTTGTATGTTAATTAATCAAGTTGCCTAAACATTCATGAACAATTGAACAAGCCGTATAAAAAATTAAATGAGAACTATGAGACTATTTCTTTGACTAGATGAATTTATCTTCTTTTTTGAAATATATTTCTTAATGAATGATTTGTTTAGCACTAGCATTAACCTAAGAACATTCACATTGGGTCTTGTAAATGCCATATGTTAGTTCAATTTAGCTTCAGAGCTTCAAAACCCCCCATCACCCGGTCTTGCAAAGTGAATGTAGGATGGCACTATAGCAAGCTTGTATTAAGTTTTTATTATATTTTATTCGCTCTTTTCTCTCTCTATTTATTACTTTGTTGGTTTTATTATTTTATTAAGTAATATATATTATTTTAATGAGTTGAATAAGAAAATAAAAGTTGAGATACGAGGTGTGTTATAAAATAGTATGATATAAACGATAAAGTAGTTTTTAAGATGGTAAAATGGAATTTTTTGCAGAAACTAGATGTGAATGCTCTAAGTAAACTTAAGGCTTAAGTGTATGGCAAAATCACACCTACACGTAGCCAGTGTACACAGTTTTGCTATAAATTAAACTGGATAGATCTTCCATCATAACCAAAACTAAGATTAATTATAAAATTTAATCCATGACTTAGTCATATTAGTATATTACCAATATCAAGTTGTTAAAATTAGGCAAAACTACACTATTGGTCCATAAAGTTTGTTTGTTGAGCGCTTTTAATCCCTGAAGTTTCAATGGAGCGCTATCAGTCCCTAAAGTTTTAAAACTAAACACAATTGCTCACTTCACTAACTTCCGTTAGTTTCTTTGCTTACTTGTCTAACGGAAGAATGAGTAGGCATATTTTTAATGATGTGGTAACCCTGTCATATCAGCTGCAATGTCTAAAAGTAAAATCGTTGCAATGTAACTTAAGTGGCCAAATCAAAATTTGACACTTCATTTAAAAATACAACCCAGAACTAAGTCACCAAAATTCTAACGAAACCTTAAAATCTCTTTTCCTCTCTAGTACTCCTTTCTCTCTCCGTAAATTTTATCCAAACATGATACATCAGATAGATACGGCGAGACAAGGAGGAATCAAGATAGTAGCCACTTGATTTGGATCAAAGTCTCCGAAGACCTTCAAATCTTCAAAGAGAGGCAGCACACCTAAAGTCTTATAAGATCCTAAACTAAAACACTCATGAAGCCCAATTTTTAGCGTATAAATCTTAGGAAAGCAACATTCAAAGAATTTACCAAGATTGTCATAGTTTTCTTGTTCAACTCAAGCAGAGATTAGGCCAATGATCAAGTCAAATACCAAGACAAATTATATAATATTAAAAAAAAATAATAAAAAAATTTTTTAAAAAAAGAGAGAGAGAGAGAGAGAAAAATAGATGGAGAAAATGAAAGGGTCCTATTGGGTTAGTGAGAAATTTAATTTTAAATGTTCACAGCAAGAGATCTGCTCCAGGTATTGAATATATGTAGGACTATGTAGGTTGTGCACTGATGTACGGAACTCTTGCTTGCGGATCTCCTTGTCTTGCTGCCTCTGGAGATTTTTGACATGGATTTCATTGAAGTTACACAGAGAGAGAATGAGAGGTAACGGGGAGAAAGAGGGGTAAACGGAGAGGAGAGATCTTTGGGATTTTTTTAAATAAAAAATGTTGCAATGTCATTAAAAGTATGCTTACTCATTTTTCCATTAGACACATAAACACAAAACTAACAGTAGTTAATGGAGAGACCAATTGTATTTAGTTTTGAAACTTTAGGGACTAAATGCGCTTAGTAGGTAAACTTTAAAAACTAATAATATAGTTTTGCCATAAAATTATAGTAGTCGATCTTTATTAAGTTGAACTGGATCAATTAATTTAACGACTTTTGCTTTGATGGTTTTTTATTGCCTTCATGCAGATAACTCCTGCAAACTTCCTTGGACCAAAATATAGTTAAATTTATCTTCTTTTTTAATATTTCTTTATTATTTTTTAATGAATGAATTGAATGAATAATCTGTTTAGCACTAGCATTAAACTAAGTATGCTTAAGGCTTAAGTGTATGGCAAAATCACACCACATTTAGCCAGTGTAAGCGGTTTTTTCTATAAATTAAACTAGATAAATCTTCTGCCATGATTTGCGCTTCCAATTTAAGGAAGTGATCCGATTTCGCAAGGTCAAGCATATCTGCTTTGACTCCCAATTAGTCCAACTTTCTAGAATTCTAGCTTTGGAGTCTTGACAACTTGCCAAACCTAAACTCTTTTAATCTAGAACATGATTTGCGCTTCCAATTTAAGGAAGTGATCCGATTTCGCAAGGTCAAGCATATCTGCTTTGACTTCCAATTAGTCCAACTTTCTAGAATTCTAGCTTTGGAGTCTTGACAACTTGCCAAACCTAAACTCTTTTAATCTAGAAAGCTATTAAACTCCTTTCAGAAAAACATCCCTGGTGATGCACAGACTTAATAAATGCCTATAACTACCATAATTATAAAGTTCATGCTTAGACAAATAATAATAATAAACAAGAGGGAAAAATCATATTCAGAAAAAAATTTATACGCATTGCACCATAAATTAATGTAAAAACTATTTTAGAAACCACCATCCACTATGTTATTGAGTACTATTTAAGTTAGTTTATATTTGATTCTCAAAAAAAAAAGTTAGTTTATATTCATATGCATTCTTTTATAAATTATTAAACAAGACTCACATCAAGAACATTATAACTCAATTGATTGACATCTCTAATATTTCCAATGAAGATATTTAGGATTCAAAAACCCTCCTCTCCTCTACCCTTTCTTGGAACAAGCTAGTAAGGACAAGGGGGATAAATGATTTTACATGATATAAATAAAATGCAACATCATATACACATTTAAATTCCTCAAAATTTAACAGCAACAAATGATTCATCTCCTAATTTTATTAATTAATTGATTTAATTCGAATTTTGAAATAATTATAAAAGTTAATTATAAATAACCACATTATAATTTTTTTTTTTAATTTAAAAAAAAAAAAAAGCCATGCATAGCCAATGAGTCCTAAGACTATCACCAGGAGATTTTTATTCATCAACCCCAAATAATGCCTCTGTCAAAGGTTTTCCATAAAGTCGTGGCCTTCTTCATCCAATAATCTGCATCGTATCCCTATATTACTCTCTCTCTCATACCAAAAAAGTCATGCAACCATACTGAAGAATTTCCACATTTCAATTCTCAAAAGTCACTATTCCTGCTTCTATACTATACTATGGCCCATATGCTACGTACCTAGCCAGATACATGCATCCTTCTTAAACTAATACCTATAAGGCTATAACTACCATTTTATTATATAGAAAAAGAGGGACTTTTTTTTTTTTTTTTTTTTGAGTTTGTTTGTGGTGTAACGGAGCAGTAATTATGTTGTTAGTTTGTTACCCCTTATGGTATATATGGGTTAAAAAATTGTAAGGTAGTTTTGTCTTTTCGTTCAATACAATTTTTAAACCAAATTATGTATTATAATTACTATTTTTACCACCCACAGATATGGATGGGCTAAAAATTTGTGATGTTTTTATAGTTTTTTCATTGCTTTTATGATCTGCTTGAAAAGATAGTTTTAGTGCTTATATATGTGTGTGTGTGACGGGCAAAGAGTAAATAGAAAAGTTGGCAGATTTATCTTGCTACTTATGCTCACGCAATTAATATTAATTTCTAAGAGGTGGGATGTTCAATCAACCTTAAATATCTTTAACAAGAGGGATAATTTAAGTAGAATTGATTCCAAACAATGACAAAGTATATTTAATTCAAAATAGTCATGGAATGGTAATATTGGTGTCCTCGGGTTTAGTCCGAGATAGGGGTTACTTCTCCGTCTAGAAAAAATCCCTCTTCAATCCAGGGGCTTCTTGGCTTTATATAATCAGCCAAGATGTATCCGAACCCTACATTTGGAGGGTTAGGATCGGATTTTCCTGATACTTGTTCCATCAAAGCCTTACTAGAAGGTTTTTACACTGAGGTATGAGCTCTGTGGTTACTGTTCATAAGTCATTTCCTCATTAATGCGGCCAGCTAAATGGTTGCAGTGTATTTAATGAGGAGGGGATGGTTGCTTTATCTCCCCTCTTTCCTTTCTTCTTTGTTCAACGCCAAGTAACTCTTTTCACCCTCGGTTTGCACCCAACTTCCTTTGGCTTTGGTTCTCAGCTTGCTGAGAGTAAGTTGGTGTCCTCGGAGTCCTCGTCCATTAATTGTAGTCTTCCTGCCTTTGCACAAGATTGCTAGTATTTTTCCAAGGACATTTTGCTGATGTTTCCCGAGGTTCGCTTCCTCAATGCTGTCCTTAATCACTTTATTTGTATTCTTGGATCTTCGTCCCCTCACAATATATATATATATATATATATATATATATTCTCTCATTTAAAATGATAAAAGAGAAGTTATTTTTTAATTAAAACAAGTCAATGTTATTTACTATGGACATATATTCGGTTTACTTGAATATTCTTGGACAATGTTTTTTTACGTTAAAAAAAAAAATGTTATTCTGAAATATATATATATACTACATTTTTTAAAATTTAAACCTAGTTTATCAAAATTCATACAAAATAAATTGCGCTGAATAATGTAAAAAACCTCTCTATCAACGCCTAAAGTTCTACTTCTAAGGAACTTGTACATTTTGGATACATGCATGTATACATTTGATATAAGCACGCGTATTAACCCCCGTAACTCATGCGGCGGCAAGACCATGTATTCAGTTCCTATATATTGACATTGAAAATTACTTGTCAACAACGTAAGTTATAAAATACAAATAAAGAAAGAATCAAAAACCCTAATCGAAGAAGACTTTAGTACATTACAAAGAGATGGTTTCAAATACATTGGGTATCAGTTCCACGATGAAGTTATGACTACTATTATCTGTTTAGTGATAAAATCCAAAACTTTTACAGTATAAAGATGAAAGCAAAATTCATGCAAACTATAAGGGTAGATCAAACATTACTTTAGTATTTACTTTTGTAATCCTTATGTTTTAACATGGTACTAGAGCAAGGGAGTCAATACCGTACCGGAGGCTGTACCGGTTTGGTCAGCAGTACGATATATTTCAGATACCGGTCAATACCGGTGTACCGCTTCGAGTTTACTGCTTTTTTTATATTTATAAATAAATAAATATATATATTTATATATTTATATATGTATGTGTGTGTATATATATTATAATAAATATAAAAGTTTACCATAAAACATTTCTTCAATTCAGAATTAATTATTCATGGTTTTAGACTTTAGTATCAATTAAAAGAAGAAAAAAAAAATATATATATATATATATATAAAATATAAAGCTTAAAAGTTACTATTGCATACTAAGAAAATAAATAATACTAATAAGTTAGTACAAATAAGTTACCATTCTACCTTAACAAAAATTTAAAAATTACAAAACTAAAAAAAAAAAAAATCCGTCACTCACTACAAAAAAAAGGTTCTATAAAACAAAAAAATGTACCACATCCTACACATAACCATCGATAAACAATAAATAGATTCATATTCAATTGCCAAAAAAAAAAAATGCCTCTTCTTCTTCAATTGCAAATAAATAGATTTAGTTATTTATTTATTTATTCATTAAATAGATTCATATTCAATTGCAAAATTTTTTGTTGCATGTTGTAAGTCTTCCAAAACTTAATCAAAATCAGAGACCCAATTTCAAACTTTTTTCAAACTCACCAGGAACAAAGTCTTCCAAAACTCAAAGTCAGTCCTCAGTGATCCTTGTGACCCAAGAGATTGACATCATGAGAGACCCACATGCAAGCGAGAGAGATGAGGTCAACCAGGGTATATTATAGAAAAAAAAATGCTATGAAAATGAAAAGCCATAGAAGATCGTACCTTGCAGAATCGGAATTGAGTCTCTCTCAGCTTTTTTTGATTTCATAGAGAGAGAGACACGAGACACGGACTTTGTCTGTGCGATGATGGTGGGGTGTGAGGGCTTGAGATCAGAGAGATGGAGGGTAAGGGTGAGATCGGAGATGGAGGGTGAGGGTTGAGATCGGAGAGATGGAGGGTGAGGGTGAGGCTTGAGATCAAAGATCGAGGCTTGGAGGGTGAGGATTGAGATCGAGCTCTTGAGAGATGGAGTCTGATGTGTGGGAGAGGCTAGGGTTGAAAATGTCTAAAGCAATAGTATATATACAAAGCCTAAAGCCGCGTTTTTAACATGCGGCTATAGGCAAAATCTGAGGCCGCGTTTAAGAAATGCAGCCCCATCCTAAACTAAAGCCGCGTTTTAAACACGTGGCTTTAGACCAAATTTAAAGCCGCGTCTGTAAAACGCGGCTTTAGGTAGTCTAGAGCCGCATTTTAAAAATGCGACCACAGTTAAGGAAAAAAAAAAAAGAAAAATGGTTTGCCAAAAAAAATTAAATACGACGGTCCTATAACTGTGTTTTTTAAACACGGCCATAGCTCCACCCCCAAAAATGCGGCTACAGCTGAAGAAAAAAAAAAAAAAAAAAAAAACGCGGCTTCAGAACCCTTCTATGGCCCCACGTTTAAAACGTGACCTTTTTTTTCTTTTTCTTTTTCTTTTAGCTGCATTTTTTAAAAATGCGGCTTCAGTCTGTCTAGGGCCGCATTTGAAAAAACGCGGCTTAATACCCCCGCGTTTTGTAGTGACTCGGTTAAATTGTAGACCAGCTTTGACCATTGCTGGAAGCAATTGTCCAAAACCTTTCGGTCACTGTTTTTATCCTAACATGAAACTTTTCCACTTTAATTTTTTATTTTTTTTATTATTATTATTTTTTTTTTTTTTGTAGATTCTGATATTCAGGTCTATTTCCCAATTTGAAGAACCCAAGTCACACAACTTAACCCATCAATCGTTCTTTTTGGGTTTAATTTATGCAAAATTTATCAACTCACTCATGTGCTTCATCGCAATGCCATCCTCTACTAATATTCCTCAAGTCACTAGTTTAACCATCCTCTGATCATAGCATCCACTATTTGGTCATTGGTGCACCCTTTTGTAGGCCCTTGTAGCCATCTTCTAGCATTCAATTGTCATCACTATTTGCTGCCATCTCAAGCATTTTACACAAGTTATTCTACATTATGGCTAGCTTATTTTACAACTAATCCAGTCATTCATGGTCATCTTCAAGACATCTTCGTGAGACTAGATTTCAATCTCAAGGCATCATTAGGTTCTATCTTGAGTTTAAGAGAGGATATTGGTAGGTTATACATATCACATTTAGCATAAGTTGATATCCTTAATTTGTTAAAGCTGATGATGCCAGAAATCATCAGTAAGTCACACAGCCCTCACGTGCTTGAGACAACACCTGCGAAACAAAAACAAAGAAGACCTTGTAGAGAGTACCAATGTAGTACCGGCCAAATACCCTCCAAAGATCAAGTTAGAGAACTTTCACAACTCTAGAGTGCCAGAACTAGGGAAATTATGCGTACCTTGGTTTGTGAGGGTTTTGGGGTTTTTATAGTAAGTAGGGTTGACATTTTTTCCTTGGCATAGAGGGTTTTTCCTTATAGGGAAGATCTTCCTTAATGCGCACATCTTGCGGGATTCTTTCCTTGTAGAAGTCCCCTTGATTAGGGTTAGTCGTGGAGCAAAAGATGTTTCTTTATATATTCATGCGTGGGAGCCAAGCAAGGCCATGTTAGATCCGTCAAAAGTTTACTTATCCCCTTCAGCTTCCTTCCATCATCTTTTTAGTTTGTCTATGCATTTTGGTCATCATATTTCAAGCGTCATTGATCTCAAGGCACACCCATCGGACTTAAGGTGAAACCATCGGCTATATGGTGTCGTTTACGAGTGCACAAGCAATGTTGTTGGGTTCACTAGGTTCGTTAGCTTTGCCTTGAATTTATCAAACTTTCAGAATTACCCTTATCAAAAGCCAAAGAACATTATTTGTCCTTGAGTTTAGTCTAAACAAGGGATTCTCCTAAGTTAATGTTCCTATATATATCCTACTTAGAGTTCACTGTAAAACAATAATTTTGAATAAGAAGGATTTTGTCGCTAAGGATTTTATGTTGTGGACGTAGGTCATCAACCCAAATCACGTATCTCCTCTTACGCCTGCTCTCTCCTTGTCTCTCTACATCTTTTATTTTTACATGTAGGATTAAGAAATGGTTTATACATGGAATCGTGATCTCATGGATTACAAGAAAAAAAAAAAAATTTGTAAGGAGTTCCTAATTGAAATCGGTTAATAATAGTTAAAATTGTCAAGCATCATTTGTATCAGAACTTCATTCCTTCTTCTATGTGTATGTGTGTGTTTGTTTCTCTCTCCAAGCATTAATTGTGCAATTATTCAAAAAGTTAATATTATAGCCAAGAGACAACTTTCTTTTTTCCAAAGTGCTGCAATAGTTTGCGAAAAAAGATTACTCCTTTATGGCTCTTGATATGGCATGTGTTAGAAAATACTTTAACATACCTTCATAAACTCAATTTAAAAAAAAAAAAAAAAAAAAAAAAAATTTGACCAATGTTTTGTCCTTTCTTATTCTCTGTTTTATGGGGTTGTAATATATCTGATTCAATATGTTTTCTCAAATCACCTTTTCTTAAATAAACATGCTTTACGTATAACCTCTCAAATGGGTGTGTGTATATAAATCCAATGGAGGAAATATATTATTTTGCTTCACCAGTACATTTCCTTTTTCGAATTTAAAAAAAAAAGAAAAAAAAATCCTAATTAATCAATTGAAATACAAGCAACACACTGATGTTAATCATGCATGACCTTTTCTTAGACCAAAAGATGCTAAAATATGCTAAAATTATATTATCTCCCAACTTAACCTCTTCGAGGTAGGGTCTTTTCAAAATTAAATCGAATTTAAAATTTAAAAACCTATTACTTAGAATTTTCTTAAAGTTTTTGCATAATTAATATTTGCTACGATATATATATATGTAAGGACACAATTCTCTGGCGGCCCAATAAGGATGTTGGGCTCGCGTACGAAAGATCCCTCACAATATGATTTGTAGAGAGTGGGCTTAAAAAGCTAGCCGCTGGTCACGGGGCGATGTCCAATCTTGGTTTTAGAGGAATTCAGGTAGAAAAAAGGGGTTGGGCTTGAACATTTAAGCCCTTAGACGTCGCACCCTATGGGATGGGACTCCTCGGAGTTGATCCGAGGACCATTGAGGCCTTACCCCGGTTATCCAACGACGGACTTTCTTCAGTGAGGTCCGGTGTTGTTGAGACGTTCTCCCCCATGTGATCTTTCTTTTTCCGAGGTGGGATGGGATCCCCCTTTAGATTTACTTGCTTTCTTCTTTTATACTCGTCTGTGTTAATTGTCCTTCGTCCACGTGTAGGGTCAATCTTTACAAGACTGATATTTGTCCCATCAGTCTAATCCCAGAATTGTTGAGTATGGTTGATAAGGCTACAGAGTACGGCTCTGTCATGTGTTGGGTCTTATCTGGAAGGGTAGTAAGGATAACTTCCCCAAGATATTTTGGATCTCCTTACAAATTCGTCCCTATACCAGTTTTACCCCTTTATTTCGGTGGGATTCAGGATCTGCCGAGGACCAAACTGTCCTCGGCTGCCTTCCAAAATTGTTTTGTGCTCTGTACTGTAGAGCTTGGGCCACAGCTCTCCTCGGACTGGGCCTTCGGATTTTCCAGGAGCAATTGGGCTTGGTCCTTAAATTATTGGGCCCCACAATAGCCCCTCAAAACCCTTCTATCCGACTTCCGGGTTGGAAGGGAGGGTTTTGGCAAACCCGGGCCCTTAATATGGTTTGTTTAGTTCAACCCCGCATTTATGTGAGCGGTTTTCCACCTGTCCAGGAGGTTAGCCGGTTTTCTTGGGATTCCGTTTAATCTGCTCGTGATCTACTCCTGCCGCTTGGCTGTCCCAGATGCGCCCTTAATGAATCCCCTTTACGAGGCTCATTTATGTCCGGCGGCTCATCTGATAAGGTGGGGAAATGGAACGGACGCCTCTTTTTTCTTCAGATTCCTTTGGGAAACTTGAATGCATTTAATACCCTCCGTTCTGCCCTTCCTATAAGAAGGCAAGCAGGAGGCCATTACTTTCGTGCAGACTCCTCTCCTTCCCTCTGAGATCTGAAACCCTTAGCCTCCTTTAGCGCCTGCTTAGCCCGTTTGTTATATGCCATATCAGTACACGCCTACCATAACGAACGATGAAGGAACCATGCCCCTCCTCAAAACACCATGTTCTGATAAAGCTTGAAATTGCTCGATCGGGGCAAGGGTGGCGCAGACTTAAGATCTGTCCCGCCTCTCTTT